>NW_006399979.1:1077269-1111232 GCF_000299155.1 Elephantulus edwardii | reverse complement strand
GAACTGGGGATGAGGGTGGAGAAAACAGTGCAACAATGAATGAATGAAAACCCAAAATCTCTGTAAATGTTCATTAAAACTAATAAAATTTAATTTAAAAAAAAATCCCCCAGGGACCAGCATTAATACCATAATGAAGTTGTTATTTTCTTATAACAAACTAATATAGTTATGGGAAAATTATAAATGCAATCTGTACTATGAATAGTTATGATCTAATTGCTTAAATAAACCACAGTAATGACTTTTCATGACAAAAAAAAAGAATACTGAATTCTATAGAGATTAACCAAGAGCTTTGATGGCCTAGTGGTAAGAAGCTGCACTGTGGTCCCAAAGGCACATGATTCAAATCCAGCAGCTGCTCCATGAGGGAAAGATGGGCACTCTCCTTTCGTGTGATTTACTGCCCCTGAAAACTTTCTGGAGAGTCAACTATGAGTTGATTCTGACCCAGACAAACAACAACCACCACAAAACACAGATTAGTAATACAGAGGAAGTTTGCAGGAGCCAAATAAAGGCAGCTTCAGTTAGAATTGAGTAGAAGGTTTTGGTTTTATGACTGTTTGAGGCAGGCACTGGAACTTGGTGACTAAGGGAAGGAATGTAAGAATACTATGGGACAAAGTGGGAGCAGAACCATCTGACCTCCATTAACTCCACAAGGGAGAAGTGTTCCCATTCAGAACAGTCCTGTGAGATAAGGCCTATCTCCATGTTAGAAGCATACTTCTACTAATTCTAACACCAGCTGTCCCTCCCAGACAGACTATTGCTGATGTGCTGACCTATTGCAGCGGCCACACAGAACTCATAAAAACCATACTCACAGCTATGAAGTTTTTGAGGGATGTTAAAAGGTTACAACTCAAGTGGTAAACAGGATACAGTTCTTTGTCAGGACAGTTTATCAGGCATGTTCTCAACTTTGTTGCTCTGAGCAGTGCTACATAGCTGCCAATTATGGCAACTTCCTTGAAAGTCCTTGAAAATCCTTAGCTCTGGCTCCATGGGCAGCAATTCCAGTTAGTTCTGTCTCATGTGACTGTTAAGTCCACTTTGCTGCTGCTGCTGTTGCTTTAGATTCAGTTCTAGACTCTGTCCCATTATAAGGACATGCTGCACACTCATCTTTTTTGATGGTAGCAAAATCCCTTCCCCACTTTCTTTGCCTCTGAATCATCTCAATTTGTTTTGACCTCATTAGTATTCTCTTCAGGATTTGTATGTTCCTACCCCAAAAGTGCTAGTTGCCCTACTCATATCATTAACTTATTCCTACCAAGCCTTGTATTTAAAGTCAAAGTAAAAAAAAAAAAGTCAAAGTCAATGACTAAAAAAGCCATTTTGAACCTTCAGTCAACTGCACTACAAGGAATGATGTATAAATGAAAGCAAACACTTAATAAAGATTGATACATGGTCGAAGAGGCTTTTAAAGGAGACTGGCTGCATAAAAGGAATTGTTGAAAATGAGTGATTGAAAGTTCATTTGGAGAATGCATTCTAGCCAAGTGATTTAGAGTTTAAGAATTGGAAGCCCTGTGGGCTAGCTCAGGAATAGCCAGAACAAGATTGTGTAGATAAACTAGGAGTCTTAGGAGAGTCTAGCAATGAGAACTGGTTAAGTATAGCTGGACGATATCGTTTGCTCTCTGGCTGATTTTTTTTTTCTGAGTTGATGATCCTTTTTCTACTGACTTACTTAGAGACAAGAATGTTGAGACTCCAGCTGATATGCTTTGGGCATTCTATCAGGAGGGGCCAGTATCAGGAGAAGGACACCATGCTTGGTGAAGTGGAGGGTCACCAAAAAGAACACCTTTCCCAGGCTGGAATGACTCAGAGATGGCTGCAGTCTCCTGGAAGCAAGGATTGGGAAGGTGGGACAGGAACCAGGTTCCGTGGTTTCGTTTGGTTCTGTTAACTCAGGGTCATTCTGTTGAATGACTTAGTTAAGGTCATTAGGTTTCATTCTGTTGTACTTGTGCTGTGATTACTCGATGAACCTAATAGCAGCAGCATATAGCATGAACTATAACTCAAGCTCAGTGCCATCTAGTTGGGACAGACTCATAGCTGACCTTTCAATGAGTTTTCAGAGACTGTACATTGCATAAGAGCAGGTTGTCCAGCGCACTTCTAATGTATAACACTTACCATCTGTTGGGAGTTTTTCTAGATGTTGTACTTTAATTCCAAAATGTGAATGTAATTGGCTGTCTTCTTAATCAGCATCAATGGCTGAAAGTTGTTAAGAAGTCTTCATCCTGGCTGACATGTGTTGATCCTTTTTAGAATGACTGGACCTCTCAGTTACTCTGTATAAATGTTGTCCCAGGACACTTACTAACAATACTCTTCCTTTCAAAAGTGTCTTGCTTTGCTCTGGGCAATGTATTTTTTGCCATCTTATTCATTAGTTCAATTTTATTCCTGTGTAGTCTTATCAGATCTCTTCCAGTCTTGCCTCCTTGGAGGCAAGGATTCTGAGACTCCGTCTAACATACTTTGGACATGTTGTAAGGAGGGACCAGTCCTTGGAGAGGGACATCATGCTTGGTAGGGTGGAGGGACAGCGCAGGAGGGGAAGAACCTCTATGAGGTGGATTGATTCAGTGACTGGGGTAATTGGGATGGGTGTATCGGAGACGGTGCGATTGGCACAGGACAGAGCAGAGTTTAGGGCTGTTGTACATAGGGTCGCTATGAGTCGAAAGCGACTCGACGGCACATAACAACCACAACAGACTTATCAGGTCAAGTCCGTGTGTGTGTGTGTGTGTGCGCATAGTCACCCTTTATGGGTTGTATTTTTAAGTACTTGCAGTGACTAAGTCATGTACAAAATTCCACCATTCCATCTCCAGCTTAATTTCTGTCACCATGACCATATTTTCCTACTTAAAGTCCCCTTTCTTTGTAGGATTTCATTCCATTCTCCAATTATTATTAATATATCTTCTTTGCATGTTTAATTAATTTCAGACTGAAATAACTAGTGGAAACCCTCAGTTTCTTCATCTTTGGCTTTCATAGTTTGGATGTCAGTTTAATAACAAAGTTGTACCTGATCCAGTACCTGTATTTTCTTTTGTTTCCTGTACATCTGAAAGTTGAACATTAAATTAAGGACAACAGAAAAAGAATTGACACCTTGTAATTGTGCTGTTGGTGAAGGGATTTGAATATACCATGGATTTCCAAAGAGAACAAATAAATGGTTTTTAGAGGCAGAGATGTTGTCTCACTCACTTTGAGCATATTATTAGGAAGAAGCAGTCCTTAAAGAAAGACATCATGCTAGAAAAATAGAGGGTAGGCAAAAAAGAGGAAGTCCCTCTCTACAGTGAGATGAATTGACCCAGTGACTAACTAGCACAGTGGGTTTGAGCGTGACAGAGATCAGAAGGATGGCATGGGATAGCGCAAGGTTCAGAACTATTATTCATGGGCTTCTCTAAGTTATCTTTAATTTGATGGCACCTAATAACAATGAGAACAGTTTATTAGTTCTCATGGACTACAAAACTTGACTGCTTACTCCTTAAGTCAGCATGATGAATGAAGAGTGTGATGCTAATTAGTAACTACGCTGGAGAGTCCTGAGTATCACCTCTCGTACCTGCAGGTGTGTCTTAGTGATAACCTTGAAGGCTGTAGAATATCCAGAGAGTTTACACTGGCCAGCACTGGTACTTTGCTTAATACCTAGATACTCAAGCCAGTCAGTGAATCCTGTCATTCTGGTAGGAGTCAGAGATGAGAATGGCGTAAGAGAGAGTGCAAGTTGTCACCAGGCAAAAGGTTCTCTATTGATCAAGAGGTTAGGGGAAAAAGACTCAGGCTTGAAACATTCGAGCTGCGTAATATATAATAGCCCCAGAATAACTGTGCAACATGGTTAGGTTGAGTCAATAAGAGATAAAACAACTGAATAACATTTAGCAAATAAAATTTAACAAAGTAAAATGAAGAGACTGAACAAAAGAATAGATCCAGCTAGGAATAGAAGAGTCCCAGGAGAATGTTACCAAGCCAGCCTATTCCCAGGCAGAAGTATTTTGTCTTTACAGCATCAGTATGAGTGCTGGAATGTCTCAGTTGAATTCATGAGTGTGGAGCATCCCAGTCAGGGGAAGGATGGAGAAGTGTGGAGTCCCAGGGTTTGTGTTAAATTCTTCTCCTTGGAAAAGTGATAAGAGACTGGCTCAGTATATCTGATATGGGAAGATACAGGAGAGATTGAAAGAACACTTCAGACTCCTGCTGGATAAAGCCAAATAGATTAATTCAACCAGGTTATTTTAAGCATTGCTTGACTACAGTATTAATTATGAGAAAAGTCCTTAAAGATCTATTTTTATAAAAATCTTATTTTAAATATGTTATATTTTTAATCTACTCATTTAGGATTATGAAGCCTAATCATATTTGGCTAGTGTAAGAAATAATTCACATAAAGATGTATACAATATCTTCTACATTAAATATACAATATATCTTTTACAATTTTCTTTGCTCTGGTTAAAAGCAAAATACCTTAAAGAAAAACCCATATTGTCGCCTTTTGCCTGGTTTTATAAACCTTAGTCTACAAAAGGACAGCAGAAGCTATTGTGTTTGTTTTTCATGTGGGGAAACATATTAAATACTAAAAAGGCTTAGATATTTGCTGTCATATGGAAATGAAAGGTTAGAGAGGTGTGGAGAGAGTCTTGAGCCTGTGTGTGTGTGTTTGTGTATTGGACTGTAACATTACAGATGTGTGTCTTGTCGTAAAAGTAATAACTAAGAAATGAATGGCTTCAAACACATGCTAGAAAATTAATTTTCTTTCTGGGGTAATACCCTTTAGAGATTCTAAAAAGAGTTGCTCATAAATCAAATCTTGAAGGCTCAAATGTAATTATATTTTTTTTAAAAGCTGAGCTAAAACCACCATTAAAAAATTAGACATAAGTCTTTATCTAAATTGAGAACAGAATTATCTTTGTTCTGAGGGATAAATGGATAACAGACGTTTTGTTTGTGTGGTTTGTAAGTTTTGTCATTTTCATATGTGTGTGTCTACTATAATAGTAACAGATAATGTCTCTTAGCAGCTCATGGAAAAAATTAGTTTCTTCTTTACCAAAAAGCTAGCCTTGTGGAAGCTGACAAAAGTCATTATATTATAATGATTTTTGGCTAAAGAAAATAGTGTCTTGGAAAAAGTGAAAGAGTATGACAGTGGAAGAAAGAGGTCTGTAACACAACAGACAAATTATTTAAACAAAAGATACAGTGTTTCTTCTTTAATTGGAGTCTCATGGAATATTGGTTTAAAATGTGCTGACCAAAGGCATTAAATGAAAGAAAGGAATGCTGAGTTTTTCAATTACAAGTTTTTCCAACTTGGATTCAACTCAATTAAACAAATTTTTATTGAACATCTCTTCTGGAGCCAGACAGCTTAAATCTGGGTTCAATTACTCTGCCTCTCTGTCCATTGGTTTCTTCATCTGCAAAATGGGAAAGTAATAGTAGCCCCTATCTCTGTGATATTCTCAGGATGAATACTCGTTTAATCTGTGTGAAGTACTTAGAAAGGACCTCTGGTTGTACAGTCTTCAGTGCTCAATTGCTGACCTAAAGGCTTCTAGTTCAAATTCACCAGTGAGATATATGTAGTATTCTGGTTCCATAGAGGTTTAAAGTCTTGAAAACACTGTCAGGCAGTACTTCTCAGTCCTATTTAGTCACTAAGTGGGTTTGGTATGATTTTGAGAAATTTGTTACAGCAGTGCTTACCACATAGGAAGATCCATGTAAGTGTTCACTGTTACATTTTGCTAATCAGCAGAATTAGAGACTGGGAATTTAAAGATAATCACCTATTTTGAAGAGAAAAGACAGATAAACAGCCCAATAATTTCAGCGGTTAAAGTAATACCAAGAAATTATTCATTCATGACTAAGTTGTTTGGTGAAACAATTGACAATGTTAGAGGGGTTAGTTTTCTGGAGCAGTTTTCAGTAGGGGACTAAGTGTTGAAAGATGAGTTAAGATTTAGCTAAAGAAATGAAAGAGAAAGAAGTCACCCCAGGTTGTGAAATCACCTTTAACAAAGACATAGAGTTGTGAAACACCACAGCAGGTTGAGACGCAGGCTCATGTGACTAATGCTTGCAGAATGTGTAAGAGCAAGCATAGGGCATGTGGATGGGAAATTAAAGAGACCAGTTGGTTTAAACATTAGGACTGTTTACTGTGACATTTAAAAATAGGGGAAATTATTTTTAAAAATTTTGCCGGTTCATGTAACATTCTATAGGTTTAATAGTCTGCTTAGATATAAATATGCTGTATTTCATTACAAGAGCTCTGGTGGCCTAGTGGAAAAGAAGTTGCACTACCAGCCAAAGTCGGTGCCTTTTGAAAATTCAAGTCCACCAGAGATGTTGAGGGAGAAAGTTGAACAGCTTTCTCTGTGATTGACAGCCTCTGAAAACCAGCTGAAGGGTGACTCAACAGCAGGGCATGAGAGTGTTGTTTTACTAATTAGTTTTGCCAATTGTTTTTGTTTGTTTGCTTTTAGTTTTTCTTTTCTCTCATTTTTTATTTATTGTTGCACATTTCACTCTCCCCCCACCCAATGCATCCCTTGGCTCAGATTGTTGTCATACATACATTGCCTAATTATATATTTGTTTCAGACAGTTCTTCTCATCTGTTCTAAAGCAGTGTTCATTATCTATTCATTTTCCCCCACATTGATTCTCTCATTCCTGTTGCGTTGGAACCGAATCATAGCTGCCCCTCTCGTAGGCTTTTAGAGGCTGTAAATCTCCTGGGAGGAGACTGCCCATCTTTCACAACATAGCATCTCCCATATTCAAACTGGTTGTCTTTGAATTCTTAGTGCAGTTTTTTTACCACAAGGCTACCAGAGACCCCTTCTTATTGTCTGTTGTTGTAATGTACCCTTAAGTGGGACTGACTCATTGCTGACCTAACAGCAGGTTTTCAGAGGCTGTAAATCTCACAGTTGATTGGCTGCCTTTCTCCCACAGAGCACCTGGTACTTTTGAAGCACACACATTTAGCTTTTAAGTGAAACTCCTTACCCCTAAGCCGTATTCAGGGGATATTAAAAGAGAATCCTCCAGAAAACACAAGAAACAAATGGTAGACAAAACCAAAGGGTAGACTTCATGTCTTTGGAGCATTTTGATCTTACCTTCTTGCTGTGTCCAACTTGGTAGAAAACTTGGTAAAAGTATGATTGAAATAATTTCATTTATCACACTTCATTTGTGGTCAGTTATTTGAGCCTAATGGAATTTTCATTACTATGCAAGTGACTGTTTCTTAGTGTAAATTTCCACACAACTAGACAAAATACTGACTTCTGGGTTGGAAAGAATAATGCCATGAAGAATGAGCATCTTTTTTTGTTAGTGGTCCTTCTGTCTTCTGGTTGGTGGGTCTAATGAACTTAGAGGGGGGGAAAAAAGGAATAAGTGCTATTTGTTTAAAGATAAAGAAGATACTTTTGTGTTAACATGATGAAATAATTTATGATTCTCTTATTTGTGAAAATTAGAAGCAGTTATACACTGTAACTTGTGCATTTGTGGATATGCAGAAAAGTGACTTTCTTTATGTCTCTAGCATATCATCTACTGATAGTGAGATAATGTTTAACATTCCTAAGGTTAAATTCTCATTAGCACTAGTTGGTGAAAATTAATTATGAAATATAGTTAATAAAAAAGTTGGTTTCAGAACTCTTGTCTCCTCTCAGAGGCTCTCCTTCCTTGCACCATGAAGTCTAGAATCAGAAGTGTTGGGAAAGGAAAGGTACACATCCATTTCCCAACATCTCCCTAGTTCTCTCTGGGCTCTTCTGAGTGTTTTTTACTGCCCAAGCCTTGCCTGTTGTCTCCATGTTATCATTTGCTGCTATGTCAGTAGGTGACACAAACTTGTGGATTTTTTTTTAAGATAAAACTATAGTGGCATTCTGCTGCTCTTTTGGTTATAGTCTGGAAGCTCTCCAAGATTAATATTCCTCCAACCCAGCCCAGAGTGCTAAAGAGCAATGATGTCAGGCTCTGGAGACTAAGGTGTGCCTTATCCAGGCCATGGTCTTTGTAATTACTTGCTATCCGTCAGAAAGCTGGATGCTGACTAAGGATGAGAGAAGAAGGATCTGTGCCTTTGAGTTGAGGTGGTGGAGAAGAGTATTGAACATACCATGGACTACCAAGAGAAGAAATAGGTCTGTCTTGGAGAGGGTGAAACAAAGTTGCTCCTTGGAGACAAGGATTTTGAAGTTCTATCTCTTTTACTTTGAGTGTGTCATCAGAAGGAACCCATCTTTGGAGAAGGACATTATGCTTGGAAGGGTGGAGGGTCAGTGCACCCTGAAAGAAATGGACTGTCATCATCAACAGGGACTGGGGTAATGGGACTAGGTGTGTCAGACAATGCGACTGGCTCAGGATAGGGCAAGGTTCAGAACTATTGTGCATGAGTCACTGGACACTGGATGACATATAACAACAACAACAACCCAGCCCATTGCTTCATTGAATATCCTGGTAGGTCTTCTTTAAATGGATCATGGGAATCACTTTGATATTCAGCTGGAGCCAGGGAAAATGGAGGATGGCAGAGCTCTTAGCTGTAGTCTCTGAACACATTTTACCACTGTTACTGCTATGTGTTATCTTCTCTACCCTGGCTCAGAGGACCATCAAAATTATTTTCTTTGAGGGTTTTAGGTAGGAAATTGGGTCCTATTCCTTAATATTTATGGCATCCCCCCTTAGTCTCTTTGGATTTTCTATCCTCTTACCACTCTCTCATGACCAGGTTCACATTCTCATTCATTCTCTCTCTCTCCCCCTGCCCCTCTCTCTCTCGCACGCGTGCGCGCATACACACACACACACACACACACACACACACACACACAATTTTGCTTTGTGTCTCTCTTTTCTCACCCACAGAGATCCAGCAGTGTCTAAACTCCAGTTAGGTACTTTGGTTTTATCTCTACCATCTAGTTAAACTTTTATCTCTTTTTCCCCCCAATCTGGAATACTGCTCTCCTATTACCATACTCTACAAGGAGATGTCATAGAAACTCCCGTGTGGTGGTTGTTAAGTGCTCTTGAGTCGAGTATAACTCGTAGTGATGCTGTGAACAGTTGACCTGAGTCCTGGTCTATCCTGTTCTCTCCTTATTACCTCTTATGCACTTCAGCCCACTGTTCCAGTCACTGTCTTAGTCCATCTTGCTGTAGGGCTTCTTTCCTAAGCTGATCATAATATAAACTCTTGAGCATCTTTTCTAGATATTCTAAGCCAAGTAGTTTTAGACTATCAGAAGAAAATGTATTTTTTTTCTTTTTGCCCCCTCAAATAGTTGCACTAGAGAAATGTGAATTTCAGGACAATTGCTTCTGCTCTCATTTAAAAAGGTCTCTTTTGAGAGTAGAACTACGCAATAACTTGCTTGTTCTTTGCTTTAGGAGCCTGGCCTGTGAAGCCATAGTGCCTCAGCTTTACTGAGCGGAGGTAGAGAAGTCAGTAAGGATGAAAATCAAATCAACTAATAATTTGTAAGTAGCCTGTTAAAGCCTGTTGCTTAGGCCCTAGTTGGTAAACCCTCAAGAGTGCTTAGTCAGTACAGCCCTACCTTTGTGATAATGAGTCAGGCCAATGTCCATGCGTATTTATAACCAGATATATCTGTTTTTCAAAGACATAGTACAGGTAAATGGAAATTAAATATAGTGGGATTACTGTTGGTCAGAGTTTACTTTCTGGTTCCTCTATGATTCATTTGGATGCTCTAATAATGTAAGTCTTCTGAAATTTTCCCTCTTGAAACATGCATACTGATTCATCGCACTGTACTCCTGGAGACTCTATGGGAGGATGTCAGCAGCTGACTAAATGATGCTTTCAGGGTTGTGAAGTGAATCAGAATGGTCCTTGAAGTGATCTTTGTTCAACACCGGAAGTCGATGCTCCTTGGTGTAATCACTATTGTGAAGTGCACTGAAGGCTGGGTAGTGGTAGTCTGTGAACAGTAAAGACCACTTTCCCACTGGCTATGGCAGAGTGCTTGCTGAGGCTCTCTGTTAACTTAACATTCAGAATGGTCTGTAGCTGAGGCTCAATTGCTTTTTAAATTCTCTGTGCCAGGTCAATGGAAGTCCAGCAATTATGGGACCTGCCTGCTTAGAGCTTTTGAAAAATAAAATTTAATTATACAGTATGAACTTTTCAAACTTAACTCTATGGAAACGTTAGTGGATTGTTATTAGTTTCCCCTGCTCATTTATCACTGTACTCTATTTCTTCGCCTTTCTTTTCTACACTTTCATACAGTTGCTGTGGGAGTTGTTGCTAGATGCCACTGGCTTCGTCACAACTTGAATCAACCCTGTGAACAACAGATCTGAACCTTGCTCTATCTTGCACTGTCCTCACTATCTCTGATAAGCATAAATCCACTGTACCGTCACTATGGCAGTCCATCTGGTTGAAGGTCTTCCTCTTTTTCTCTCACTCTCCACATTTCCCAGCAAGATGCCTTCTTCTAGGATGTCTCTTCCTGACAACATTCCTAAGATATGGGAGATGAAGTTTCACCATTTTTGCTTCTAACGAAAACCCTGGTTGTACTTCCTCTAAGCAGAGCTTAGCTTTTAATAAAGCAAGATTTTTTCAGAGTCAACACCTCTGCTGGTGTTTTCATTGTTTAAGCCTTGTTTTGGGGTGTTTCCCATTATCTTTGAGTCTCTTACTAATTCTGTTTGTTGAACATGGAATATATATCGAGTTATGCTGCATTTTAAATGCTAAGCTATTTTCCCTGCTTAATCTTTGTTTTCTTTCTAGTCTTTTTGGGCTTATAAATTGTTTTGAAATATTTTAATTCACTCAGTATGCAACATTTGAATCAATGACCAATGATGTCAAAAGTATAGTGGTAGTGCTGAGGAGAGAGGCTGGTGAGCCCGGGGTGGCCAGGCTTCTGGATTGAGCATTGAGTCATGGCGCACTGTGGGGAATCCTAGAGGTGGAGTCAAGATGGAGAGAAGTTGGAGCAGAACCGCCCAGTGGTGAGGGGGTGTTGTGGTTAGCTTTATAGGGAATGG
This sequence comes from Elephantulus edwardii, assembly GCF_000299155.1. Taxonomy (NCBI): domain Eukaryota; kingdom Metazoa; phylum Chordata; class Mammalia; order Macroscelidea; family Macroscelididae; genus Elephantulus; species Elephantulus edwardii. The sequence goes on along the minus strand of NW_006399979.1, from coordinate 1,100,066 downwards.
ATATAGGGAATGTTTGAGAAGTCTAGGGTCTAGTACCCAAAAGGCTCTGACTGCAAGTGGCAGATCTGGGAGTCATTAGCATAAATATGGTAATTGAAACCATGAGAGTGAATTCAAAAGAATGGAAATGAATTCCCTGTTAAATAATCACCAGACTTGACATGCTTTTTCTGAAAACAGATATCCTTGGGTGGGAAAAAGCCTAAATAATACCTGTACTTAGATTGAGGTATGTATGTGCTGAATTACTTGATAGGCTCTCTGGAAATCTGCTGTCAAGGACCTCACCAAAATTCTGAAGAGCAAAGATGTCAGTTTAAATGCTAAGGTGTATTTATTCAGGCCGTGGTATTTTCAATTGCTTCCTGTGCATTTGAAAGTTGTACAGTGAAAAAGGATAACAGAAGAAAAATGCTTTGAGTTTTGGTTTTGGCAAAGACTTTTGAAAAGCCCATGGACAGACAAGGAACAAACACATCTGTCTTGACAGAAGAGCATTCAAAGTGCTCCTTAGAGTCAAGGATGGTAAACTTCATCTCTGAATTACTTTGGGCAAGTTTTCAGAAGGAACCACTCCTTGCAGAGAGGCATCATGCTGGAAAAGGTAGAGAAAGAGAGGAAGACCTTCAATTAGACAGATTGACAATGATCTGGAGAATATCAGAGATGGTGTTGATGGAGCAAGGTTCAGATCTGTTGTTTATAAAGTCTCTGTGAGTCAGTCATAGAGGGTACTCTGGTGGCTAACTGATAAGAAATGGCACTGCAAATACAAAGGTGCTCCACAAGAAAAGATGTGTGGTCTCCTTCCTTGTGATTTACTGCCTCTGAAAGCCTACTGGAGGGTCAGCTGTGGGTCGATTTTAACTTAAAGACATAGAACAACAACTACAATATGAGTTGTTGTGGGCCAGATGACACCTAGCAACAAATGTGAAAAGCAAAAGTTTTAAAAATTGTTAATAAACATAAATTAGACCTACATAGTCTTATTATTTACATTGTGGTTCAGGTCATTTTTTTGTAGTTGTAGGTTCTCCTGTGCATTTAATACTGCATAGCAGAATCCCTGGCCTCTATTCACTAGATGCCTATAATAGATCTCTTTCAACCCCCACCAGAAGTGTCTCTAGAAATTACCAAACATTTCCTGGGCTAGATATTGTCACCTCTGCGAGTTCTTTGAATTTATGTAAAACCTTTTGGAAGGTCTAATTTTAGGTTTTTTTCTTTTCAAAGAAGGTTTGAAAATTACATCCTATTCTATAGTTATCCTGACCCCATTTAAGCTATAGATACATGGAAAAATACAGCTTTATAAGGAATATATGTGGACAGTATATCCCTGGGAAAGTCTGCCGTTAGGGTCCTTTTCAAATTATTGAGGAATAATTATGTCAGTATTGAGGACTAAGGTGCATCAGATTCCGGTTCTCTCTGATCACTTGCTATCTGTCAAAGTGCTGGACAATGAATAAGGATGATAGAAATAGAATCAATGCTTTTGAGCTGTGGTTTTAGAGAAGAGCACCAAACATCCTATGAAAGACCAAGAGACCAAACAGATATTGGAAAGAGGGCAGCTGAAGTGCTTGTTGGTATATTGTAGTTGCATGTTTTTGAGTCAGAATCAACCCATAGCTGACCATCTAGTGGTTTTTTAGAATCAGTTAAACTTGAAGACTGCCTATCCTTCACCCATGGAGCAAGTGGTGGATTTGAACTGCTTGCCTTTGCATTACAATGCAGAGTGGGTTTTTGTTTTGTTTGTTTTTTGTTTACCACTAGGTCAGCATCAGGATTGGATGAAGACTCATCAACAATCTGAGTTATGCAGATAACACAACCCTACTTGCTGAAACTGAGGAGGACCTGAAGTGCCTGATGCAGAAGGTCAAGGACTGTAGCCTTCAATATGAATTGAAGCTCAATATCGCAAAACAAAGATTCTCATCACTGAGGAAATTGAAATTGTTAATAGCTTAGGTTTGCTTGGCTCAACCAACACTCTTGATGCCAGCAGCCATGAAATGAAAAGAAAAATTGCATTTGGAAAGTCTGCTGTCAGAGACGTCTCCAAAGTACTGTAGAGCAATGATGTCAGTCTGGAGACTAATGTGCACCTGATCCAGGCCATAATGTTTACAATTACTTGCTATGCATCATAAAGGTGGACAATGACTAGGGATGATAGAAGGAGAATTGATGCCTTTGAGCTGTGGTTCTGGAGAAGGGTATTGACTATACCATGGACTGCTAAAACAAACAGGTTCATCCTAGAGAGGGTGCGATCAGGCTGCTCTTTGGAGGCAAGAATTCTGAAGCTTTATCTGACATACTTTGGACATGTTGCAAGGTGAGATCAATCCTTCGAGAGGGGTTCATGCTTGGAAGAATGGAGGGACAGCGCAGGAGAGAAAGACCCTCGATGAGATGGATTGCTTCAGTCACTGGGGTAATGGGAGAAGGTGTGTCAGAGACAATAAGATTGGCACAGGATCGAGCATGGTTTAGGGCTGTTGTGCATAGGCTATTATGCAACTGGAGCAGGGGAACACTGCATAGTTTGATATTGGGAAAGGAGTATTGCGGGGATGTAGTCTCTCTCCAAACCTATTCAATGTGTATGCTGAGCAAATTATCCAAGAAGCTGGACTCTATAAGGAGGAGTATGGTGGCATCAAGGTTTGAGGGAGAGTCATCAATTACCTGTGTTATGCAGATGACTTAACCTTGCTTGCTGAAACTGAGGACTTGAAACACTTGTTTTATAAGATCAAGGAATGCAGCCTTCAGTATGGCTTGTGTCTCAATGTCAGGAAAACAAAGATTCTTACCACTGGACCGATAGGCAGTGTTATGATGAATGGGGAGGAGATTGAAAGTGTCAACAGTGTCATCTTGCTTTGATCCACAATTAACACCCTTGGTACAAGCAGTCAGGAAATAAGAAGGAACATTTTACTGGGAAAATCTGTAGTTAGGTATCCTTCCAAATTATTGAGGAGTAGTGATGTCAATTTGAAGACTAAGGTGCATCTGATTCAAGTAGTCTTTCCGAATGCTTGCTAGCATCTGAGAGTGGGACAGTGAATAAGGATAATAGGAAAAGGAATCAACATCTTTGAGCTGTGGTGTTGGAGAACAATATTGAAAACTCCATTGACGGGCAAGGGAACGAACAGATATGTTATGGAGAAGGTGAAGAAGGAGTGCTTTTCAGAGGTAGGAGTGATGAGGCTTCACCTCACATACTTTGGACATGTTGCTAGGAGTTGCTATTCTTTGGAGAATGACATGGTGCTGGGAAGGGTGGAGGGTGGCAAAGGAGAGGAAGACTCTCAATCAGGTGTGTACTGACATGGTGACTGTTGCAGTTGGCTCTTATATGTAAAAGAATAAGGATGGCTCAGGATAAAACAAGGTTTAGATCTTTTGTTCATAGGTTTGCTATGAGTTGTACTTAACTCGGTGGCACATCATCCACAATGTTTTTGATGGGGTCTATTTTGTCTGCTGTTCTCCATTCCTTTTTCTCTTATAGTACGCTGGCACTAACCTAACCCACTGGTCTACCCACTACTCCAGTAGATTTTCACAGCAGCTGTCTGTTGGGTTTCCTAGGCAAAGTGCTCATCATCTTTCTGTGCCATGGCTGAAGGATTCTAACTACTGATCTTTCCACTATCAACCCTCTCTGTTATGCACTGTGCCACCAGGGCCTAGTGGGATAGAAAGTGGGCTGAGCAGAAGCCTCAGAAAAAGCTGCTTGATTGCTTGGCTCTGCTAAGGTTTCAGCCACCTGCTCCTCGGTTCTATTTCACACCTCCATCCAGTTTTTAATATTCCACTTGGAGACAGAGCTCAAGTCTCAGAATATAACTATTTTGGCATTGTTTCTTCTCACTGATGAACAGAATGTTACTTTCAACATTTACTCCCCAGCTCTCATAAAGTTGTGGGTATTTTATTGCTTCATAGAGCTGTGCCTATAGCATTTAAATTCAAATTTTTTTCTACAGAATAGTAAGAAAATTGCTGTCTCCCATATATTACTGACTGATAAAATTAAAAATTGTTCAGGCCTTTGTTCATATGCCACATTTCCTTAAGTATAAGGGAACTATTATAACTGGTTAGGTTGACAAAATTAGGGGAGTTGCTTAAAAAAAACAAAACAGCAAAACAACCAACGAGCAACTGCAACCCATTTTTTTTATCCCCTTATTCATGTAACAGAGATATTGATGTCTGTTTCTTAATGTCTTAAGTTTCTTTTTAGGCCTTTGTGAAAACTGTGATCTATGAAGGAAGTTCCAAAAAGTAAATCTGTTAGACTTTGAACTGTGACATGTTCAGTGGATGTAAGAGGTTAGTTACTTTAACTAACTAAAGTTATATCCGTAGAGATGAAAGTTTTGTTTTAACATGTGGCATGAAAACATTTTAAAACAGAATAATCAAAACCAATTGAAAATCAGAGTAGCCAAGGAAGAAAACAATTTCAAAATTTTTAAAACACAGGGAGCTCTGGTAGCCTAGTGATAAGAAGCTGCGCTGCAATCCCAAAGTCTTGAGTCTAGTGTCCACCAGCTGCACCAAGGGAAAGGGATGGACGGTCTCCTCCCATGTGATTTATTGCCTGTGAAAACCTGCTGGAGGGTCAACTCTATGGATCAGTTTCTACTTGATGACAAACAGCCACAATTCAGTATATATTCAGTTTACATTTAGAGACCATGTCCACCATCTCTAATAATAAGCACACCCTTAGTTCATAGAGATAGGATGAAAGAAGGAGAGAGGAATAGCATGCCCAAATTTTGCAATCTTTATCTTGCTTTTTTTCTTGGGAGACAGGATGGGTGGTGTCTAGATAGCAGAGGATGTTTCTCATTACTTTCTACTTTGACATCTTCGATTGTTGTGACTAACCCAAATATGGAACTGACAGGTGCGTTTTATTATTTGAATTTATCTAGGCTTTTACAATCAGCATCTTGTTTGGTTATGACTGTTAGAAAAAACATTTCTGATAGGACAAGGTTTAGATCTGTTGTTCATAGGGTCTCTATGAGCCATACTCAACTTGACGGCACCTTACAACAACAGGCTTATATAGCATACAGCAGATGGAGTGAATACTGTAGGGTGTGTGTGAGTCCTGTCCTCTGTAGTCTACATGGTATACTGGACTCTATAGACTTACTAGTTTCTTGTAATTGTTTGAAAACATTACTTAATATCTTTGTTCTTGATTTATCTTTAAAGCCCATAATTGAATGTTTGATTTTAATCTGTGGCCCTCAGGTTTGGTTTTAATTGTTTTTTGACCAAACATTCTTCTAAATGGTATAGCAACGGTCTGTCCACTTGCCATACAGAGGTAACTCGTGGTTGCTGTCATGCTGAACACTGTGACACTGATGTGTCAAATGTGATAATGGTTACCCATTGGTAACCATTGGTGGAGCTTCTCAATTAAAACAAGCTTGGAAGCAGGAGTGGCATCCACTTCTAAAATAGCTTGCATCCAGAAACACTATGAACCTGGTGAAACAATGAATGTTATACAGATGTTCAGATCTTTCGTTCCTAGGGTCGCTATGAGTCATCATGACTTGAAGGCACTTAACAACATCAGCAGTTGTAGCAGCAGGCAGTCCTCAGAACAGAGCAAGGAAGCACTGCATAGTTCCAATTGGGAAGGGTGTACACCAAGGGTGTGTCCTGTCTCCATTTCTTTTCAATCTATATGCAGAACAGATAATCTGAGAGACTGGGCTTTGTGAGGTGGAGTGTGACATCAGCATTGAAGGAAGACTCATCAACAAACTGTGTTATGCAGGTGACATAGCCTTACTTTCTGAAACTGAGGAGGACCTGAAATGCTTGCTCCAACTTTCAATATGGATTGAAGCTCAACATAAAAAAGACAAATATTCTCACCACTGACTGAGCTGATTGACAGCATCATTATGGACAGTTAAGAGACTGAGATTGGTAGCAGCTTTAGTGTGCTTGCCTCTATAACCAACACTCTTGGTACCAGCAGCCTGGAAATAAAGAAATGAATAGCACTGGGGAGGTTGGCTGTCAGGATCTCTTCAGAATATTGAAGAGCAGCAGTGTCGGTCTGGAGACTTAAGGTGCACCTGATCCAGGTCATAGTCTTCCCAATTACTTGTGATGCATCAGAGAGCTGGACGATGACTAGGGATGATAGAAAGGGAATATATTTAAGTTTTGGTGCTGGAGAAGAGTGTTGAATATACCATGGACTGGTAGGAGAACAAATATGCTCATCCTAAACAGGGTGAGACTAGTCTGTTCCTTGGAGGCAAGGATTCTGAAACTTCCCCTGACATGCTTTGGGCATGTTGCAAGGAAAAACCCATCCTTGGAGAAGAACATCATGCTTGGGAGAGTGGAGGGACAGCACAGGAGACGAAAACCTTCAATGAGATGGATTGATTCAGTGACTGGGGTAAGTAATGAGGGTGTGTGTTTCAAAGACAATAAGGTTGGCATAGGATAGAACAGGTTTCAGGGCTGAGGTATAAAAGGTTGCTATAAGTTGCAAGCAACTCAGTGGCACTGTTAAGCAATAACAACAACAACACGGTTGTAGCAGCAGAGGGAGAAGCTATTATTGTTTAAACAGAAAATGCATAGTTCATTTGAATGAGACTTTAGGATAGCCTGGAATTGTTTTTCAGTCTTTCAACAAGTAGATTAGGATTATTGTTGTGGTTTCATCACTCGCGCTTTGGTTAGTGAAGTCTATTGTTGGTGCAGTCAGTTAACTTTGCAGAGCCTGAATGTCTTGTCTTCAAAACTGCTGAAATAGATATTTTATTTTCCAACCTCCAAGCTTCTTTTTTATTTTAGTATTTAAAAACCTAGACCTTTCTCACAAAACAAATGAAAAACAACTGTACTTCTCATTTTAAGAATGCATCTATTAACTAATTTTAATTCTGACTCATCTGTTAAGTCTAAATAGCCATTAGAATTATACAGCCTTTTACAAATAGTCTTATGATTTTTCAGATAAGTACTACATCCAAATATAAAAAAATACTTCATTGGTGTTTTACAATTTAATTACATTTTAAAGAGATTTAGTCAAGCATCCTGGAAAGCCTAAATTTATTTACAGTCTTTGAAGAACACAGATCCTGCCACAGGGATAAGTGATAAGGCAAAATTTCTATTAAGGTGATATTTGTAACCAAGTACTCTTAATTTCTGAGCAACCTGGATCCAATTTGGAGGCCAGGAAAATCATGGTTTTGTTCTGTTTCATATCTTTCTTCTGCTGTGTAATTATTGCTTAAAGCATAGTTCTGTACAATTAGGACACAGTAGCTCTCCTTCCAGGTGTGAATTTTTAGATGTCATTCATACTCAATATGCTTGGAAAATGTCTTCGTGTGTGTGTGTGTGTGTGTGTGTGTGTGTGTGTGTGTGTTTGCGTGTGTGTGTGTGTGTATTCCTATATTACTATTTTTTAAATGTTTGGGAAGGGTGCACGCCAGGGATGTGTCCTGTCTCCATACCTTTTCAACCTGTCTGCAGAACAGATTATCCAAGAGACTGGGCTCTATGAGGAGAAGCGTGGCATTAGGATTGATGGACGATCTATCAACAATCTGCGTTATGCAGATGACACAACCCTGCTCACTGAAACTGAGGAGGACCTCATGCACTTACTACAGAGGGTCAAGGACTGCAGCCTTCAGTATGGACTGAGGCTCAATGTCAAGAAGACAAAAATTCTCACCACTGGACCAATTAGCATCAGGATGGATGGTGAAGAGATTGAGATTGTTCACAGCTTCAGTTTGCTCGGCTCCACCATCAACGCTCTTGGCACCAGCAGCTAGGAAATTAAAAAAATGTATTGCAATGGGAAAGTCTGCTGTTAGGGACCTCTCTAAAGTACTCAAGAGCAACGGTGTCTCACTGGAGACTAAGGTGCACCTGATACAAGCCGTGGTTTTTGCAATCACTTGTTATGCATCAGAGAGTTGGACAATGACTAGGGAGGATAGAAGAAGAATTGACGCCTTTGAGCTGTGGTGCTGGAAAAGAGTATTGAATGTACCATGGACTGCCAAGAAAACAAACAGATTCATCCTGGAGAGGATTAAACCAGGCCACTCCTTGGAGTCAAGGATTCTGGGGCTTCTTCTGACATACTTTGGACATGTTGTAAGGAGAGACAGGTCTTTAGAGAGGGACATCATGCTGGGTAGAGTGGAGGGACAGCACAGGAGGGGAAGACCCTCTATGAGGTGGATTGATTCAGTGACTGGGGTAATCGGGATGGGTGTGTCAGAGGCAGTGAGATTGGCACAGGATAGAGCAGGGTTTAGTGTTGTTGTACATAGGGTCGCTATGAGTCGCAAACGACTCGACGACATATAACAACAACAACAACAGTGTATGCGCTTTTCCCCTCATGTATGTGCTACATCAGGTGCTGGTGGGGATCTAAAAATCTTTTCACTTTTAGCTGTGTATAGATTTTTAATTGAGTTATTGACTGCTTGTGTTCGTTGCTGCAAAAGAACTTAAATGGAATTTTATGTTTAAGTATTTTAAAAGTCATAGAGAATATGCATGTCTGATTGCCTAGTGGGTAAGGAGTTGTGCTGCCAACCCAAAGGCAAATGGTTTGGATTCACCATATGCTCCAAGGACAAAGATAAGCAATCTCCTCCTGTGCAATTTACGACCTCTGGAAATGAGGGTCAGTTATGAGTCAGTTCTTATGGGATGGAACAAAATAAGAGCAACAGCAATAGAAAACAAAAGTCAGGTCTTTTTGTTTTATTTTTATCTTTTAAATATAATTTTATTTTAATTGTGATTTTGATGAACGTTTACAGAGAAGTTAGATTTTCATTCATTCCTTGTTGTACATTTTATACCCTCTCCCTCCCTTTGACCTCCCCAGTTTATTTTTTCTTAAAAAAAACACTGAAACATTATTGCACAATTACCTACCTTCTTCCTCCTAGTCCTTTTTGCAAAGATAGTCCTCTTATTTTTGGTTGTTGTCATATGTACAATGCCTAATCATATAATTTTTTTAGGTAGTTCTTTCTTTCATCTGTTCCAATGTAATGCCCATTATATATCCATTCTTATCTTATTCTCCTCCCAAATCCCCATGCCAGGCGTGCTTTATGATAGAGATGCTATGCAGTATTTGTAATTTTGTGACTGAGATATTTCACTTAGCATGATGTGCTCCAAGGTCCCTCATATTGTGTAATCCAAGGTCCCTCATATTTTAGAAGTTCATTGTTTCTCAGTGCTCTGTAGTATTCCATTGTATGAATAGACCGTAGTTTTTCTATCCATTCATTTGTTGATGGGCAATTGAGTTGCTTCCATCTCTTTGATGTTGAAATTATACAACAATGAATAAGAGTATGCATATATCAGTTTGGATGTTGGCTATGGTTTCTTTTGGGTATATTCCCAATAGTAGCATTGCTGGTTCAAATGGTATTTACTCTTTTCAACTTTTTGAGAAAGGGACCAAACTGCTTTCCATAGTGGTTGCACCGTTTTACACTTCCACCAGTAGTGAGTAAGGGTTCCAGTCTCTCTACAACCTCACCAGCATTTATGTTTGCTGCTCTGTTGAAATTTACTATTGTTGCTGGAGTGAGATGATATCTCCTAGTTGTTTTGATTTGTATCTTTCTTAGAGCCAGGAATTTTGAACATTTCTTCATGCCATCTGAATGTCTTCTTTGGTGAAGTATCTATTCATATCCCATGCCCATTATGCTATTGGGTTGTTAATCTTTTTCTTGTTGAATTGCTAGAGTATTCTCTATTTTAGATATGAGTCCCTTAGCAGATATGTCCGTTCCCCCCCCCCCATCTATGATTTTCATTTTTACCCTGTTGGAGAAATTTTTTATGTGCATAGGGATTTGATTCTTAGGTGGTCTCATTTATCTATTTTGTTTTCTCCTGGTTGTATGTAAAAAACCCTCAGTTTTATTATATAATAATAAATAGCAAAGGATCCTTAAAATATCAGACACTAAGTTAGGAATTTTATCCTCCCAGTAATACTAATAGACAGAAACCAATCTCGTTGCCATTGAATAAATTCAGACTAAAAATGGCTTTTTAGTACATTGTGGAGCTACTCCGTGGGGTTTCCAAAGTTCTAGTCTTTATGAGGTAATGGATAGGTGTGTGAGAGACAGTGAGATTAGCTCAGGATAGGGCAGGGTTCGGAGCTATTGTTCATAGGATCCTTATGAGTTCCAGGCAACTAGATGGCACATAAACAGCAATGTCTTTTATGAAAGTAAGTTTTCTCATCTTTCTCCTGCTGAACAGGTGGTGGGCTCAAAGCACAGACTTTTCATATAGCAGTCACTTAACCACTGGACCACAAATGTTACCGTTCTATACACCCTCTCTCCCACGTGCCACACCCACTCACGAACAGAATGAGTCTCAGCTAGGAGAAGTTACTTGCTCATGTTCACAAAACTTGTGAATTACAGAACTATGGTTTGGATCTAGTCCACTCTAGTCCAAAGCCCATGCTGAAGTTGCATTTTAAAATAATCAGAATTTCCTCTGTGTGACATTCAGGCTTATTTTTGTCTTTGTCCAATAAAAGGGCAAAATGAGTGGTTTCTGGACAAATTAAAACCCAAACAATGTTATTCCCAGGATTGTTCCTTGTAGTGTCATTATTTTTTGATGAGTACAATTGTGCATTGAACTGGAGTATAAAAGAATTAGAAGAAAACACTCTCTATATACTTCTCTGGTCAGTGGCATATTTAGTTGCAGAACAAATGACTTTTTGAGAAGACCTTTGACCGCAAATTATTTAACACATTTTAAAACTTTAATAGGAAACTGAAAAAAAAAATTGAAAGCATCAAATTGAAAGCCAAACTAAAAGTTATGAATTGCTTATGAGTCAATAGCAATGATTTTTTTCTTAATCCCAGTTCTTTGACACTGAATTTTTAAAGAATTTCTAAATCCAAGAGGTATGAAGTAATAGATATTAAGCACAAAAATATAATTTTACCATTAAATCCTATGACCACAAAGGTTAAACCAAAGTCAGTTAAATATGTTGGTTTGTAAAGTCTGCATGCATCTCTATTTTCTTCCTCGCTCTCTTCTTTGCCTTTCCCCTGTCCACCTCCTCACATCTTTCTCCTGTCAGCATTGTAATCATAACCATTACCTTTACCCCTGCCATCAAAATCACCATCACCTTTTTTAATTTTCCTTAAGATAGCTCTTTGCTATAGTTGCAAGCAAATGAATGCTTCACTTGTAAGATAAAATGAGCTCTGACTTAGCTGAAGAAAGACAATCATTCTGGGAGACCATCTTATTAGTAGTTCATATTTTGAGTGAAGTGATAAGAATAAGGCTTTGGGAAATTGGAGCCTGATGTATTGTTGCACCTTAAATAAACGTGACGTTACATTGATGTTAAGGCAGTTGAGTCCAGCTTTTGAGTAGTCTTTGTGGTACTTATGCAGTCAACCACTGAGAGGTCAGCAGCAGAACCCAGCAGCTGCTCTGTGGCAAAAGATGGGGTTGTCTGCTTCCGTAAAGGTGACAGCCTTGGAAACCCTGTGAGAATATTCTGTTCAGTCCTGAAAGGTGTCTACAAAAGCAACTCAATGACACATAGCAATCCCTAATAATTTCTGGTGTTATTGTAAATGTTAATATATTTGCCTTACACTGAGATTTGAGAACTCTGCAAGCATCATAAAAGAATAAGGGACAGTACATTCATGATGAAGGTTACAGAAATTAGTGGCAAGATTATTAAGTTTTGTTACCTTTGGGTAAATGACTTTTTGACCTTTTGTGTTTATTCACATTTCATCTTTAAGAAGAGGGGTTTCTTACCTTGACATATGGGCTATGTGTTCATTCTTTAGACTTTTGAATGTGGGATGCTATGTTGCGATTCTTCCACATGCCACCTAAAGCTACGTGTGCAGTACTTTTCAGAATACTGTGTAGTACTCATAATAAAGCTTGGTGAAAGAAGAATTTTGATGGTAAGATTTAGCCTATTTGTTGTTGTTAGGTGCTGTTGAATAGGTAGGTGTTGGGTCAGCAGCCTATGTGCAACAGGTGAAGCACTGCTTGAACCTTTACCATCCTCCCAATTTCTCTGGTGTTTGATTGAGCCTGCTGTTCTGACCACTGTGTCAGTCCAACTTTTGTTTTCTTTTACATTAACCTCTGCTTTACCACACATGATCTCTTTCCTAGGGATTGCCCTTCCTAAAAACAAGTCCAAATTATGTGAAATAAAGTCTCTCCCTCACCTCCAAGGAACATCATGGTTGCACTTCTTTCAAGACAGAATTCTAAGTTAGTTATTTCTTTTTATCTGTTACCATTTTATTATAACTTTACATCCAAAGTAAAGAGTGCTCGTTGCACAGTGGTCAGGTCAAAGCATTTGGCTGCTAACTGAAAGATCTGCAGTTTGAACCATCCACAACTCCAGAGAAGAAACATGAGTGGGCTTTCTTCTGTAAAAATTTATAGCCTTGGAAATGCAATAAATGTGACATCTACTCTGCCCTGTAGGATAGTAGGAGCTAGACTATTTTATGTCTGTGTATTTATCCTGACAGTACGTTTGTACCTCTCTTAACTGCATTATTTAAAGGCAACAAATACTAGATTGAGTTCTTTGTAAATTTTGTAATTGTATTTTGGATATTTATGTAATATAATTCTTGTTATTTGTTTTAAAAAATACCATCAGGACGGATGGTGAAGAGATTGAGATTGTACACAGCTTTAGTTTGCTTGGCTCTGTAGTCAACAGTTTTGGCACCAGCAGGCAGGAAATTAAAAGGCGCATTGCCATGGGAAAGACAGCTATTAGGGACCTCTCCAAAGTACTGAAGAGCAATGTTGTCTCTCTGGAGACTAAGGTGCGTCTGATACAGGCTATGGTCTTCGCAATCACTTGTTATGCATCAGAGAGTTGGACAATGACCAGGGAGGAGAATTGATGCCTTTGAGCTGTGGTGCTGGAGAAGAGTATTGAGAATACCATGGACTGCTAGGAAAACAAACAGATTTGTCCTGGAAAGGGTTAAACCAGGTGGCTCCTTGGAGGCAAGGATTCTGAGGCTCCGTCTAACATACTTTGGACATGTTGTGAGGAGAGACTGGTCCTTGGAGAGGGACATCATGCTTGGGAGAGTGGAGGGACAGCGCAGGAGAGGAAGGCCCTCTATGAGGTGGATTGATTCAGTGGCTGGGATAATTGGGATGGGAGTGTCAGAGACGGTGTGATTGGCACAGGACAGAGCGGAGTTTAGGGCTGTTGTACATAGGGTCGCTATGAGTCACAAGCAACTCAATGGCACATAACAACAACAACAACTTATTTTCGAAAAATAAGTCTTCTATTAGAAAGTTTTCTGGTGTCATTCTTTTGCTTCTGTTGATTACTCACTGTCCATGAGTTAATCCTGACTTGTAGCAATGCTATAAGGCAGTTGCTCTACCTATAGACTTTCTAGGGTTATATCTTTATGGAAATGACTGTAACATCTTTCTTTGTTGGAGCAGCTGGAGGGTTTGAACTCCTACCCTATCTTTTGGCAGTTGAATGCTTTAACCACAGTACCACCAGGGTTTTTTTCTGTTGATCATGGTCTCTAAATTTCCATTTAACAAAATGGCATTAAGTTCTAAATACTCTGATGTGAAAAAATAAAAGGACAAAATGTGGAAGCTGGAGTGAGATGGTACCTCATTGTGATTTTGATTTGCATCTCTCTTATTGCCAGTGATTTTGAGCTTTTCTTCATGTACTGTCATTTCTTCAAGTGGCTGTTTTCTCTGTGAAAATTCTTTCCATGTCTTTTGTCCGTTTTGTAATTGGCTTATCAGTCTTTTTCTTGTGGAGGCCCAGGAGTATTCTGTAAACTGTTGTTACAAGGCTTTTATCCGAGATGGAATTACCAAATGTTTGTTCCCAGTCGGTAGGCTTTCTTTTCACCCTGTTAGAATGCTTTTTGATGTGCACAGGGATTTAATCTTTAGAAGGTCCCATAAACCAATTTTATTTTCTTTAGATTGTGCATTTCTGGTTGTATTTAGCAGTTTTGTTATAGCTTGGACTAGTGCTCGCTTCTAAGCTTGATCCCAAGCGTAGAACGTTATGTCTCTTATGAACGTTATGGTTTTCGGCTTTACTCCCAGGTCTCTGAGCCACCTGGAGTTTATTTTTGTGTATGGTGTGAGATGTGGATCCTGTTTCAGCTTTCTGTAGGTGGAAGTCCAGTTTTGCTAGCACCATTTGTTGAATAGACTATCATTTCCCCATTTGATAGCTTTGATTTCCTTGTCAAGTATCAGTTGACCATAATGGCAAAGTTTAACAGGGCAGCAAGTAATATATGTTAAAGAGGATATGGTGAGAAAGGAACTCTTACACGTTGTTGGTGGGATTGTAAAATGATGCAACCAAGAATGGTAGTTTGGTAGAAGGCCGTTTGGTGCTTCCTCAGAAAGCTGAACATAGAAATTCCATATGACCCAGCTATTCTACTAGTTCGAATATAATCTGAGAATATGAGAACTGAGGCACAAACTAAGTTTGTACACCAGTGTTCATAGCATTACTCACCATTGCAAGAACACGGACACAGTCCAAATGTCCAACCACAAATGAATGGATTGAGAAATTATGGTACATTCACATAATGGAATACTATGCAGCAGGCAGGAGTAATAACTTTGTAAATTATTCCCTAATTTGGGAGGGATTGGAGAGCATTCTGCTGAGTGAAGAAACTCAGTCCCACAAGGATAAATATTGTATAAAACTATTATTGTAGAATGAGTATAAGGGTCCAGGAGAGGTGGGAGAGTTGGAAGCAGAGGGATGTGGATGTGCAGGGGAAGGGGAGGGATTAATTATTGGGTTGTATAATTTGATGGATGGGGAGTGAGGGAAATAGAATTTGTTCGAATTTGTATTCAAACTTTGTAAATAAACTAGTGGAGAAAAAAAGAAAAGAAAAAATAATGTAGAAGCTCACCACAAACAGTCATCACAATGGAACCTGGCATCACTTTTGAAATAAAATGAAGCTGAATGTGGATCAGTACTGTATTTTATAGGATCATAAAATAGGAGGATTTTACTGCTGTCTTACAACATACAAAGTTGTAGGCGATGGATTTGGCTTCATGTGGTTAAGGAACAATGAATATTTTGTTTCTCAAATTGTAATAGTGTTGTGTAATTGCTTATGTAATACATCTTAACCTCCTGAGCCTAAGAGTATGCTAAACATACTTTGTTTAATAGGATTCTTAAAAATCTCCTTACTAGGAAAAATCCAAAGATCATAAACATTAAATACTCTAGTTAATACTCTTAAATGAATAAAAAAGTGGGCTGGGGTAGACTGACTACACAATTGTGATCACATAATTGTGATCTCAGGGAAGTTATGCTTGCTCTGATCGCCTTTGCTTATTTCCCCAGAAAGGCTGGAGGTTCTAGCATATGCTTGTCTTTGAATTGAGAAATCATTTATATCCCTTTGAGACATCAGACCGGCATCAAATAATAAGCTTAAGTCAAGGCTGTTAAAATGATTGATGTTATTTAACTTCCTCTTCCTTTAATGTCACTGATATATTTATATGTAAGTTTGATTATTTAAGGAAACTTTGATTTAAATTCACAACATAGTCATTTTTACCCCCCAAAGCTTTTTATAATTTAGCTCTTTATTTGGAAAGAAAACATTTTGGTGGTAGCCCTCCTCAGTTCAACCAATCATAACTTTTCTCTGTACTTGTGTAATCAGGTAGCAGTGGGCTTCAACCATACTTTCTAAACTAAATACACTGTGGTTGACATATTAGCTTAGTTTTTCAGACAGAAGGTAAAACTGTTAATAATATTTAGCCATTATAAATACCATTGTCTCACAGTGCATTTTTCTTTCTTTTCTGGCAGCAAGTCATCCAAAATAGTGACTTCAAATTAAACCAACATTGGGTAGGAGGAGAAGTTGCTTTTAGTTATGTATACTTAAGATGAATGGTTTTATTCCAAAATCTATTAGACTTTCCTGATGCAAAGAATATCTGCAATTTCTTACAGATGTGAATACCTGCATTATTAAGAATAAACTTGCCTCTTAGGTGGATTGACACAGAGATTGTAACTATAAACTTTAAGCACAACATAGATTATGAGGATAGCACAATATTGGGTAGAGTTTCCTTCTGTGTGTGCAGCGTCCTTATGAGTTCTCTTACCTAACATCATCTATTTAGATGCAGATATAATATGATAATGTAATAATGTAAGTATCTTATTGTAGTGACAACTATTTGCAGGGTTGGGGTTTCATTTTATGCTGTTAGGTGCTCTCAAGTGGGCTACTATGACTGTTGACTTCTCTGTGAACAACAGATAATTTTCAACAGATCCTTTCCCTATCCTGCTGATCTTTCAAAATCTCTGCTGTGCTCGAGGCCGTTGTTGAAGTCATTGTGTCAGTCCATCTCATTGAGTATCTTCCTTTCTTTCACTGATCCTCTGCATTTCCTAGCATGATGTCTTTTTCCAAAGACAGGCTCCTCCTGATGAAATGCTCAACATATGAGATTATCATCTAGTATTTCACCATCCTTGCCTCTAAGGAGCACCCTGGTTGTATTTCTCCAAGACAGATGTATTTGTTCTTTGGCAGTCCATAGTATATTCAGTACTCATTGTCATATCACAATTCAAAGTCATCGGTTCTTCTCCAGTTATCCTTACTCATTGTCCATCGGAAGCAGTGAAAAAAACCATAATTTGTGGCAGACATACCTTAGTCTTTAAATTGACATGCTTGCTCTTTAAAACTTTAGATAGGTCCTTGACATCTGATATTTCCCATGCAGCTTTTCTTTTGACTTCTTGACTGCTGTTAATTGTGAACCAAATAAAATGAAATAAATAACAACTTTAATCTTTTCTCCAGCTATTGCTTAAATTATGAGGATTTTTGTTTTCTTAACTTTGAGATATAATCCATATGGAAAGAAGGCTGATTTTTTTTATCTCCTGTAGTAAATACTTAAAGTTTTCTTCATTTTCTACAAGCAAAGTTGTGCCATCTAGTATAATCTAAGTTGTTGTTGGGCTTCCCCCAATACTGATGGCATATTCTTCTTCATATAGTCCTACTTCTCATAGATCTTTTTTAGCAAACAGGTTAAATATTATGGAGAAATGACACAACCCTAACACACACCTTTCCTGATTTTAAACTGTGCGGTATTCTCTGCACAAATGCTTCTTGATTCTTGTGTATGTTGTGCGTAAGTACAATTAAGTGTTCTGAGATTCTAATTTTTCTTAATATTATACATAATTTATTATGATCCACACACCAAATTGTCAGTAAAACACAGGTAAACATCTTTCTGGTATTCACCACTTTCAGCTAAGATCCATCTGCAGTGACCTCTTCTGTTCTACAGCGTCTTCTGAATTCAGCTTAAATTTCTGACAGTGTGCTGGTCCAGCCATTTTTGAGTAATCTTCAGCAAAATTTTCTTTGTACATAATATTAATGATATTGTTAGGTAATTTTTGTACTCTTAAATCTCCTTTTTTTTTGGGTGGGAAAGGAACAAATCTCTTCTAGTTAGTTGACTAGGTCTTCTGTATTTCTTAACATAGCCAAGTTAGCACATTTAGGGCTGGATATGTTCCTGGAACATCTCAGTTGCCATTTTCTCAATTCCTCAATCCTTACTTTTTGCCAAATGTCTTTAGTATGACTTAGACTTCCTTCTTCAGTACTGTAGGTTCTTGATCACTCACAGTCTGCTTCCTCAGGTGCTTCAGTGTTGACAACTTCCTTTCGGCACAGTGACTTTGTGTATTCATTCCATCTTCTTTTGGTGCTTCCAGCATCATTCTTGATTTTGTCCAAGAAATCCTTCAACATTGCAATTCTATACTTGAATTTATTCTTCAATTTTTTTAGCTTGAGAAATACTGAATGTGTTCTTCCCTTTTCCTAATTATTCTAGCGCTAAGCATATTTCATTATAATACTTTGAGTTTTTAATGAAATGCCCTTTGAAATCTTCTGTTTATCTCCTCTACTTCAGCGTTTGTTTCTTTAATCTTAGTCTTTCTCTAGTACATATTTCAGTCTCTTTTGACTTCAATTTCTATTTTATACTTCTTTCCTGTCTTTGTAATGACTTTTCCTTTCTTTCCTTGATGCCTCACAATAAGTCATCTGCTCTTCTTTCATTAGTGTTTACTGCAACAAGGGTATTAAGTGTTTGGTTATTTATTTATTTTTTTTAATTCAGGTAGGAAAACTTCAAGATTGTCATTTACTCTCATTGACTTATTCATTTTCTTCAGTTTTAATTTCTACTTAATAAAAGTTGTTGATGATGTATTTCATAGCCTGCGCCAGCCTTGTTTTGACAGCTTATATCAAGCTAGAAGCTATCTTGTTGTCTGTTTCTACAGAAGCAGGCAATCTGATTTGTTCTACTGTCAATCTGTAATTCCTCAGATGAAAGTCTATGTTGAGATGGCCCACATCAGGTCCTCCTTGTGGCTGACAGGACTGACAGGCCCCAGCTCCCAGCTGGAAACAAAGGAGAATGCTTCAACGATTTAGATCCTCCCAAAAGAGCTGTGGGTGAACATTAACATTACTGGTAAGTATATTAGTTTTCTCCTGGCCACAAGAGCCTACTATTTGATCCTAAAAGCCTTCTGAGGTCCCCTCTTCTCACTATTTCTTAGTTGTTGGAATTGACGGAAAACCTCATAAGCAGGTCCTTACTTCACCTCTGCCTTGCATGCAGACTTCTGAGTTGTAAAACAACCCAGTGGTAGATGGAATTTGCTCCAGAACTTAAGAACAATAAATAACATAGTTGAGCCTCTACATCTTGTGGTTCCTAACCTTCAAACTATGATAGACAAATTGCTAGTCAATAAGCCTTTTATTGTAAGAGCTACCTTCCCTCTGTAACTTGATTTGTGCCACTATTAGAGCCTCTCCTTGGAATATTATTGCTTTTTAATTTTTGACTCATTTATTTTTAACTTGTTAGTTAAATTTGTGTCTTCTAGGCTGCAACACTTTCATGATGCATCTTCAAGAATATGAACATGTACGGCTAAGCACAATTGATAACAGCGCCTCTAAATTCCAAAATCAATCTCCATAGTAGTCTACGTGTTTCCTATTGCCAAAGGGGCCCTTTAGAGTAGTGAGAGAAGATCTTCACCCTGAAACCTACAGCGTTCCTTTTCAGCAGGAAGTCGCTAAGAGAATACGCTGTCCCCTTTTCCTTATGAATCAGGGTAAAATCTCTCTCAGGGAGGAGTGATAGGAAATGGCAAAGGACACACTGACAAAGGAGATTAATCAGAACTGGTTTTGACAAACACTGTGGCAATGGGACAATTAAAACAGACTTTCAATGTTCTCCTATTATTTATATGCTTCTTAAGGCCCTGTTGTATACTAAAGCCAATGATCATCCTATGGCTAATCTGCCTTAGTCTGGAACCTCCACTGAAACTAATGTCATAGAATCTGTAGATGAAGGAGTTAATTCTTTGAACTTAGGAAAAATGCACATTCTGAGAATTTTAATCTTGTATGTAAATGCTTTCTGTCTTATATCTAAGTTTTCAATTAATATTCTGACTCCGTGGTATCTCTCCTTCTATAATGCCTCCACACACTTTTTCTTTTTTTACCTCTATTCTTAGCAGAAATAGGGCTGTGATTTTTGGCCTATAGTTGTGTTCTACACTTTACAACTTACAACATTTATTGAGTGATTACAGTCTTGGAGAGCCCAGACATTACCTTCTAAATAAAGTGAAATTCACCTTTTGCTCTTCTGTTACAGGCCATCGAGTTCCCTATGACTCGTAGCGACCCTGTGCACAACAGATCTGAAATTTGCCCTGTCAGTATTGACCCATCACTATTTCTTCCATACTCTAACCCTTTGCAGTTTACCTTGTTAGAGATCTCTTTCTCTGACCTTCCACTTTCAAGTCTTGATGTCTTTTCCAAAGACCATCCTGACAACATTCTCAGGGAATGTGAGATGGATCTTTACTATCCTTGAGTCTGTGGACTACCCTGATGTCACTTCTTCCAAGACAGTCTTCATTCTGTGCAATTTATATTTAATGCCCAAAGTTTTCATTGTTCATATTTGCCAGGGTCACACCTCCTTTTAAATTAAACCAGGTTTCAGATCTCTAATTTCCAATATGATAATATGGTGGTGGTGGTGATGATCATGATAATAACAATAATAGTAGCTTATTTAGTGAGGGCCTTGTAGATGCCAGATGCTTAATTTTTTTTTTTTGGATGTTTCTCTTTTTAAAAAATTTTATTTTATTAACTTTAGTGAACATTTACAGAGATTTTGGATTTCGATTCATTCGTTGTTGCACTATTTTCTCTACACCCCCCCAGTTCGTTCCTCTCTTTTTTCCCCCTTGAAAGTCTGTTTTAATTGTCCCATTGCCACAGTGCTTGTCAAAACCAGTTCTGACTAGTCTCCTTTGTCAGTGTGTCCTTTGCCATTTCCTATTATTCCTCCCTGAGAGAGATTTCACCCTGATTCATAAGGAAAAGGGGACGGCGTATTCTCTTAGTGATTTCCTGCTGAAAAGGGACGCTGTAGGTTTCAGGGTGAAGATCACTACTTTAAAGGGCCCCTTTGGCAATAGGAATCACGTAGACTATTGTGGAGTTTGATTTTGGAATTTAGATGTGCTGTTATCAATTGTGCTTAGCCATACATGTTCATATTCTTGAAGATGCATCATGAAAGTGTTGTAGCCTAGAAGACACACATTTAACAAGTTAAAAGTACAGGAGTCAAAAATTAAATAGCAATAATATTCCAAGTAGAGGTTTTAAATCAAGTTTAGAGGCACAAATCAAGTTACAGAGGGGAGGTAGTTCTTAAAATAAAAGGCTTACTGACTAGCACTTTGTCTATTATAGTATAAAGGTTAGGAACCACAAGATGTAGAGGCTCAGCTATGTCATTTATTGTTCTTAAGTTCTGGAGCAAATTCCATCTACCACTGGGTTGTTTTACAACTCGGAAGTCCGCATGCAAGCCAAAGGTGAAGTAAGGAACTGCTTATGAGGTTTTCTGTCAATTCCAACAACTAAGAAATAGTGAGAAGAGTTGGGACTTCAGAAGGCTTTTTTAGGACCAAATAATAGGCTCTTGTGTCCAGGAGAAAATGAATATACTTACCAGTAATGTTAATGCTCACCCACAGCTATTCTGGGAGGATCTGAATCATTGAAGCGTCCTCTTTTTTTTTCCAGCTGGGAGCTGGGGCCTGTGAGTCCTGTCAGCCACAAGGACCTGATGTGGGCCCCCTTTAGCCATGTGTCCTTCAGATCCACACTTAAAGCACAGGTGCTTAATTCTTAATAGCAACTGTAGAAGTAGGTGATGTTTTCCCATTTTAACAGATGAAAATTCAACAAGCAAACTATTAAAATATTATATTTACTTATTTACAAAGTTTAAGTACATCATTTTTCACAAAAAGATCATTCCCATTTCCTTCACACACCACCCCCCCAACAAATCGTGCAACCCTATGATTAATATACCACTCGCCACCCCTGCCCATCTTTCCCTCTCTGGATTCTCATACTCATTCTACAGTAATAGTTTTATACAGTATTTGTCCTTCTGGAACTGAGTTAGTTCACTTGGTATAATGTTCTTTAGTCCCTGCCAAGTTAGGTAGTAATTTACAGAATCATTGTTCCTTCATGCTGTATCCATTATATCTGTTGTATGAATGTACCACAACTTCTCAATTCCATGTTCTTGTGATGTTATGAACATTGGTGTACAAATTTCCGTTTGAACCTCAGTTCTCATTTTCTTGGGGTATATTCCAAGCAATGGAATAGCTGGGTCATATGGAATTTCTATGTTCAGCTTTTTGAGGAAGTGCCAAGATTGCCTTCTAGAGTGGTTGTACCATTTTGCAATCCCACCAACAATGTATAAAAGTTTCTATCTCGCCACATCCTCCCCAACATTTATTACTTGCTATACTGTTAAACTTTGATAAGCAAATTTTTATTTTTAAACATTTTCTCTCTGCTAGTCACGGTTTATGTTGCCCTTATTTCAAGGTTTTCTTTTTTCACTTTATTTCATTTTTCTCAAATGTATGCTAGAAGTCCTATTTGAGAATGGAACTATTCTTTAGAATTTCCTGGACAAAACCATACAAAGTCTGCTGTTCTCTATTAGAAAAAAATGTCTTTGTTCCCTGTACAAAGAATACCTTAAGAATGTCTATTTGTATTTTATTAACTATGCAAAGGCATTTGACTGTGTGATCATAACAGATTTATGACTAACCGTGAAAAGAAAGAAAATCCCAAAATAGAGTTGTGTTCGTGCAAAAATTACACATACTCCATGAAGCTATTGTGTGAACAGATCAAGGAAAAATGGCATGGTTTAAAATTAGGAAAGGTATGTGTCAGTAATGACCGTTTACACTCTCATTACTGACACATACCTTTCCTAATTTTAAACCATGCCATTTTTCCTTGATCTGTTCAGAAAAGACCAAAATGGATGTCAGAAGAAACTCTGAAGATTGCACTGGAGCGTAGAGAAGCCAAAGCACAAGGAAGAATTCAAGATACTAAA
>NW_006399979.1:1066465-1075579 GCF_000299155.1 Elephantulus edwardii | reverse complement strand
GGTAATCGGGATGGGTGTGTCAGAGGCGGTGCGGTTGGCGCAGGATAGAGCAGGGTTTAGGGCTGTTGTGCATAGGGTCGCTATGAGTCGGAAACAACTCGACGGCACATAACAACAACAACATGTGTCAGTGTTGTATTTTGTCTCCACATCAGCATAATCTGTATGCTGAGAAAATTCTTTGAGAATCTGGATTCTATGAAGAAGAATGTGGCATCAGGCTTGGAACAAAACTTTCATTATGCAGATAGCACAGCCTTGCTTGCTGAGAGTGAGGAGGACTTGAAACCCTTGCTACAGAAGGTTAAACACTGAATATCTCCAATAGAGATTACATTTCAGCAACCAATAAACAAAAATCATTGGACTGATAGAAAACATCATGATTACTGGAGTAAAGATTGACACTGTCAACACTCTGATCCTACTTGAATCCACGATAAATACACTTGGATTCAGTTTTTAGGTGATTAGAAGACGTATTGTACTTGAAAAGTCTGTAATCAGACTTTGAAATTGTTGAGAATCAGTGGTGTTAGTTTGAGTACTTAGGTATGCTTGATTCAGGTCATAGTCTTTTTGGTCACTTGCTATACATAAGAACTGGATATTGAATAAAGATGACTGAAGAATTAACACTGTGGTTTTGGAGAAGAGTACTGATATATCTTGAAGAAGGTGCAGCCAGACTTCTCCATGGAGGCCAAGTTGATGAAGCTTCATCTCACATATTTTGGGTATGTTGTTAGGAGAAATTATTTCTTGGGAGAGACTTCATTCTTGCAAGATGGTGGGATGATGAAGGTGAGAAAGAGCCTTTACCAAGAGGATTGATACAGTCACTGCAGCATTGGGCTTGGTTGTTTCAGAAGTTGTTAGAATGACACAGAATAGGTCAAGGTTCTTATATATTGTTCATAGGGCCACTGTGAGTCATACTTGACTCAATGGCCCCTAAAATAACAATAAAAACCATTGCTAAAAATAGATGCCAGTTTCCCATTTTTGTTTTTTGGGAGCTCTGTTTGCTTAGTGATTAGAAATCTTGCAATCACTGAAGGCACGAGTTTCGAATCCACCAGCTGCTCCACAGGAGAAGGATGGACAGTCTCTTCCTGTGTGATTAAATTGCCTCTGAAAACCCACTGGAGGATCAACTATGGGTCAGTTCTGACTTGATGGTACACAACAACAACAATAGTACCTTGCATTTCATTTATGGAGGTAGTCCTGATTTGCTTATTAATATTACTACTCTCATAACTTCATACTGTTCAAAGAACTAGGCTTTGATAAATTTCAAATAGGCTGCTGTGGACATTGGACTCTTTATGTAGTTGATTGAAAATTTGATGATTTACATCCTGCATGTACAGACACCCCAGACCCACTTCTTGCTTACAGTGACCAGCAGCGTACCTCCTACTCCAGGCCAGCTACAATATTATGGTTTCAGTGTCAGTCATGCAGAGCCAGTTATGTTTCGACTTCAGAATTATGGTTGGCGGTCTTGTGTAACATGATACACTCCAACATAATGAAGCTTGGGGCTGGGGAGCAATAATATTGAATATTATATTAATATTCCAACCTCATGGAAGTTCCCTGTTTATATTTGAAGCTGTGGCTTAAAATATGTGTGAACTTCCAACAGTGTAGCTAAAAGGTATAAGAAAAGACTATAAGAACAAGCACATATTTTATAAGTCCTATCTTTTTAACAGTAGATGGGAGAAATTCCTGTAATTCATTTCACAGACAGTGATTTTTTTTTTTTTTTGACCTTACGTAGTTTAAAGAAAATAAAATCTTAATATGTTTCTTATAATTTTTTAAATGATCATGGCATTACTTAGAATTAGAATTTAAAGAGTGGTGAGTAGCCAATTAAAATTGTTTATATATTTTATGTAAATAGGCTTATGATTGGTAAAGGTCAAACTTAAATCTAAGAGTTATTTTTTAATGTGGTTAAGATATGCCAGGTGGTGGGTTTGTTACCTTGTGGGAGGATAGCAAGAGCATTGGTGCATTGACAAATACTTCTCATTCCCAGCTTACAGTCATGAATCTGAATTAATAGTCTCACCCTGATCATTTGGTTCTTTTTCTTTTCTTAACTCCTTTTTGGCATGGTTTCTGAAGTAAATCTGGCTATTTAATGAGAGACCTTTATATTCTTTCTCAAAGAACATGCTAATATGGGGTCTGTGCTTCATCTTTTTGTCTATTGTGTGTGGCTAAGACATCTACATACTATCTTTGGACATCATACACATTTCTGTTTATTTTGCTTAGCTTCTAATATGGATGTCTAAAATTTAAAACTATAATGGAAGGTGTGTGTGGTGACAGGTTATAATAATGATAATGAGAATAATAATAATTTCTTTTCCCTTTCATGTTTAAGAATTCTCTATTTTGATAGAATTATTTTCACTAGTATATATTTAGTAAAAATATATATCAGCTATTGCAAATGTTCCTATGATAATATTTCTTTTATGGAAAATTGAATAATTAAACCCCTTTGAAATAAATGCATTTTTCCTGTTTCATCACTTTTATGAGCACATTGCTTGATTTTTGGTAGTGACTCTGGTAATGACCTGGTAGAGATGTGGTGAATTCTCCAGAAATGCCAACTGCACTAGGAGAGAGTTTCAGAGTTGTTGAATATTTATAATTTCAAATGTTGTAATTTTCTACTACCCGTGTAATTTTGGAACAGATAACAGGACTACTGAAAAAGTTATACATTATTTTGGATAGACGTTTTTTTTATTGGACTTTTTAAAAACACATGGTAAGGAAATGGCTCATAGTCTTTATTTTGGATCATTGCGTGTGTTCCACTAAAAGTGACTACGGAATGGATGTGCTTACTGGCCAACATCCGAAATGTGTTTGCTAAGACTGGAATGGAAGGTTGCTTAGTTCTGTGTGTAATTTTGTGGGTAAAGATAACATAGTGGAAAGTGCATCTTGAGAATGAAAAGAGGGGGATTGGGAGGGGAAAAAGTTTTATTTAGACAGAAAGACATTTTCTTAGAGTATATGCTGCACACTCTTGGGAAAAATCTGGCTTAGATACATATTTTTTTGTTAACACTAACAGTAGGCAGCAGGAGTGTGTGGGAAGGATGGACTGCCTCAGTCAGTGACAGTATTCTTTGCTCATCCACAGTACTTTTATCTTCCCCTAATAAGGACTTAGTTACATTAGTTTTACATCGCTGAATTATTTACATTACTGCCTGGGTCCTGAGTCATTTATTTTATAACCTTTGGTAAAAAGACTCAAACTCACTGCTAACAAGTCAGAAACGATTGATGGCTGACCTTCCAGCAGGTTTTTCAAAGGCTGTAGGTCACACAGGAGGAGATTGCCCATCTTTCTCCTTTGAAGCAGCTATTAGATTTGAACCTCCAAAGGAATGCCAACCTTTGGTTTGACAGTGCAACTCCCAACCCATTAGGCTACTAGTAATGGAAAGCTATTTGCAGGCAGTAGCTCTGACCCCAGTCTTTATCTTTTTATAATTATTATTTATTTTAAGTTGGTTTGTACACACAATGTATATACATTGCTTTCATTCATATACATTTTGTTTCACGCATTCTTTCATTCACACTGTTTCATGCAATCATTCCCATACACTTTATTTTATACAATTAACCACCATTGATCTATACCCACTATCACTCCATCTTTTCAGATCCCCATTAGGTCTCTCCTAATTCCTTCGCCTCCTCCCTCTGTCCACCTAACATTGTGACCCTGTGATTTCCCACCCTTTGTCCTCCCACCTCCTCTCCTTCCCCCTATGGATTTTAAACCACAACTTCCTAGTTATCCTTCTGTTTTCACAATAATGGTCTTAATACGGTTTTTCTCTTCCCGAGACTGAATTAGTTCACGCAGCATAATGCTGTCTAGTCTCTTCCATCTTATGTAGTATTTTATGAAATTGTTGCTCCAGCTTAATATTCCATTGTGTAAATGTATCACAATTTTTCAATCCATTTATTTATTGATAGATATTTGGTCCATTTCCATGTTCTTGTTATTGTAAATAATGCTGCTGTGAACACTGGTGTAAACATCTCCATTTTTTTCTATTTTCCTTGGGTTATAGATGAGTCATAAGGAATTTCTGTGTTCAGCTTTTTGAGAAAACACTCAACTGCCTTCCAGAGTTGTTGTGTCATTTTATAATTCCACCAGTATGAGAGTTCCAATCTCTCTATATCCATTCCAACATTTATTGCTTGATGTTCTGTTAAACTTTGCCACCGCTACTGCAGTGAATTGGTATAAAAAACATTTTCCAGTAGGGTGAAAAGAAAACCTACTGACTGGGAAAAAAAATTGCCAATGATTAGATAAAGGTCTCATAACAAAAGTTTTCAGAATACTACAGGATCTCACAAAGACAAGGCTGATAAACCCAATAACAAAACAGAAAAACGGACATGGAAAGACTTTTCACAAATGAATAAATTCAAATGGCCAACAAAGACCTGAAGAAATTCTCAAAGTCACAGGCAAATCAGAGAGATACAAATCAGAACATCAGTGAGATACCATCTCACCCCAGTTCCCACCTTAAAAGTTCCTGACAGACAAAACAGAGAAATATCCTTGTTTCTTCTTTCACTCGCTCTTCTTGGTTCCAGTTCCAGTTGGACAACAGCAGATGTCAGAGAAAGGCAGATGGAAGAAGAAAGGGAGGAGAACCTCTACAGGTCAACCCAGTAGTGGGCCTCCTCTTTGAGAAGAGGACAGAACATGAAAAAGTCTCTTCACCATCTGCCTCCCTGTGACTAGGACAAAAAAAGAAAGGACACTCTTTTGCTGACCTGTCTGCTTTCTTAGTTATTGCCCCTGTAGTTCATTGTCATCAGCAGTGGAGACCAATTAACTCCATATTCATTTCTTAGCCACAGTTTTTAATTTGTTTGGACTTAGAATCACCTGGCAGGCTCGATAATGGAGGTGATGTTATTAAGACAACCAGAGACAGATTTATTACTAGAGGGAGTTTTTGCTTCCTTGTTACTAGAGTGAGTTTTAGTTTTACTGATGTGGTTTTAAGTTAGGTTTTTGTGAACTTTTAACTCAACTTTACTGTCACCTCCTTAGAATTTTTATCTCTGTTTCTTAGAATTTTAAGTTTTAAAGCCAGTTGATTAAATACAACATCTGCTGCTTGATGTTTTCTTCTGATTCTTGGATTGATCCTATTTCATGATCCTCTCTTTGCTGTTGAGTCAGCACCAATAACAGATAGCCGTCTCTCCAGTGGGCTTTGGGGGGGCAAGAAGTCCACCCAAGAGCAGATTGCCTATCTTTTGCTCATTAGTGTTTTTGAACCACCAGAGCTGTGTGACTTTCTTTTGTCAGTACAGCCCCCTATGGACTACACTACTAGATCATCTTCAAAGAGAATAATTTTTTTTTTTTTGCTTTAAATGATACAGTTAATTTTCAGCATTTCTCTCATACGGTTTACATTGTTTATTTTTTCTTATTCATCATTGAAAGAAATGATATAATTTTTGTCCAGACTTTTTTTGCCAGTAATCAAGGCATAGGTTCACTTTGTTTGGAATCTCCATTTGTTTAAGGTGTAAATCTCATTTTAAATATCCAGGCTCTGCAGCTCCTAGACTGATCATCCAGTACAAGTGCTTTTTGTACAGGCCAGTTCCTTTCCTGTGCTGCAAGCCTGCTTCCTGCTTCTTCCCTCTGAACTCAACAACCTGTAAGCTCAGCAAATAAGAGATAATGAAGAGAGGCCTTTGCTTTTAGACAGTCTGAAACTGATGATAGCTCTTGTTGTTACTGTTGCTATGTGCTGTCGAGTCGCCTGCCACTCTTAGCAACCCTATGTACAACACTCCTAAACCCAGCTCTGTCCTGTGCCAATCTTACTGTCTCTGATCCATCTACATTACTCCAGTCATTGAGTCATTCCATCTTATCGACGTCTTCCTCTCCTGCACTGTCCCTCCACCCTCCCAAGCATGACTCTCCAAGAACTGATCCAATATGTTCAAAATATGTCAGATAAAGCTTCAGAATCCTTACCTCTAAGGAACAGACTAGTTTAACCCTCTTTAGGATGAACCTGTTTTGTTCTCTTAGCAGCAGCTCTGGAAGACAAAGTATTATAATGAAATACACAAAGAGCTGCAGTCAGAAAATCAAAGGGGCCAAACTCACTCAGCATTTAAGTTCAAGTAGCTGTAGAACAAATTCAAGCCCCGAGTTACAGTACTTAAGGATGCTCTGGGTAGAATATTAAATTATCCAGGAAGCATTAAAGAAGATGGAAAGATTATAAAGAGTCATTGTAACAAAAGTAATTGGCAGACACAGAAGAATTTCAAGAAACAACATCTGAGCAAGAGCCTCTGGTGATGAATGAAGAAGTTCAAGCTGTTCTGAAAGAATTGGCGAAAAGCAAGGCCTCAGGAACTGACAGTATAGAAATTGATACATTTCAACAAACAGATGCTACCCTGGATTTGCTCACCAAGTTGTGCCAAGAAATCTGGAGGACAACCACTTCCCCAACTAACTGAAAGAGTTTTATATTTGTTCCCATTCCAAAGTAAGATGACCTCTTAGAGTGTGGAAATTATTGAACAATATCATTAATATCACATGCAAACAAGATTCTGCTAAGGATTATAAAAAATGAGTGGAATAGCACTTCAACAGAATTTCCAGACGTGCAGGCTGGATTTAGAAATGCCTGTGGTAGTAGGGATATTGTAGCTTAATGTTACATGGATCTTGGCTGAAAGCAGAGAGTACAAAAGGAATGTCTATCTGGGTATCATTGACTATGCAAAGGCATTTGACTGCACCACAACAAACTGTGGCTAATTCTGAGAAGATGGTAGCTGTAGAAGACATTTATGTGCAGTTTTTCTAACATGCTTTGCCATTTTACATGCAGCATGCCTGCAGGCCAAAGTTTGTTTTTGGATATGTGAGGTTTTATTGATCCATCCCTTTCCCCCACAACCCCATAAAACATACACAAAATCATACACCACACTCAACTATTTTAAACTGAAAGTTCAGTATTAGGCATGTTTGGGGCTCTTTTCTTTGTGTAAGATATTGGAACTGAGATTTATTAATCTAGGGAACTAACATTTTTAAGGTCTTGATAAATATATTCCTAAATATGTCTCAAAAGATTTATACCAATATATATACACGTACAGACAATATAAGAATATGTTCGCTCCATCTTTGCCATATTTTAAATTTAAATTATTTTGTTACTTTAATGCTAGATGTACTACTTTCTTGTTCTTTTGTTAGACATATTAAAAAATATTAGTATAATTTGTCACTAGTGATAATTTTGTCTTGTAATTATTAACTTTATTCACAGAGGATGTAACAAAATAGGCAACTGTTTTGCTGTTATGATAAAGTCAATAAATACAACCTCATTTTCACTCATTTCACAAATAATTGACTTTATCATTCACAGTCTGAGTGCTGTTGTGAATCTCCATCAGGCTCATGAAGCTACATACATAGGAGGGCACTGTTTTTCTACTGGAGACCTTCTAGTGGATGCAAACTACCGACTTCTTGGTTAGCAACCCAGTAGGTTACACACTGCACCAACATGGCTTCCGCAGTTGTTATTCTTTGTCAGTAAGTTGTCTCCCACTCATAACAACAACCCTGTGTCTAGCAGAATGGATCATTGCCTGTCTTGCATCGTCTTTATAATTGTTGCCAACATTGAGCCCATTTGTGGCATACATGTGTGCCTGGGTGTGTGTGTAAAGAGGGCTGGGTGCTCTTGAACTAACTACTTCTCATAGCAACTCTATTAACAACAAAATGAATCCTTGCCCTGTTCTCTGCTACCTGTAAAATCTCTGCCTAGCTCCAGCCCATTGATGAAGTCTCCACATTGTGCCAGTCTTTCTCTTTGAGAATCTTAACTCTTTTTTTTTTTTTTTTTTACTTTCTGTCTTTCTAGGCATGATATCTTTATCAAAGGATTAACATGTCCTGACAAAATGCCCAAAATATATTAGATAAAATTTCATCATTCTTGCCTTTAAGGAGCCCTCTGGACGTACTTCTTCCAAAATTTGTTTGTTCTTTTGACAGCTCATGGAGTTTCAATACTCTGCCATCCCTATAGTTCAAAGGCATAAATTGGGTTTTGGTCTTCTTTCATTGTCTAACTTTCAGATGTATATTCAAAGTCAAACTCTTTGCCCTTTAGTTGGAACCAACTCATAGCTGACTCTCCAGCAAATTTTCCAAGATTGGAAATTACACAGGAGAAGATTATGTATTTTTCTCCTATAGAGCCCATGGTAGAGTTGAACTGTCAGAGAGGTGACATCTTTGGTTAATAGCATAAATGTCTTCAGATTATATCATCAGAGCTCAGATGAATGTTGTCATTGTTTTTATGTGCCACCAAGTTGACTATGACTCAGGGCAATCCTATGCACAATAGCTCTGAATCCTGCTGTATCCTGAGTCAGCCTCACTGTCTCTGACACACTTACCCTCATTTCCCCAGTTACTGTGTCAATCCATTTCTTTTGGGGTCTTTCTATTCTACATTGTCCCTCAACTCTTCCAAGCATGATATCCTTCTCCAAAGACTGATCCCTCCTGGCTACATACCCGAAGTATGTGAGATGGAGTCTCAAAATCCTTGCTTCTAAGGAGAAGCTTGGTCTCACCTTGACCAGGACAGACCTGTTACTTCTTAGCAGTCCATGATATGTTCAGTACTCTTCTCCAGCACCACAACTCAAAGAGATAGGTTGTTTTTTTCCCTGTCATCTCTGGTCAGTGTCCAGCTCTCTGATGCATAGCAAGTGATTGCAAAGACCATGGCTTGAATCAGGCACACCTTAGTCTCTAGATGAATATCCTTGCTCTTCAGCACTCTGGAGAAGTCCCTGGCAACAGATTTTCCTAATACAATTTGTCTTTTGGTTTCTCAACTGCTTGTTGTTGTTGTTGTTGTTGTTGTTATGTGCCGTCGAGTCGTTTCCGACTCATAGCGACCCTATGCACAACAGCCCTAAACCCTGCTCTATCCT
>NW_006399979.1:1042910-1064700 GCF_000299155.1 Elephantulus edwardii | reverse complement strand
TTTCACTGCTTCACAAATTGCTGTCTGTCAGATACTCCTCTAAATCTGAACATTCAGATTAAGACAGACTAGGAAGAAGGATGGGCCACCCACTTCTGAAATAGCAGGCCTTTGAAAACCCTATGCACAACATAACACATGCAGATTAACAGAAAGGGCAACCTAGGTAGAACTATCAAGTATGGAAATACAAGGGAGGAGGGACAGTTGTAAGCAGACCTCAACTGCTTAGAGACCTAAAAATACCATTAGTTTGGTTAAATATATAAATCATGTCTTTTTTTAGTGATAGAATACTTATAATTACCATATTAATTTTTGTCAATAAAATTTTATAAAATGAAGAATTATAAATAAGTCATGGATTGTTAATATTGTGGTTTACAAGGATAGGAAATTTCAGTTTTTCACTTCTCTGTATTGAAAAAAAGCTTTAAATCCAGATACAAATTAGTTTACAAATATTTTCAAAATCTTATTTTCAGCCAACTGTCAATAATTTACATCTTTATTTCTCATTACTATTCTAATTCATTACTGTTCTAATAGCAGTGAATTTTGATACTTCAATTCATAAACTAAGCTGCAGAAAAATTTAAAATCTTTTAGGTATCTATAAAATTTTAAATTCACACAAAAAATTTTTAAACAACTATCACTTGACTTTCTTGTTCCCGTAGTCTGTCTTTTCTTATTCCTTATTATTACATTTATTATTTTTTATTATCTCTCCTTGAATTTTTAAACCTTCAGCTCTATTACATAATCAATGATTATTTTCTAGAAAAATTTTAAAATTTTTGCTAATAGAATTTCTTTCCTGAAGTGTCTTATCAAGTAAATATTTTTTCCCAAGTTACCTTGATGATAATTGCAGTATGGAACATATGCTTTATTTCTTCACACATCATATTTATATATATTTAAATATAAATATAAATATATGTATATCTATAAAACTTTTGCTGAAATATCCTTTGAATTTTATTATAACA
Source organism: Elephantulus edwardii (assembly GCF_000299155.1). Lineage (NCBI taxonomy): Eukaryota > Metazoa > Chordata > Mammalia > Macroscelidea > Macroscelididae > Elephantulus > Elephantulus edwardii. The sequence continues at coordinate 1,063,705 of NW_006399979.1, read as the reverse complement.
TTTTATTGAGCTATCTCTAAAAAGAACCCAAAAGATTTTTAAGCCTTGCCCAAGTATTATGAGCTGCATATTATTTGTGTTTTGTAATGGAATAAAAATTCATTTGCTCCAACATACTTGGACTGGATTTTAGAAAATTAAAGCATCTATCCATGGTGATGCAGAAATGTAGCAGTGTTTTATACTTTTGATCTTTTCTTAGAAGTATTGCCTTGGTAGACAACCAGATGGCTTTAGGGAAAATAGTACCCTTGATACATGCTTAAAACAACAGTGTCAAATGTACCTGGGTGACAGCCATGGCTTTGGTTAGGGTTACTCTTATTATTCACAATGTGCTGGGACTTTAAGGGATGATGTCAGTTTCTACCCTTTAGAACTCTTCTGATGGCCAGACATAGTATTTCCCTCTTTGTCAACATTGGATGAAAATTTGCCAAATGGAGATTTATGAATTGAGTAAGCAGATGATCTTAGTAAATTTAGTTTGCTTTAAGAAGAGTAAATTTTGGGGCTTTTTTCACTTTTATTTTAGAAAGGACCAAAGGATTACATACCAAGAATTCTGAAAAAAGTTTTATTTTAAAAACACAGATGTTACTTGATTTTCTTGTTCCAGTATTCTGTCTTACCTTGGTATTTATTATAACATAAAGCAATCTTTAAAATAATTCCTTTCTTTTCTGGATATGCTTCACCCTGATACTTTGTGACAAACTACATTGCAACACATAGGGGTCTGCATTAATTCTGCACTGTTGGCACATGTGAATAATAAAAAAAGGGGTTTCTGAACTGATAACCTTTTAGAATTTAAATGTTAAAAATCTGTTTAGATTCTATATAATATTCAAATAGATATTTTAAGTAATTTTCTGGTTTTTACTAGTATCCAGTCTTAGGTAGTGTTTTTCTCAGTTAACAGCATAATATAGAGCAAAGACAAGGGGCTCTTTCCAGTGTGTAACTAGACTCCACTGTTATTGTTTCTAAGGACAGGGGACTCAGTTGACATTACAAGGCTTCTTTAAGATGCTCTTCAGCCAGTTACCACAATCAATTCCTGAAGGGAAAAGTGGTATCTGGAATAATAATTTTGGCAAAGGATATCTGGTATTTGAGACTTAGGATAAAATTTCATTGTGTCTGCTTCAGAATGGAGGACTGTATGGAAATTGGAATGTAGTATTCTTTAAGGGGAAAAGGACTTGATTGTAAGATTTAAGGAATTAGATATAATTGCATCTTTAAAAACAATATCTCTATAGAATTTTCTGTCTGCCCACACTCATTAAAGCCTGGACATTAAACTAAGATCATAAGTTAACCGTGAATCATCAGTTCCAGTGAATCATCACCCTACACACACACACACACACACACACACACACACACACACACTACTACCACTACTACTACTACTACCTGGGTAAATAATACACTTCAATGCAGAGAAAATGTCTAAACTATCATATAATAAACTAGATGTAAGTATTTTAAGATATTGAATACTGCTGACCATCATCCAGAAACAACTGGATCAGTACATTGACAGAAAACTACCAGAAGAGCATGCTGAGTTTAGAAGAGACCGGGGCAATAGGAATATCACTGTTGACGTCAATTTGATACTGGCTGAGAGCCGGGAATACCAGAAAAATGTGTATCGGTGCTTTATTGACTACAAAAGGCATTTAACTATGTGGATTGCAACAAATTATGGCTAACATTGAGAAAAATGGGAATCCCAGTACACTCCACTATACTCATGAATTTTGTAACTAGAGTAAGAAACGGTTGTTCAGATGAAACAAGGGAACACTGCATGGTTTAAAATGCAGGAAGAGTGTTTGTCAGGTTGTATTCTTTTTCCATACCTCTTCAATCTATATGCTGAGAAAATAATTCTAAAAGCTTGACTCTTTGAAGAAGAATAGGGCATAAGGATTGGAAGAAGACTCATCAACTACATCTGCAATATGCAGATCACACAACCTTCCTTGCTGAAGTGAGAAGGACTTGAAGTGCTTGCTGCAGAAGATCAATATGGATGCCATCTCAAAATGAAGAAAATAAAGATCCTTACCACAGAGCCAATAGACAGCATCATGACAGATGGAGAAAGGATTCAAACTCTCAATTATTTCATCTTACTTGGCTCAGCAATCAGCTAAGATACTACTGTCAGTCAAGGTACACATTGCTTTGGGCAATTTTGCTGTTAGAGACCTCTGCAAAATACTGAAGAGCAATGATGCTAGTTTAAAGACTAAAGTTTGCCTGATTCAGACTATTTTCTCTCTATTTTTTTTTACATTTTATTTTTTAGTGGTTTACATACAAAGTTCATAAAGTCACTCTTTTTAATTACTTACTATGCTTTGGTGAGCTAGACAGTGAATAAGGATAACAGAAGAAAAATGCATTCACTTGAACTGTAGTGTTGGAGAAGAGCACTGAATATCCTGTTGATTACCAAAAGGATAAACATATACCTTGGAAAAAGTGCAGCCAGAGTATTCTTTATAAACAGGGATGGAAAGACTTTGGCTCACATCTTTTGAGCACGTTGCTAGGAGAGGCCATTCCTTGGAACGGGTTATTATTATGTTTGAAAAGGTGAAGGGTCAGCAAAAGGTCAAAAGATCCCCAATGAGATCAACTGACAAGATGACTATAGCAATGGGCTCAAATGTATCAGAGATGACAAGGATGGGACAAGATAGGACAGGATCAGGTCTGTTGTTCTTGGTGTCTCTATGAGTCATACTTGATTTCTTAGCACCTAATAACAATATATATTACACATTGTGATAGAAACCAAATATTTACTTTCTGATTTTACTACTCTTGAATGATTAGGAGATTGCTGGAGATTGTAGTGATGTGTGTCTGCATGTGTACATATGGACACACACTCACATCTGGGAGAAAGGATACTCTCAAAAAAATCAAACACCCAAAAGGGATGTGTAGGAACTTGATAAGACTGTTTATGTTTTATCAATATTTATGTTTGTCATCAAATATCAAGAAAGCAAAAAGTTTTTGCTCAATTTAATACTGTTTGGTCTCAAACTCTTTTTTGCATCTGATACAAATATAAAAACATAACTCATATTTTCAGATTTGTAATTTAGAGTGAGGTTGGAAGGAATGATAAATGTATATATAAATAGCTGTATTCCTAAGAGAGAGCTAAATGGTGCGTATTGTCTTAATCCTATTATTTATTTATTTTTTTTTACTTTTAGTCATAGTTTTTAGATTTATATAGTATTTTTGTATTATTAACTACCTTAATCTACTCGTGGTGGTCACTACACCCATACATTTTACCCCTAGATTCCAAGTAAATCACAAACACCCACCAGGTTCCAACTTAGCCAAGCTAAAGGTACACTCACAGGAAGGAGGAGACTGAATTTTAAATACAAAGGCCCAACCACCAGATCCTGTTTGCCTATACAAAAGGCTTCCCACCCAAGCCCATTGTAAGGGAGATTAGATACAAGATCAGATACAGTTAATCAGGCTACTCTTGAATACTAACACAATTAGAAACACCCAAAGAGTTTACACCCAGCTTTCAAGTAAAACATAAACACCCACCAGCATACAACTTAGCAAAGATAAAGACTTGAATTTTTATTTAACTTTGCATTTACAATGATTTATTCATTGCAATACTTTTCCTAAAAGACACAAAAGATGATTTTACATGTGAATTTCACCCGATGGGCTGCATAGGAATCATATTGACTGCATTTGTGGAAGAAATTTGTGAAGATCAATATCAGCAGTCAAAACTAGGCCAGTGACAGACTAGTGGTCAGATCATCAGTTACTCATATGCAAGTTCATAATGAAGCAGAAGAAAATTAAAATAAGTCCACAGGAACCAAGACATGATCTTGAATCAGAATTTTATGATCATCTTAAGAATAGGTTTGAGGCACTGAACACCAATGATGGAAGACCCAGTGAGTTGTGGGATCATATCAAGGATACCATCCATGAAGAAAGGAAAAGATGATTACAAAAACAGAGGAGAAAGAAAAAAACTGAAATGAATGTTAGAAGAGACTCCAAAGATTATACTGGAAAATTAAGAAGTCAAATCTAAAAGAAAACATGTCAAAGTGAAAGAGCTGAACAGATGATTTCAAAGTTTGGGAGAACAAAGCAAAATATTATAATGCAATGTACAGAGAGCTAGAATTGGAGAATAAAAAGGGAAGAACTCACTTTGCATTTCTCAAGCTGAAAGAACTGAAAAACAAGCATCAAAAGAAGGAGGAGGGAATATACAGAGTCACAGTACCAGAAAGAACTGATTGACACTGAAAAATTTCAGGAAGTACCATCTGAACAAGAGACAGTGGTAATGAAGGAGGAAATAGAAGCTTCATTGAAGGCATTGACAAAAAATAAGGCCTCAGGAAATCAATGAGATACCAATTGACTTGTTTCAGTTAACAATTGCAGCTTTGGATGCACTCAAGAATCTGTGCCTAGAAATTTGAAGGCCAATGGATTGGAAGAGGTCCATATTTGTTCCTGTTCCCAAAAAAGGTAATCCAGCTGAATATTAAAATTATTAAACAATATCATTGATATCACTTGGAAGCAAAATACTGCTGAAGATCATTAACAAATGGCTGGAATGGCACATAGATAGGGAATTGCCAGAAGTTCAAGTGGGATTTAGAAGAGGCCATGGTATCAGAGATATCATTACTGATGTCAGATGGATTTTGGCTGAAATAAGGAATACCAGAAGAATGTCTATTTGTGCTTTATTGACTATGCAAAGGCAGTTGACTATGTGTGTCATGACAAGTTTTGGCTGACATTGAGAAGAATGGGAGTCTCAGAGCACTTGATTGTACTCATACGGAACCTATACCTGGATCAGAAGGCTGTTATGTGAACGGAGCAGGGGAGCACTGCATGGTTTGGAATTGGGAAGGGATGCATCAGGTTTGTATTCTATCTCCATACCTGTTCACTCTATATGCTGAGCTCTATGAAGAGGAATTTGGCAGCAGGATTGAAGGGAAACTCATAAATAACCTGCATTATGCAGATGATACAACCTTACTTGCTGAAAGTGAGGAAGACTTTAAGCACTTGTTGCCAAAGATCAAGGAATGCAGGCTGCAGTATGGATTGCATCTAGATGTCAAGAAAACAACAATTCTTACCACTGGACCAATAGTCAGTGTCATGATGGATGGAGAAAAGATTGAAATTGTCAACGGCTTCATCTTACTTGGATCCACAGTTAACACCCTTAGTACAACCAGTCAGAAAGTAAGGAGACACTTTACACTGGGAAAATCTGCAGTTAGGGACTTTTCCAAATTATTGAGAAGTCGTGATGTCAGTGTGATGAGGATAAAGGTGCATCTGATTCAGGCCATAGTCTTTCCAGTTAATAGCTATGCATCCAAGACCTGAACAATGAATAAGGATGACAGAAAAAGAATTGATGCATTTGAGCTGTGGGTTTGGAGAAGAACACTAAACATCCTATAGACTGCCAAGAGAACAAACAGATATGTTTTGGATATGATGCAACTGGAGTGCTCCTTGTACACCAAGATTGAGGCTTCATCTCACATACTTTGGACATGTTGTTAGAATAGGCTATTCTTTGGAGAAGGACATAATGTTGGGAAAGGTGGAGGGTCAGTGAAAGAGGGGAAGACCCTCAACCAGGTGGATTGACATGTTGACTGCTACTATGGGCTTTTGTGTGTCAGGAAGTGTGAGGATGGCGCAGGACAGGACTAATTTCAGATCTTTTGTTCATAAGGTTGCTATAAGTTGTTCTCGACTTGATGGCACGTAAGAACAACAGCAGTGGTCACTATTGTGTAGATAATCTGATATATAACATAGGGGGAAAGGTACTATGGAATTTATGATTTGGACAAGGCTCAACTAGGGGCTCTAGGCAGAAGAATTTACATGATATGAGTGTTGAGGGGAAAAAAGAATGCCTTTACCTATTGATGTCTTTGGATTGTGTTGGTAAAGAATATTGAATATACAGTAGAGTGCCAGAAGATCAAGCAGGTCTGTCTTGGAAGAGGGGCAGCCAGAATGCTCCTTAGAAGCGAGGATCATAAGACTTAATCTCACTTTGAAAATATTATCAGAAGGGACCAGTTCCTCAAAAGGGACAGCCTGCTTAGAAAGTAGAAGGTAGGTAAGTTAAAGAAAAAAGGTTGTCATTGAGATAATTGACACAGTGATGGTCACAGTATGTTTAAGCATAGCCGAGATTATGAGGATGGTACAGGATTGCACTGTGTTTCATTCTGCTATAGGTGGAGTGACAGTGACTTTGGGTTGACTCCACAGCCCCTAACAACAACTACAACAACTACTAATTTAAGGAAGGTAGTCAGGGATGGGAAGACAGGATTATTCACAGAGTAGTGGCCTAACACTATGGATGTATAAACTGAAAAATTAAGATTAATTTGATAATTTTTAAAAAATATTTTGAAGTAGCTTTCTCACCAATGTCTACTTTTAATTTTTATAAAAGCAGTTTGGTAGGCTCTTTGGTATTCTGATTTGATTTTCTCTCTATCATAGTGGTTGGATCAAAATTGACTCATTGTTGACCCTCTATTGACTTTTGGAGGTTATACATCACATGGGAGCAAAGTGTCTATCTTTTTCCTGAGAAGCTGATGGTGGGTTCAAGCTACCAAGAAGGTGCCATCTTTGTCTAGCAACACAGATTAGTCAATGAAGTTCTCTGAAAATGTTCCAAGTATTTAATTTCCTTGTCAGTATTATTTCCTTATACTACAATTCTGTTGTGGTTTGGTTTTTTGTTTTGTTTTTTTTTTTCACCAACAATTGCGGGTTTTTAAATTTTTATTTTAAAAGCTTGGATAACTTCAATATCCAGGTCGTGGCAAAATCAGGACACGTGTAAAATATCTTACATTAGATTCCCAAAAGGTACCAAAAAGTACAGTAAAATTAACACTTCCGTTACAGGAAATGTATGACACAAATAATATAAAATTAAAAGGTGAAAAAAGGTAACACTGGTTTCTAAGATACAGTTTACTCTTTACCACCAGGGTCCACAGGCCTAGGCTGCAGAGCAGCAGCTGGGTGCAGACCCTCCAATCTGGTTCTGGGGAAGCTCATAATAAAATTGGCCCATGATGCTGCTCAAGGCCTTTGATATACCACACGCTGCCTAACACTAGAGCTCTGGAAATAGTAAACGGGGAAGTGATTTCCAGGGGGAAAATTTTAAATAAGATGCACATGGGACAGGCCATAGAAAGTTTGCCAAGTTAAATTTGGTACATAATTGTGTTCACTGATATCCAAACGAGCGGTGCGGTCAGCCGGTCTCGCCTGCTGCAGCCTCAGTATGGCTCGTAGTTATTCTGGTGGCCACCGCGTCTCTGACTCTTCCCGTAATTTGTACTACCCTGACTGTAGTCGTAGCCGGGGCCGTAGCTGTAATAGCCATAGGGCAAGTAGTCGTATCCGCCGTAGCCGGGCCCGTAGCTGGGCCCGTAGCCCTGCTGGTAGCCGTAGCCCTGATTCCAATTCTGACTCTGACTTCCACTTCACCATCACCGTCACTGCCTCGGTTTCCTCGATTGCGATTTCCAAGGCCCCCGGAACCATACTGCTGCCGCTGGTAGACCTCTTTGGGCTGGACCACCTTGATTTCACACTTGCTTCCACTGACAGTGTGAAACTTTTTCTCCAAAACCTTTTTCACAGGTTCTTCTTCTTTATAGGTGATGAAAACAAAGCCACGTCTTTTGTTCGACTTTGGATCCATGGGAAGCTCAATGGCCTCAATCTCCCCAGATTCTCCAAAGTACTCCCTGATCTTCTCAGTAGCTTCAGGATTCAGACCTCCAACAAAGATTTTCTTCACTGGGTCTTTCTTCATTGCCATTGCCTTTTTTGGATCAATAACACGGCCATCCAGCCTGTGTTCTTTCTGATCTAGCACCTTTTCCACACTGGTTGAATCCTTGAAGAGGATAAACCCAAACCCTCTTGACCTTCCAGTGTTGGGATCCATTTTTATTGTACAGTCAACGACTTCTCCAAACTTAGTAAAATAGTCTTTTAGGTACTTTTTGCTGGTATCCCAGCTCAGGCCACCAATAAACATTTTTCCTGCGTCCTCCTCGTTCTTGCTGGCGTTGATCTGGTCGCCCTGCCGGGGGCGCTGCGGTCCCGGTTCCAGTCCCAGTAGCGGCCCCTGTGCCAGCCCCGGCTGGGGACTCGCCTTCGGGGGCGGCCTCGTGCCCGTTCTCCTGTCCATGGGTTGCTCCTAGCCCGCTTCTGACATACCTAGGACGAAGTGCGTTGGCTTGTTCCCATTTGCCTAGGAGAGCGCCGCGGGGCTGGGCCGCGATCACTCTCTTGTTGCCAGAGCCGCTCTAGACCCCGTCGCCCGGGCCGCCCCCACACAGAACCACCAACTCACAACCCAGGGTCGGACAGCGCAGTTCCGCCGCCTCCTGTTGTGTGTGTGTGTGTGTGTGTGTGTGTGTGTGTGTGTGTGTTTTAAAGCACTTTTTATAATGGTTTGTTTACAAAGTTTGTATACTTTGTGTTTCACACTCTTATTCATTCACATTATATTATATGCAATCATTCCTATTCATTATGTTTTATAAAATTAATCACTGTTGGACTGTACCTACTATTAACCTGTCTTTTCAGGTTCCCACCAAATCTTTCTCATTTCCTTTACTTTACTCCTTTTTCCAACCCACAAATTATGCAACTCTGATTTTACCCCTACTTATCTTCACCCTTCTAATCCCACCCTTCTCCTCCCTTGGATTCTAGATTTACTATAATGGTTGTATGCAGTATTTGTCCTTATGAGACTGAATTATTTCACTCAGAATAATGCTTCCAGTCTCTCTCAAGTTATGTAGTATTTTTTTAAATCATTGCTCCTAAGTGCTGCATAGTATTTCATTGTGTGAATGTACCACAGTTTCTCAATCCATTCAGTAATGGTGAGACATTTGAGCTGTTTCCATGTTCTTGCAGAGGTGAATAATGCTCCTATGAGTACTTGTGTTCAACTCTCCATTTGTGTATCAGTTCAAGTTCTTGGGGGTATGTTACTAGTAGTCAGATAGCTGGGTCATAAGGAGTTTTTATGTTCAACTTTTCTAGGAAATGCCAGACTGCCTTCCAGAGTGGTTGTACTATTTTACAATCCCACCAAAAGTGTATGGGAGTTCCCACCTCTCAGCATCCTCTCTAATATTTACTGCTCATGCCTTGCTAAACTTTGCCACTATCACTGGGGTGAAATGGTATCTCATGATGGTTTTGATTTGTATCTCTCTATTGCAAGTGATTTTGACTATTTCTTCATTTGTCTGTTGGACATGTGAATATCTTCCTCTATGAAAAGTCTTTCTATGTCTTTTGTCCATTTTGTAATTGTGTTATCAGTCTTTTTCTTCAGGAGGCCCAGTTGTTAATGATGTTAGGTGCCGTTGAGTCTAGTACTACTCATAATGACACTATGAATAAAAGATCTGAACTGTGTTCTATTCTATGCCATTCTCATACTTCCTGACAAACAAGAGAGCCCATTGCAGCAGTCACCTCGAAGAGGTGGATTGATTCAATGACTGGAGTAATAAGGATAGGTGTGTTGGAGACAATAAAATTGGCACAGGATAAAGCAAGGTTTAGTGCTTTTGTGCATAAAATCTCTATTAGTCACAGGTGACTTGATGGCACATAATGACAAGAACAAATATAAATGTAAGTATATGTTTATGTGTATGTATATGTGTTTGAGGGTCTTTTGATTTCAAAAAGTGCAGCTTTGGTGTTCCTTTTGCTTTTTGTTAGCTTTATAGTCAGAGAGAAAATATAAAAGGACTATAAATTGCCTATTTGAAGTGTTGCTTTCTGACTGAATTGACGGTTAAATTCAGAGTTGCTAAGGTTGAATTACTTTGTAGAGAACAGAAATCTGCTATAGTTGAGTAAGAAGTAGGAAATACATTGGGTTTTCCCCCTTTTCTTTTGAATGTCTTTGTGGCACTTTGAGGTATGTTGTTGTTGTTAAGTGCCGTCGAGTCGCAGGCGACTCATAGCGACCCTATGAAGGAGAGTCCTCAACGCTTGGCTGTCTCTCATTCTCTCTCCAGGTTCATACATAACAGTTTTCCTGGTTGGATTGTGTTAACATCTTTAAAGGCTACATTCACTAAAACATATGTCCAGTGTTTCTGCAGCCAAAGTCTATGCAGTCATTCTAAGGTGATTTAACTTAGCAGCGCTCTGTGTTATCATGATAAACTGTTGCTATAACTGCATTAAAATATCATCATTTTGAAGGCTATTAATTTAAATTTTATTTTTTTTGGAATGTGCTGAAACATGCTTTTGCTGTTATCACACAGTTGGATTTTGTTAAGAAAACATTAACTGACATAAAAGAGGGGACATGCTTAGTATAGTTCATTCAGCAAATTATTCTAATGGATTTTTTTCCAACTAGTTAACCCTTCTTGTGTAGCCACCTTGTTTGACATTATACTGTTTATCCTCGTAGGTAATTTGTGGCTATTAATAAAAATATCTTATTAAAAAAGAGACAGAGGGGAACAATCAGGAAGTGGCCTGGTTATCCTCAAAGGCTCCATCAGAACCCTGGTGCTGTGATCTTTCTGGTGTTGACAGTCTCTTGTGTTCAGTATTTGCATTTTGATTGCTCTTCTATGCTGGGAGGTAGGATGCAAAACTGAATGGTCAGAATACATGTGAAAAATCAGAAGAGAGTAGGACTTACTGACTTAACAATCTCTGACAAATTTTTGCATTTCAGGACAGTTTTTCATTTTTCTAGGGGCAGAATTCTTGTGAAGGACGGAGTCCTTTTGTTGTAAAGATGCAGAACACAGTTATTTGCTGTCTTAATCCTTAACTGACCCTTTTGCTTTGTACGATTTGTCATTTGTAACACAGTAGTACTCCCTCAGCTTTCCTCCAGAATATAGAAGTCATTCTTAGAAGTATATAGGTCAAGAGGCAGATACTGGAAAAATCCAACCTTACGTAGTCTTTCCTGGCATTACAAGGCACAGTTTTTAGAATAAACACCATTTAAACTCTTAAAAGAATTTTTTCTTAAATGGAAAAATAGATTTACCTAAGGAAAAATTGTTATTTTTTTCTTAAGGAAAATAAATGTAAAAGTATTATTAAAATTTATATATATTTATAATAGATTCATAGAGATATCTTTTTAAAAAGCACTATGTTAATTTTTACTAAATACACTAATATGCTAAATTTGGGTTCATCAGTTCCTATAATTGCATGCCACTTTGCTTGAATGTATGAAGAAAATGTGAATATTTAAAATATAATTTTGTAGAATTTATAAATTACCATAATATTAAATTGTTAGTAATTGCCATAAATGCTATAGAAAAAAAAGACATGGTTTAGTGAATTGAAATTATAAATTATAGAAAAGCATACTAAATTAAATTTATATATATTATGCCAGGTGAAATGGCTGAATTTTATTCAGAACAACCTTTAATGTAATACATACTAATTCTTAAAGGATGTAACTTTGAAAAAATTCTGTTTAAATTTTATAATTTTCAGAATTTTACCATAACTAATACAGTTTAATATATTTTAGTGGTAGAGATGATTTCAAAAAGAAGAAATACATTTAAGTGCTTTGTAAATTAAGATGATGATGAATGGGAAATATTCACCTTAGTGCTTACTTAGCATACAATAATCCTTGTGACAGTTATTGTTGATGATTTTTATCTCTTTTTCTGAGATTTCTTTCTCTGGCATGTGTACTCTGGCAGTTTTCACAAAATTCAAGTACTCTCCAAATCTTGTTAATGTAGAAATTTCTGGTATTACTTCCATGTTTATCAGTATAATTCTTCATCTATATGTTTATATAGTACATTTTCAGCCTATGAACTGTTGAATAACTTAACTGTCTCTGACATGGCTAGGCTTTTGTTTTTTCTTACTCCCAGTTAGTCATCTGAGAATCAAGTTTTGAACTGATGTAAAGCCGAACACCTGTTTCAAAAGTGTTGACAATTTCCCAAACAGTTGTAGATTGTAACAGTGTTGAAGTTTGGTGAATTAACATTCAAATGATAAAAATGGGACAGAGAATGGAATGGAGAATTGGCTCCTTGTATTTTGTACTTGAATATAATATTGTTTACTGTTGAAATTTGGAACATAAGCTTGAGAAGTTATGGGTTGTTTGGGTTTTTTTTTTTTCCTAAATGATTTTCAGTAGATTAGACCATCGGAGTTGATTCTCCCACTGGGTTTCAGAGTCAGTAAATTGCATTGGAGGAGATTGCCCATCTTTCACCTACAGAGCAACTGGTGGATTATAACAATGTGACTTTCGTTTTTCAGCACCATTTCTTATCACTAGACCACTAAATTATAGAAACTTCCTCCTGATGAAAATAATGTCCATTTATTTATTTTTCATTACACTTAGTTTTTTTTTTTAATTTTATACTGGTTTACTTACAAAGTTGATAAAGTTCATATACATTGTTTTTCAATGTATCTTTTCCCCTTTCCTTTACCTACCCCTCCATCCACCCATCAAATTGTGTGACCCTATGATTAAGTGCTCCCCCCCTTGGATCCTCTTATTTGTTCTACAATAATGGTTTTATACAGTATTTATCTTTATGAGACTAAGTTCACTAAGCATTATGTTCCCTAGTCCCTCTCATGTTAGGTAGTAATTTACAAAATCATTGTTCCTACTTGCTGCGTAGTATTCCCTTGTGTGAATATACCATAATTTTCTCAATCCATTCCATTGTGGTTGGGCATTTGGACTGCTTCCATGTTCTTGCTGTGGTGAATAATGCTGCTGTGAATGTTGGTGTACAAGTCTCTGTGCCTCAGTTCTCATTTTCTCATAGTATATTCCAAGCAGTGAAATAGCTGGGTCATATGGAATTTCCATGTTCAGCCTTTTGAGGAAACCCTGAACTGCCTTTCAGAATGGTTGTACCATTTTAAAATCCCACCAACAATGTTATAAGAGTTCCTATCTTGGCATATCGTCTCCAACATCTTTTACTTGCTGCCTTGCTAAACTTTGCCACTGCTACGGGGGTAAAATGATATCTCATTGTGGTTTGATTTGCATCTCTTTTTGCTAATGGTTTAAAACATTTCTTCATCTCTCTGTTGGCAATCCAAATGTCCTCTCTGAAAAGTCTTTCCATGTCATTTGCCCATTTTATAATTAGATTATCAATTCATTATAAAACCCTTGTCTGAGAGGGTATTGCCAAGTGTTTGTTCCCAGTCAGTAGGTTACTTTTCACTCTGTTGGAAAAAGTTTTTGATGAACACAGATTTAATCTTTAGAAGGTGCCGTTCATTAATTTTATCCTCTTCAGATTGTGAATTTTGGGCGGTATTTGGCAGTCCCTTTATACTATAGACTAGGCATTTTAACTTGGTCCCATTTTTTCTCTTACGAACTTTATGGTTTTGGACTTTATTCTCAGTTAATATACATTGTTTCATGCATATTCCAGTGTTCCATACAATCCTTCATTTACATTCTAGTTTGTTCATTTATATTATGAGTTGGGGTTTTTTTTCCTCCCTTAAAGTTATCCCACCAACAAGTACTTTCATGGAAATGTAAAAGCCAGCTACTTCATGCCACATGCCATAACATTCCCCTTTTAGATAGCCAATTGTTATCAGTACCCAGAGGAAACAAGCATGTTCCTTTTGCTGAAGGATGCTCTATTCCACTTGGAATAAAATTTTATAATAAAATTTTTTGTTTTTATGCAATAGTGTCATTACCTTGTATTTCATTCATGTACACTGTGTTTCACACAATCCTCCATTTGCACTATGCTTCATAGAATCATTGCCACATGCTGTATTTTACACAATCAGTCACCTGTGTACACCAGCACACCATCTCTTAAAGTCCCTATTAAATTCCTCCCATTCCGTCACCTCCTTCCCCCAAATCTTCCTATCAAACTCTGCTTTCCCAATGACTTTCATGTTTTTCTTTTTTTCCATCCCCTTTTTCCTTTCCTGCTGCATCCATACACATCCTGTCAGTCATACTCTTAATTAATTCTACAACAGTGGTCCTAGGCAGTATTTGACCATATGAAACAGAATTAGTTCACTCAACATATGCTTTCTAGGATCTCCTATTTTATATGATATTTTATAAAATTGTTACTCTTTAGTGCTACATTGTATTCTATTATGTGGATGTACCTAATTTTTTCAATCCATTCATATATTGATGGGAATTTGAGCTGTTTCCATTTTCTTGCAGTTTGAATAATGCTGTTATAGACTTTGGTGTGCATATCTCTGTTCATGTATTAATTCTCGAGTCCCTAGGTATATTCTTTTTTTTCCTTTTTTAAAAAAAATTAATTTTAATGAACATTTACAGAGATATTGGATTTCCATTCATTCATTGTTGCATTTTTCTCCCTGCCCAGCCTTCAGCCCCCCCCCACCCCCAGTCCACTCCTCTCTTTGAAAAGTAAAAGAAAAATTCCTTCATTGGTATACAATCTCCTCGTACTCCTCCCACCACACCACGTACACTCCACTATGCAACCTTAATTCTGGACTCTTGTGTTAACCATAACACCCTATCATATATCGCTTTAAAATTGTTCTCTCCCTCATCTATTTCAATGCAGTATACATAATTTATCCAGTTTTTCTCAGTCTTACCCCAACCCGGATGTCATTCCCATTCTACAACAGTGGCACCATGCAGTATTTATCCGTTTGTGACTGAGATATTTTACTCAGCATGATGTCTTCCAGTGTCACCCATTTTGAATAATATTGCATGGGTTCCTTGTTTTTCAGTGCAACATAGTATTCCATTGTGTGAATATATCCCTGGATATATTCTTAAGAGTGCAATAGCTGGGTCATATGGGATATCTATATTCAGCTTTTTTTAAAAAAAAAAATTTTTATTATTTTTTGTGCATGTACCGTCAAATCAGATCGGCCTGGTACAGGACCTCTAGGACTTTAGTGCAGGGTTCTTGCCACAAGGCCACCAGAGCTCCCTTTATATTCAGCTTTTTGAAGATATGCCAAACTGCCTTCCAGAATACTTGTGCTATTTTACAATCTTACCAGTAGTGCTTGAGAGATCCAATTTCCCCATCCCCTCCAACATTTACTGCTTTCTTGCTATCCTTTTAAACTTTCCTACTGCTAGTGGGGTGAGATGGTATCTCATTGTGGTTTTTTTATTTGTATCGCTCTAATTGCCAGTGATTTTCAGCTTTTTTTCCATGCCTTACTCGCTTTCTGAATGTTTTCCTCTGTGAAAAGTCTTTCCAAGTCTTTAGCCCATTTCGTTATTGGGTTATCAGTCTTTTTTCTTGTGGACAACCTGTAGTTATCTATAAACTATATGGGATCCCTTTTTGATCTGTCATTGCCAAATGTTTTTTCTTTTCACCCTATTGAAAAAAAAAGTTGTGTTTTTTTAAAAAAAATTCTGCTAGTTTATTTACATAACTTGAATATTTTTTCTGTTTTTTTATTATTAATTTTAATGAAAATATACGGAGACTTTCGATTTCCATTCATTCATTGTTGCACCTTTCTCCTGGCCCGTCCTCCCCCACCCCAGGTCTGTCTTCTCTTTGAAAAGTAAAAGAAAAATTATTTCCTTGTTATTCAATCCCTCCCCCCAAGTCCACTCCACTATGCAGCCTTTATTCTGGAGGCCTGTCATGACAATAATACCTATTCATATAACCCTTTTAAACAGTTCTCTTCCTTATCTATTTCAATGCAGTATACATAATTTATCCCATCTTTCTCAGTCTCTCCCCAACCCCAGTGTCAGTCCTGTTTTAGAACAGTGGCACTATGCAGTATGCTCTCAGGGAATATATTGTTTTAAGAACAAATCAATTTCCCTCCTCCTACCCCCATCAAATTATACAACCCCATGGTTAATCTCCCCACACCTGCACATCCTCATTCCTCTGCTTCCTTCTCTCCCACCCCTCTTGGATCCTCATACTCATTTTACAATAGTGGTTTTATACAATATTTATCCTTGTGGGACTGCGTTCACTCAGCATAATGCTCTCCAGTCCCTCCCAAGTTAGGTAATAATTTACAAAATTATTGTTCCTGCGTGCTGCATAATATTTCATTGTGTGAATGTACCATAATTTCTCAATCCATTCATTTGTGGTTGGATATTTTGGCTGTTTCCATGTTCTTGTGATGGTGAATAATGCTGCTATGAATATTGATATATAAATCTCCATTTGTACCTCAGTTCTCATATTTTCAGTGTATATTCCAAGAAGTAGAATAGCTGGATCATATGGAATTTCTATGTTCAGCTTTTTGAGGAAGCACCAAACTGTCTTCTAGAATGGTTATATCATTTTACCATCCCACCAACATTGTATTAAAGTTCCTTTCTCACCACATCCTCTCCAACATTTATTACTTGCTGCCCTCTTAAACTTTTCTTCTGGTACTGGAGTGAGATGGTACCTCATTGTGGGTTTGATTTGCATCTCTCTTATTGCAAGTGATTTGGAGTTTTTCTTCACATGTCTGCCATTTGATGTACACAGGGACTTGGCTATATTTGCAAGCTTATTTATGCCACAGGCCAGGCCCTCTACTTTGGTTCTGTCTTTTTCTTTTGATCCTTACGGTTTGGTGCTTACTTTTAGGTCTGTGATCCTTCTTGAGCTGACTTGTGTATAGTGTGAGATGTACATTCTGTTTCAGTTTTTAGAAGGTTTATTGAATTTATTGAAAAAATGTGGTTTCCCATTTAAGAGGTTTTGATTCCTTATTGAATATCAATTAACCATAGACAGGTTAATTTCTGTATTCTTGATTCTATTCCATTGATCTTTGTGTCTGTCACTGTACCAGTACCATGCCCTTTCAGTTACCATGGCTGTATAGTAAGTTTTGAGATCAGGGAGTTTATGTCTCTGATGCATTTTTATTTTTCAAAAGTGCTTTATTTATTTGGATCTCTTTCTTTTACAAATAAACTTGCTAATTGTCATTTCTATTTGTTTGAAAAATGAGTTTGGTATCAGTATTGAGATTATGTTGAACATATAAATTGTATGATTATAATTTTTATAGTGTTCAGTAGGTAATATTTTCCCTTTTACTTAGGTCTCTTACTGCTTCCTGTAGCATTTTGTAGTTTTTCTTATAAAGGTCTTCAGTGTCTCTAGTTAGATTTTTTTCCCGAGTATCTAAATTTGTGGTTGGCTGTTTCAAGTGGTATTACTTTCTTAGTCTCTTTTCCATATTTTGTTTGTTTGGTGTTATGTTGTTGTTTGTTGTTGTTGCTGCAGAGAAAGCTAACTTTTCTTTTTAATTGAAATTTTAATGAAAGTTTATAGAGTTCCATCCATTCATTGTTGCTCATTTTCCTCCCTGCCCCATACCCCATTTACATTTTTCTTTGAAAAAAAATCTTTCATTGTTATACAGCCACCCCCCCTCAGTCCACTTTACTATGCAGCTCTTATTCTGGACTCTTGTCATGTCAAAAATACCTAATTATATATTCCTTTTATACAGTTTTCTCCCTCGTCTATTTCAGTGTCATTTATGTTATTTATCCCCTCTTAGTTTTTCCCAAGCCCCATATTAGTCCTGTTTTATAATAGAAGCATTATACAGTATTTCTCTTTTTTTGTGACTGAGATGTTTCACTCAGTTTAATGTCCTCTAGGGTTACCTATTTTGAATAATGTTTCATGAGTTCTTTGCTTGGAAGCAGGAGTAGCATCCACTTCTGAAATAGATTGACTCCAGAAACTCTGTGAACTTGGAGAAATGGTGAAAGTTATAGAAGTGTTCATGTCTTTCATTCATCCCCTCTTAGTTTTTCCCAAGCCCCATATCAGTCCTGTTTTATAATAGAAGCATTATACAGTATTTCTCTTTTTTGTGACTGAGATGTTTCACTCAGTTTAATGTCCTCTAGGGTTGCCTATTTTGAATAATGTTTCATGAGTTCTTTGCTTGGAAGCAGGAGTAGCATCCACTTCTGAAATAGATTGACTCCAGAAACTCTGTGAACTTGGAGAAATGGTGAAAGTTATAGAAGTGTTCATGTCTTTCATTCATGGGGTCACTATGAGGCTTCCACGACCTGAAGGCACTTAACAACAAAATAACGTTTTTCAGTACTGTATGATGTTCTATTGTGTGAATATACCACAGCTTCTCTATCCATTCACTTGTTGAAGGGCACTTGGGTTTTTTCCAGGTCTTTGCTATTGTGAACAAAGCTGCAGTAAACATTGGTGTGCATATATCTGTATTGGTGGCAGTTCTGCTTTTCTTAGAATGTATTCCCACTAGTGCAATTGCTGGGTCAAATGGTATTTGTATTTCTGACTTTTTGAGAAAGCACCACACTGCCTCCTTTATTGGTTGCACCATTTTACACTCCCACCAACAGTGAATTCCAGTTTCTCCACAGCCTTGCCAGCATTTGTTGTTTGCTGCTCTATTGAATTTTGCTATTCTTATGTGGTGAGATGACATCTCATAGTTCTTTTTATTTTCATCTCTCTTAGAGCTAGGGATTTTGAACATTTCTTCATGTGTTTGTTGGCCATCTGAATGTCTTCTTTTGTGAAGTGTCTGTTCATATCCTATGCCCATTTGCAATTGGATTGTTTACCTTTATTTTGTTGTGGCGCTTAAGTATTCTATAAATTTTAGATATAAGTCTATTATCAGACATGTCATTACTAAATATTTTTTCCCAATCTGTGGCTTCCCTTTTTACCTTGTTGGAGAAGTTTTTGGATGATAAGGATTTGATTCTTTGAAGGTCCTATTCATCTATTTTTATCCTCTCCTGATTATAGGTTTTTCAGGATGCTTGCAAGACTGTTTATATTGTGGGTTAGGACTTCTAGAGTTCTTCCATGCTTTTCTTTAATGGTATTTATATTCCTTGGTTTTAATCCTAGATCCTTGATCCACCCAGAGGTGGTTTTTGTGGATGATATGAAGTGTGGATTTTATTTTTTTGCAGATTGTTTTCTAATTTTGCCAGTATGATTTATTAAAAAGGTTGTCATTTCCCCACTTAACTGATTTCATCTCCTTGTCAAAAATTAGTTGACCATAGGTAGATGGGCTGATTTCTGGGTTCTCAGTTTTATTCCATTGATCTATGTGTCTGTCATTAGACCATTGTCTTGACAATTATGGCAGTCTAGTAGGATTTGAAATCAGGAAGTGAGATGCCTCCAACCTTGTTTCTCTTCTTAAGGAGTGCTTTGCTTATTATGGGTCTCTATCCATTCCAAATGAAATTGGATATTGCTTTCTTCATCTTGTTGAAGAATGAAATTAGTATTTGTATTGGGATTGCATTGAACGTGTAGATTGCCTTTGGTATTATTGCCCTTTTCACAATATTGAGTCTTCCTATCCATGAACACGGATATTCTTCCACTTCTCCAGGTCTCTTTTAGTTTCCTGTAGTAATGTTTTGTAATTTTCTTTGAATACATCCTTTGTATTTCTAGTTAGATTGACTCACAAGTATTTAATCTTGTGATTAGCTGTTGTCATGGGCATTGTTTTACTTAGCTCCAGTTCTATATTCTTGTCACGGTAGAGAAATCGAATTGATTTTTTTATGTTAATCTTCTGCCAACTGACTTTTGTATCTTGATCTTGTATGCTGCCACTCTACTCAATTGGTCTACTAATTCCAATATTTTTTTGCTGAATCCATGTGGTTCTTCATATAATAATAACATAGTGTTTGCAAATTGTGACACTTTCATCAGCTGTTTGGCAATTTATAAGCCTCTTATTTTCTTCTCTTGTCTTATTTTCCTAGTCAGTACTTCTAATACAATATTAAATAGTAGAGATTATAGTATAAGATAGGGTTATATAAACAGCCTTGTTTGATCCCCGTTTGCAGCGGAATGCTTTTATTCTTTCTCCATTGAGAATTATGTTGGCCCTTTTGTTCACATGTGTATTTTTTACTCTGTTGAAGAAATTCCTTTCTTTTCCTATTCTGTGATTATTTTAATTGGGAAGAAATGTTGAATTTCTATTAAAGGCCTTTTCTGCATCAGTTGATAGGATCATGTGTTCCTTGTTCTTCACTTCTTTAATATGGTAAATTGTGTTGGTTGTTTAACCATCTGTGAATCCCGCTTAGTCATGATGATTTTCTTTAAATGTGATGTTGAATTCTTTTGGGCAGGATTTTATTTAGAATTTTTGTGTCTGTATTCTTGAGAGATATTGTTCTGTATTTTTTCTTATTGGTAATGGTTTTTGCTTGGTTTAGGTGGTAGGTTATGCTTGCTTAAAGACTGACTCGGGCAATGTTCCTTCTTCTGTTTTGTTTTTTTTGGGTTTTTTTAAAAAAACTATTTATTTTTCATTTCAATGAACATCTACAGAGATTTTGGAATTCATTCATTGTTGCACTTTTCTCTCCACCCACTCACCCCCACCCCCACCCCCCAGTTCACTCCTCTCCTTGCAAAGCAAAACAAAAACTCCTTCATTGGTACACAATCCCCCCACCCCCGAACATCCCTACTCCCACCCCAAGTATACTCCACTCTGCAACCCTCATTCCGGACTCTTATGATAATCATAATGCCCTAAAATATATTAATTTTAAACTATTCTCT
>NW_006399979.1:1025538-1042374 GCF_000299155.1 Elephantulus edwardii | reverse complement strand
AAGGGTTCCAGTCTCTCCACAACCTCGCCAGCATTTGTTGCTAGCTGTTCTGTTAAAGTTTGCTATTCTTACTGGGGTGAGCTTATATCTCATAGTTGTCTTGATTTGCATGTCTCTCAGGGCTAGGGATTTTGAACATTTCTTCATGTGCTTGTTGGCCATCTGAAAGTCTTCTTTGGTGAAGTGTCTGTTCATATCCTGTGCCCATTTTTCTATTGGATTATTTACCCTTATCTTGTTGTGGTGTTCAAGTATTTTGTGAATTCTAGATATAAGTCCCTTATCTGACATGTCATTACCAAAGACTTTTTCCCAGTTTGTTGCTCCCCTTTTTACCCTGTTGGAGAAGTTTTCGGATGTGCATAGGGATTTGATTCTTAGAAGGTCCCATTCATCTATTTTTATCTTCTCCTGGTTCTAAATTTTTCAGGATACTTGGAAGACTCTTTATGTTGTGGATTAGGACTACTAGAGTTCTTCCAGGCTTTTCTTGAATGAAGTTTATAGTCCTTGGTTTTAGTCCTCGGTCCATGATCTGCCTTGAGTTGGTTTTTGTATATGGAGTGAGGTGTGGATCTTGTTTAATTTTTCTGCAGATAGTTTTCCAGTTTTGCCAGCACCAACCGATTTCATCTCCTTGTCAAAAATCAGTTGACCATATATATATCCTTACAACATGACCAAAGTACGTCAGACGAAGCCTGAGAATCTTTGCCTCCAAGGAGCAGACCGGTTTAACCCTCTCCAGTACCAAAAAATATGGAACGTTTCACGAATTTGCGTGTCATCCTTGTGCAGGGCCATGCTAATCTTCTCTGTATCGTACCAATTTTAGTATATGTGCTGCCGAAGCGAGCACTTGGGGGTTTTTTGGTTTCTTTTTTTTTTTTTTTTTTAATAATTTAAGTAGAATTGGTGATAGTTCTTTTCTGAATGTTTGTTAGAGTTCAACTGTGAAGTCATTTGGGCCAGGAGTGTTTCTGACGAGAGTCTTTTAATGACCAGCTCAACTTTTTCTTTTTGATGAGTCTGTTTGAATGTTCTGTGTATGTCTTTGTCAGTATGGGTAGGGTGTGAATTTCTAGAATTTGTTCTTTCCTGTAAGTTTTCAGATTTTCAGAGTATGTTGTTGTTGTTATGTGCCATCGAGTTGCTTGCAACTTATAGCGACCCTATGTACAACAGCCCTGAACTCTGCTCTGTCCTGTGCCAATCTCACTGTCTCCAACACACCCATCCCGATTACCACAGTCACTGAATCAACCCACCTCCTAGAGGACCTTCCCCTCCTGCCCCTCCCCTCCACCCTCCCAAGCATGATATTCTTCTCCAAGGACTGGTCCCTCCTTACAACATGACCAAAGTACGTCAGAGGAAGCCTGAGAATCTTTGCCTCCAAGGAGCAGACCAGTTTAATCCTCTCCAGGATGAATCTGTTTGTTATCTTAACAGTCCATGGTACCTTCAATACTCTTCACCAACACCAAAGCTCAAAGGCATTAATTCTCCTTCTGTTCTCCCTAGTTATTGTCCAATTCTCTGATGCATAACAAGTGATTGCAAAGACCATAACCTGTATCAGATGCATCTTAGTCTCCAGAGAGACACCCTTGCTCTTCAGTCCCTAACAGCAGACTTTCCCATCACAATACATCTTTTAATTTCCTGGCTACTGGTGTCAAGAGTGTTGACTGTGGAGCCAAGCAAACTAAAGCTGTGAACCATCTCAATCTCTTCACCATCCATCCTGATGCTGCCAATTGGTCCAGTGGTGAGAATCTTTGTCTTCTTGACATTGAAGCTCAATCCATATTAGCTTTTCTTAATATTCTAATATTATCTAATTTCCTCAGATTCTGTTGGATGTCACCTTTATAATTTTTTAGTCATTTGTGTCTTACTTTTCTTTTAAGTTTGCCAGTGGTTTGTTTATTTTATTGACCCTTAACAAGAACCAGCTCCTTGTCTTATTGATAGTTTCAGTTGTTTTTCTCTTTCTATCTTGACTTGGGCTTTTGTTCTTATAATTTTCTGTCTTCTAGAGGGTATGGTGTTGGATTTTTGTTCTTTTTCTATATGGGGGAGGTTTTGAGTTAGGTAATATATTTTGCTTCTCTCATCCTTTTATATGTGTGTGCCTGTTGCTATGAAAAGCCCCTAAAAACTACATTAGCTGTGTCCTAGCGGTTTTGAAATGTTGTATTTTAATTTTTTTCAGGAAACTTTTTAATTTCAATTTTTAATTTCTTCTATAACCCATTTGTATTCTAGCTGGGTGTTAGTTGGCTTCCATGCGGGTGGTTTTGTAAACTAATTTTTAATTTTATGGTTGAAAAGATCCTTTGTATTACTTTGGTGTTTTTTAATTCATTGAGGCATGTTTTTTATTAATATGATCAGTTCTGGAGTATGTACTATGTACACTTCAGTAGAAAGTAAATTGATTTTAGTTGGATGCAGTACCCTGAATAAATCCACAAGGTTGAGTTTTCTAATTATATAGCTTAGATCTTACAGTCTTTGTTAAATTTCTTTCAGGTTGACCTTTCTTTTTGTGAGAGTGGTATTTTAAAGTCTCCTGTCACTAGGAAGCTCTGGTGGCCTATTGCCAAGAAGCTGTGCTACAATCCTGAAAGCATGTGTTTCGAGGCCACCAGTCGCTCTGAGGGAGAAATATGAACAATCTCCTTCCATGCAGTTAATTGCCTCTGAGAACTCGCTGGAGGGTCAGCTATTGGTCAGTTCAGACTCTCTGTTACACAACAACAAACACCAGTATTGTGGTGCTGTCTCTTTCTTTCTTCAAGTCTATTACCTGTTGGTTTATGTAGTTTTCAGGTCTTTCATTTGGTGCATAGATGTTGACCAAGGTTATGTCTCTGATCTTTTAATCCTTTCTTTAATCATTATATAGTGCCCTTCCTTGTCTTTTATGATGATTTTCATCCTGAAGTCTGTTTCATCAGAGATTAATATTACCACTCCTGCTTTTTTGTGGATGCCATTTGCTTGGCATATTTTTTCCACCCTTTGTTTTTTAGTTTATCTGTCTCCTTGTTTCTTAGATGTGTCTCGTATAGGCAACATATTGATGGGCTTTGCTCTTTTACCTATTCTATACTCCTTCTCCCTTAATTGGTGTTTTTAGGCCATTCACCATAAATGTGATTATTGACAGGCCAGGTTTTATTGCTGCCATTTTTATTGCTGCTAATTTCCTGTCTCCCTTCTTCTGTGTTTTTAATTACTATGGTCCATCCACTTTCCTGTGATGTCTGTTTGTGAAAGACTTCCCTTAAAGATTTTTGTATAATTGCTCATGTCTTCATAAATTCTTTAAGTTCCTGGTTTTCTGAAAATGACCTCATTTCTCTTTCCTATATGATGGATAGCTTTGCAGTGTACAAAATTGTTGGCTGGCAGTTGATTTCTTTAAACTTTTTGTATCCGTCATTGCATTTTCTTCTTGCTTACAGGGTTTCTGCTGAAAAATCAGAGCTTAATCTAATTGGTTCTCCTTTGTGGTGGCTTTTTTTTTTTTTACAGTGCTTTTAATGTCCTGTCCTTATCTTTGATTTTGGAGAAGTTGACTGTTATATGTCTTGATGTTTTTCTTTTGGGATCTAGTCCATTTGGGGTTCACTGAGCTTCTTGAAAGTGAATTTTCTCATTCCTCATGAAACCTGGAAAGTTTTCTTCTAGTATGTCTTTCACCATTTTCTCAGTGCTTTCCCAGAACTCCATGTCTTCTGGAATTCTGGTCATTTGTATTTTGTTCCTTTTGATATTATCCCACATGATTCTTAGTATATTCTTCCGTTTCTTCTCTGCTTTTTCTGCTGATTTGTTTCTGTTGAGGTTCTTGTCTTTCAGCTCTTTTCCATTTCTTCAGTTCTTCATTGTTGTCCTTCCGGCATATTGGAAACATCTTTTTCTTCTTGATAGTCTGTATTGCCTTTTCATGGTGTTTGGTTGGGCTTTTTGGTTTGTTTGTTTGTTTGTTTGTTTGTTTGGGTCTTTTTTCTGTGGTGGTTCTTATTTACAATGCTGTGTTGACTATCCCCACACAGTCTTTTTTTAAATTTTTAAACCTCTTTAGGTATAGTTTCAATTCTTTCTTCCATCTTTTACAATTTCTTCTGTAACTGTTGATATTCCTGCACATTGATATATTTCTTCTGGCTTTCTGTCTCTGGAGTAGTTGTTGTATTTGTAGCTTCCATTCCTTGTGCCATCATTTGCAGAATCTCCCATAATTTCATATAAGTAGGTTCATATTAATATATTTCTTCAGATTCTCTATCTCTCACATATTCACTTTATTCATGCCTTCCATTTTTTTCTTGTATAATTTGTACCTTCTTCTGTAGCTGTTTAAATAACTCCATGCCAATATATTTCTTCTTTCTCTGTCCATGGAGTATTTACTGTGTCTTCCATATGCTCTGTTTTTTTTTCAGGAGAAGGCTTATTTTGGTTTTTTTTCTCCACAGTATTTGAAACTGTCTGCTCTTCCTTGTCATTATGTCAGGTTTTTCTTGCTATATGTTAGGGTGTTTCTATTGTGGCCATTTCGGTTGTTGACAGTTCTTTATCTTTATGATGTTATTTGATTATTTGCAGACTTTAAGTGTTCACTTTCTGGCAGAGGGCAACTTGCTTTTAGTCCTTCCTGATCCTGTGCAGTAAGAAAACTTGCCTTGCCTAAAATCTTTTAACTACTCTCTTGTCTGTAATGCCTCTCTGTGAGACTGTCACCTGAGTACTGCCCATCTCTTCTAAAGTTTCCAATTTTCTTTCTTGTGCTTGTACACAGTGAGACTGGAGACCAAGTTCCATTTGATCACTGTACTCTATCAAGTGTGGAGGGAGAGGGCATGGTCAGGTACCTCAGGGATAAGCAGTCGCAGGAGCAGTTCCTGGGTTCTTTTTCTTGGGAGAAATACCCAGGGAAGTGGTTGGTATCAAGCAGTGCATCCCCACAACTCAGTTGGTGCTCTTGGCTGACCCTTGCATTGTTCTCTTGTGTCTAGTCAGGAGGGAGCCACTGCTACCTGAGCCACTTTAGCTCAGGGAGGTGGCCAGGACTCAACTGTGCCATCTCCATGTCTCATCTGGTGCTAATGGCTGGCTCTCGTACCTGTCTCCTCTCCTGCAGCTGGTTTGGGTGGGAGCCCTCCTTGCCTCCCCAGCAACACGAGTAACATTGGTCTAGCTAAGTAGTTCAAACCACATAGGTGTCAGATGGTGCTAATGGCCAACCAGTGCACCTTTTTCCTGTGCTATGGCTTATCAGAAGGGATCCTGTCTTGCATGAGCTGATAAAGGCCCAGAGAAGCATTAATGCCCATTCAGGACAGTCCTCAAGTCTCAGTTGGGATTAGTGCCTGATCCATGCACTTTTCTCCCTGCTGCTTGTCAGTGGTGAGCTGTGTTTTCTTAGTAGACATAGGCTATGGTAAGAGACACAGTTCCAACAGTACAGTCCCCAAGACCGCTGGTGCTACTTGCCACCCCCTCATTCCTCTGCCCTCTCTTGGACCTAGTTGAGAGCTTTTCCTAGTTGAGCAATGTCCAAAGGAAACATCAGGGTCCAAGAAGTGACGTGAAATCCCTGTTTGTGATAGTCTCAGACTTTCTCACCTCTCTCTTCTTTTTCACCTGGCCAGGAAGGAGCTATTCCGGCCTGATTCCTTTACTGGTGGTGGTGAGTCAGGGATAGATGTGATGCTGGGTGTAGGCATGGTGCAGGCATGGTTGGGGTTGGGGGAGGAGTGACATTTGGGGGCAGAGAGGTGCCAGGAGTAGGCAGAAGGGCACTGACGCCCCCCCCCCCCCCAGAATGGAGGATCCTGTGGTTGGGGAGCAAGAAGAGTATTCCTTTATTTTTATTTGTTTAAGTCTTATTGAGAATACTTTAAAAATTTGAAATAGAAATATAATTTGATCCAGTAATCCTACTACTAGATATATATCTTAATTAAATGAGAGCTCTGGCAAGAACAAATATGTGCACACTCATGTTTATTGCTTCATTAGTCACAACAGCAAATGGATAAAAACAAGTTTCCGTCAATAGATTAGTTAAAGAAACTACAGTTTAGTTACACATTGGAGTACTATGTAACATTGAAAAACAATGAAGAATTCTGGAAACATTGTATAACAAGGGTGAACTAGAAGATAATATGTGAAAGAAATGTTTGTCACAAAAGGAAAAATACTGCATGATCAGTATATAAAATGTTAATGAAAGGTAGAATTTTTCTTGCATGATTACCAAGGAAAGGGAGGGGAGTGAGTGAGAATAAATTCTTATTAAAATGGATGAAAGGAAAGGCAGTATAGTATATGTGGACAACCAGACATTGTGAGTATTGTAATTAATGTTACAAAACAATGCGTGGATGATTCAGTGAGTGAAAAGCCAATATGCATTTTTAGCTTTCACTTAACTCACAATTTAAGAGAAAAGCTAGAAGTCCCTACTTTGCACTTCCTACATGATGGCTCATTTGCATTGAATTGGAACTGACTCATAACAGGCCCCCCATCACGTTTTAAGAGGTTGTGAATCACACAGGAGTTTGCTCGTCTTTCTCCCTTAGAGCAATTGGTGGATTTGAACTGCCTGCATTTGAGTTGGTAGTGCAACTCCTTAGCCTCTAGATTACTAGAACTCCCTACAAGGAAACATTTATTTTAATAATTTGGAAACTTCCAGACTATTTACACATGTGTACAGGTACACATTTATGAAGGGGAACTGTGTGTGTATGTATATGTTTGAGTCCTTATCTGTGTGCTTGTTTCTTGAAAAGAAATTATTGTATCTGAATATGTGGAGAATATAGATTATAACCTGCAAATTGTTTACCATTTAACTTCCTATTTTCATTTTATATAAGTATATGTGAGTGTGTGCACTCACATGAACATGCATATGTGATCAGTCATAAGCACATAAGATCATGGCTTTGTCACACTCTCTTGTATGAATGTGTTATTTGGCCATTTTTCTGCTGAAGGACGTTCAGAGTGTCTCCACATTTCACCTGATTACAAACCAAGTGGTATTCACCAGAAGGGCCTGTAAACTTTTGTCCTAGCTTCATCTTTATTTAGTTTCTCCACTTCATAGTACAGGCGACAGAAAACCAACCTCAGGGTGGTTGGGTGACCTTCAGGGACCAATGTAAAAGTTGTCGTTTTCTTTTAGATGATCCTCATATCAGAAAAAAAGGAGCATTTCTACTGTGGAGTGTTCTATGATAAAAACAGCATTTTTAGAGAAGTTTCTCCTTTGCAGCTACTAGAAATTTAAGGTGCACAATCTAGCATGGATGGATTGTGGCCATGAAATCTTGAAACACTTTTAACTTGGCAGAATTCTAGATTTCAGAGCTGCAAGAAATGTCGGATTGATAAATCAATTTGTTTGTTTGTTTCCCTCACTTAAATCATTGATCCCTAAATTGAAGATATTTTTCACGACATTTAACTTGTTTTTTTATGATTTTTTTGTTTATATTTCTGTGTAGCTGCATTAAACATTAATTTATAGTTTTTACTAATGGCATAACTAATCATGCTTTTAAAAAGCTAAATACCATTTCAAGGTTAATGCATCATTGAAAGGAAAAAGTATTCATTAAGGTGTTCATAAAACTTTATGCCCTTTAGTCACTATTTACATACTAGATATAGTATCTTACTTTGGTCATGGCTACTGGCCATATCTTGAGGATTAACATATGTTGACTGAAACTTCTGCATGCTTTTACGTTTTGAACTTTAATTTCTTAGGATGAAGGGACATTTTTATTTATATTCGTCTTTTTGCTTAGGAAATTTTGTTTAATAGTCATGCAATAGTAAAGAATTTAAGAATGGTGATATCAAATTGTTAGAAATTCTACTTCTATTTTGTAATTTGATAATTGTTCAGCAAATTATTGTAACTTGTTGCTTAAGTGTTTTTTTACCTCCCAGCCAATTGCCATTTGTCTATATCTTAGCCATAGTTTTGAATTTATTATTTTACAAAAAATTTAAGACACACTGTGAACAACCATATCAAGTGACTGTAGAAAAGATATCATGTTTGTGGCATTTTCTGTATTAAAATTGAATTGTGGTCATTAGGCAGATTTTATGCACATTATCAAATTGGGTTGGTAACCCTTCCTTTATAGTGATTTCTTCAAATATCAAGTAGACTTACTTTTTTTACAACAAATTTTATATTTATTGTTATGATTTCCTTGCCCACAAAACTGCAGATCTTAAGAATGTTATTTATTTAAAAATATACTTTGATGAAAAAAAGACTGAGGTGGGTTTTTTTCTTAAAGTAGTGAGAAAGGGAAAAGTCGTCTAATATTATGATATGAAAATCTGAACAGAAATTCAGCTACTTACAAAAATATATTATGGTAGTGGACATGCATCTTAACAATATGCATAGACTTACAAATTTTATTTTCTTTTACATTAGATTTATTTAGTGTAATGTTAAAATTTTATAATATTACAGCAATACTGAAAACTTCGTAACTGTTATAATCAGAAAAGGGTTTAATTGAAAGGTAATTGCAGCTTAGGACTTTTCTACACCTCTCTACATCAGAGGAATGACCTGTCTTGCTCGATGGTACCCACCTTTTCTATTAAAACTATCCCTTTTTCACCTTCAACAACAACAAAACAGGAAAAATAATTGTAACTTGTCATAGAATTAAATTGTTATGTAATGATTTTCATATTACTGTAAACTCTTAGTTTATGTTTATATGATTTCATATGTTATATATCTTTTATAATTTTTATAATTTATATTTCATAATTAAATTATTATGTAATATTTATATTATTTGTAAAAGTCAGTATATTTTTATAAATGAATTAAAACCCCTTTTATAAACTGGAAACGTATAGGTTCCTTTGCATTAAGTTTTCCTTTTCTTTTTCAGTCTGTAATCAAAACTGGGAGGCTGCTGATTAGTCACGAGGCTCCTTTGACTGGCGGCTTTGCATCGGAGATCAGCTCTACAGTTCAGGTAGAGTGACTTTTTGGTACTAATTCTAACGTATGTGCTGCATACACATACATTTTTTACAGGGGGAAAATTACTTTTTACAATGTATGGAAACACACCTTTTTTAAAAAAAATAAAACATACCATAAGTAACTTAAAAATTAATAACTTACTGGTTTAATTAATAACCAAATTTCTACACTGTTTGTAATCTTTTCAAACCCATTTCTTTTTAGAAACACCCCCTTAAGGTGCTATATTTAAAAAAAATACATACAATTTTTTGTTGGATATTTTAAAATAATTTTTATTTATATTTATATTATAAACATGAATAATTTTAAAATTTCTTCTATCTTTTAATCAAAATTATTTTAAATATTAAGTATATGTATTTTAAATGCATGCTGTTCATGTAAGTCTTTTATATTCAGATAATCATTACAGTTTATAAACTTCTTTCCTGGTATTAAAATACGTTTTAAAAAGACATTCAGGTAAAGTATTTCTTAGCAATGTGTGTTTTAACAACTAGATTTAAATACATGTGAATGATGACAAGTTTTATTTTTAAATTTTAATTAAGAATGACTTCTAATAAAATATCTTTAAGTACTAATTAACAAAATTTAATGAAGCCAATTTAAATAGAGGTATATATAAATCTAGATTAAAATACTTTATAATTACATTTTCTCAAGCAAACTCATAGGGGTATTCTTACATATGATTTATAGCCACTGCCAAATTTAAAGAAAGCAGATATTGAACTTTGTAGATCTGTTTTCTTATGTATATTACTTACCATTAGATAGCATATCATCATTTATTGTGCATTTTATATATTGAGTAGCATACTGTACTAATTTTGTAAAAATGGAATTTGTAAGATTGAGTACAGTAAGATCAAGTTTTTATTTTGCGTCAGAGGCAGAACTAGAAAAAAAGAAACTAGATTTCTACCTCCTTGTTAAATTTGTATTCAGTAAGCCACTAGAAATGATAGTGTCTGTTGCTAACAGAAAGCATTACAGCTGTGTTCATTTTACCCACTGGATGTGATCTTATTCTTTCAGACGTTTTGTTTGTATTTAAATATAAAAGAAAAAAACAGAAAGTAAGAACTAGAAATTATAACTCCCCATGTGAAGTTTACTTTCTCTAAGAGAGCTGTTACATTTTTTCAACATGGATTATTTATTGTTAGTTTATAATGAAATGCAAAATTGTTCAGATGGGAGAGGGGTTGGAAAGATTATCTCATGTACTATCTCTTTGGAATATTCTGTTAGGTCATGTTAAAGAAAAACTCTCTCTCAGGCACCAAGAATACATTTGTGAATTACCATTTGAGAGACATTGTATTAAGACACTCTTTATTTACCATAGAGAGTAAGTGTACAAGAACAAAAAGAAATAGTTTCAGAATCATATTTTGAAATTATGTGATAAACTCAATGGTAAAGAATGTTGGTGAGGTTTTCAGAATACAGTCATATCCTAAAAATTCACAAACAAAATGAAAAAAAGACATCTGGTTGCTCCTTCTGACTTCCAAGAATACACTCTTAAACTTTCAAGGGTCTTCAGTCTATAGTATGAGAAAAATTCATCTAAAGCAACCTGACTTATTTTAAAGAAGAACATTACCTGCCCAGCGTGCTTGTGACTTACCCAATTTATAAAGACAATGCAAGATTAGAGAGACTAAGAGTCGTAAGTAAAATGTTCAGTGTGTGTATATTCTTCATTCAAAGCTCTCTCCACCCCAAGAGGAAGAGAGAAGTTTTTGATTCATTGTAAAATACTTTCTGTTTTCCATGCTAAAATTATTCAACCAATTAACCACAATGAATTAAGGCAATACTGTGAAATTTGTATTAGAATGTGCACTTAATAATTTGGAAGTATAGAACTTGGCTTTATTACTAGGAGGAGAAATGTGATAATGAATGTGAAAAAAGGGTTGTTTTTCTCTTAATTCAGATTTTTATTTACACATAGGAAAAATATAAGAGATGAATCTAAGTAAGATTTAACAACTAATGTAGTATCTCTATATGTTTGCCTGCTGTAACTTTTACATATTGAAATGGGATGAAACAAAAATCTAAACACTTTGAAATATTTTCCTTTTTTTTGCAGTTGCATATAATTTAATGTAACCTAAATAATGCAGTCTACTTTTCATTTATTTTTAATGTATGTATTAGTTTTATGGAATCGCTGTTCCTCACTATAAATGAAACTTGTATCAAATTACCAGTGCCTTGAGCAGTTTTAGCTGGAATAGCTAAACAGGAGTTGCCCTTAGCAGTTGAAGCAATTTTCTTAATTTTCTGTATTTATTCTTGTTCATATATTTTATAAGATTAACAACAATTAAAGCAAAACATATAAAAAATAAAATAGGACTAAGATATGGAAAGACAACTTTTTGGATGTCAAAGAGCATTTTAATTGACATTTGAATTAATCAGAATAACCTAAAAAGTTTGAGTACCGGTGAGTTATTCTCCGTGTTCCACTGGTGCTTGCAATTTTTATATGACAAAAACCCCTACAACCCACAGTTATGCCACAAATACTATTTTGTGGAAGGTATCTGGTAGTTTTTAAATGCTTATGGTTAAACTTATAAATATCCTAAAATAACATTTTCAAAGAATAACTGTTAACAACAAAATTAATCTTTGTAAAAGCATTTATATGTAAGAAATGGCTTTTCTGGTTTACTCATCTAGAAAGAATGCCTGTGTGGAAAAAAGGGAAAGAACCACAGAAAACTATAGAAAGCATTCCGTTAAGTGTATAGTTGATATGTATAGAAAAATTCCGTTATTCTGTACAAAATTTCATTTCAAATGAAGGAACTTTTTTTTTTACTTATTACTGGAAAGCATTATTGACATTCCTATTAAAAGATTAGTTTTCATCAGAGATATAGTAATAATTTTTATATATTGCTTTAATTCATGGCAGACAATTTTCCTATATAAAAGGATTTTAGAGTGTGCTTCTAAGGTTTTTTTCATTCTTGTTTCCTCTTTTTTAAAGTCATTGGTAATGTTTATCTGTAAGCTACTGTTAGCCATTTATTATTTGAAAAAAATGATCTGTTTTACTTCAGAGTAATATGAAACTCACAAATGTGACCAAGATACTACTTTATATTAGCTAGACATTAATTATATATATTATATAATTATATGTTATTATGTATTATAGACAGTAGTTATATTTATCATTAATTTCTTTGTAAAATTTTTGGAGGACAAAATAAATGCTTATAAAAATCAATATCAGTATACCTCATCTAGTAACTTCTCTGAATTCCTTTGGATTTATTTTGGAAGTTAAGTGGGAGACAGAACAAGCAGAGGTCTGGTATATTTGGCCTCCTCTGGGAAGATTTCTTGGTCAGTCGTCCAAAACTTCACTGTCTTTTTTAATCTAATTTTACATTCCCATCTGTTCTCACTTTAGGATGAGGGAACTATTTTCTTCTTTTGTTTCATTTGACAGATACTGAAATTTGGCAACATACTTCTTTTACAGAGACATTCATTGTGTATGTTTATTTGTGGCAGTGATAACTAAACTTAAGTAGTCCTTTGACCCTCCACTGTGTATTTAGGGAAAAAAATGTCACTTTTTTTCACCCCAGAAAATTATGTGACTTAATCTTTTGTGGTTGTGATGATTAACTTTGTGTCACCTTGACTCACTGTGCTTCTCATTATTATGTCATTATTCTCCATTTTGAGGCCTGGGGTAAGGAAAGATTCCTTAAGGGGCTAGTGTACCTCCAGTTCATATGTGGATTTCTATATAGGGGCGCTCTGGTGGTTTAGTGGTAAGGAGTTGTGCTGCCAATCCAAAGGTTGGTGATTCGAATACACTAGCTCCTGCATGGGAAGAAAATATGCAGTCTTCTCGAGTGTGATTTATAGCCTTTAAAAACCCACTGAAGGATAAACTGTGAGTTGGTTACCACTCGATGACACATAACAACATAAATCTGTGAAAGTTCTCGCAATCATTAATCCAGTCCACAATTCTCTCACCTATAGTTCTTGTGACTTGAACCAGCAACCTGTTGTCTGGCACACAGGCTTTACCATTCACCTGTTCATGTAGCCTTGTGAGCCAACAGTTAACACTCTGACCTGCCAATTGAGGGTTTGTCAGCCTTTTGAAACACAATGAGTCAGAGACCTCCAGCCTAATGCCTGGCCATGGACTTGGCATTTGCCAACATCCACCCCTTGTTTTGCTTCACTAGAAGACCAATCCTAAAGCAGTAGTGTTTTCATTAGTCAAGTTTATGTAACCACAGTTTTTTCAATAAGAATGTCTTTACTGTAGAAAAGAAAAAAGTGCATTCATTCAGTATTCTTCCCAAATAATTTATATGGTCTAGTAAAGAATATTAAAATTTGGCATCATTTATGTAAATATTACAATCAAATAACTGTTATAACTTTGACAAGTATAACTCTTTAGCCATTGTAGGAACTAGCTTTGGTATTAATTTGCAACATATTCCCATAATGATGAAATAAACCTTGACTCTGATAGGATTATGTGATAATAGAAAAATGATTTCTTTTTTTACCCCTTTGGATTCAGTGCTTAATATGAGTGCCAGAAATTTTAGGGATTGTGGTTGGTTTAAAGGGTGGATTCTTGTCCCCTCCTCTTTTATATTTTTTTAAACACATGGAAGCAATAAGTCTGCAATAAAGCATCCATTTGGAGGGGATGGTAACTTTCCATACCATTGTTTCATCCTTTCTGTGCGGTCCTTTTTCTTCCACTAAGAATTCAGAAATTGTGCATACCAATATTTATTTATTTTTATATATGTATATATAAATAATATTATTCTAATAGTTTGAAAATATTAGGACTTAGGTGAATCACTGTATAAAGCAAAGTTTCCAAAACTTAAGGTGAAACAATTTTATTTTTTTCACTACTCTGTATTAGAAAATTTTACCCCAAAAGATTTTTCTGTTAACAAAATTTGATTTACTATCAAGTTTGCAAGAACACTGATTAAAGATATTAATCTAAAGTAGAAACGAAAGGTCTTGACTTTTAAATTAAAACCTATTATGGTAGAGTTGATTCTAACTCCCAGCACCCTTGTATGCTGCAGTAGACCTGCTCCATAAGGTTTCCAACAGTTTTAATTTTACTGAATCATGTTACAACTTTCTCTTACAGAGCGGCTGGTGAGTTTAATCTGATGACTTTATACTTTGCAGTGGCACCACCAGAGTTCTATGATTTAAAATAAGCTTGTTGATAATTTGAAATTCTCAAAGAAAATGATTATTTAAAAAAAATCATCAGAGAAAAATGACTGTTCTGATGAGTAGTGATCAGATCAATTATTATTGTTGTTGTTAGATGTCATCAAATTGTCTACAACAGAGTAAACCTAGTGAAAACTAGATCAAAATCTTGCCCTATCCTACACCATCCTAACAATCAGAAAAATATTTTGCTGCTATTTTGTAAACTTAATTTTTCTCTTTAGGGATACATAGCATTTGTCATCAATAGTAGATATAACAAGCTGAGGTAATATACATCTATAATCAGTCTGTTTAGGTGATGGAAAGTATGATTGAACATAGTGTCTAGAGACAGATGTGTTTTTCAAATGCAGCCTTGCCCTGAGGCCTCTTGCACAGATTTGATATCTGTTCCATTGTTGATATTAATTGCCATAGAGTCAGCTCCAGTTCTTACGGAAACTCCATGTTTGGACAGTAGATCTGCTCTATAGGGTTTTCAAGATAGACCTTTTGGAAGCAGATATCCAGGCCTGTCTCCTAAGGTACTTTGGCTAGTGTATGAACCATCAAGTTTACCAGTGATTGTACCACCCAGGGCCTCCATGATAACCATCATGGAGCTGGCAGTGGATTTGAAGCCTGATTTGGGGTTGGCAGCACAGCTAACATTTGTTTCAGAACGTAGAGATGTGAGTGAAAAGGCGGAAATGCTCAAAAGAAGGTCTTTCTGGAGACAGAGTTGCTGCATCACTATTGGTAATTAAATTTATGTCACACACTTTTGTTCCTTTTTCTTGCCCTGACCATACTGTGGGCCTTCTATCTTTCTTTGTTTGGTAGTGCCAATATGACCAAGTTTCCACCATCATCTCTCTTGTCCCCCTGCTCATCTTTTTCTTGGAAGTTGCAACCATTTGGATACCTTGTCTCAAAATATTCACATTTGAAACCTTCAAGATTTGACCTATTAGAGCCTTGAAATAAAAATTTAAACTTCTTACCAACTTTGATAGTGATAAGAAATGTGTGAGATGAAAATGTTTGTGTGGAAGAGTTTTAATGTGAAGCAGTGGGAAAAGGTAAACATTAGCCCTTCTTTATTTACTTGTTTGTGAGATTATATTAATATCAGAATGATCTCATTAATTCTCCTCTCTTCCCTGAACTTTTAAAACTAGTTGCTTGCTTATTTCTGCCTCCAAACTCTCATCATAAAGCTTTCATTATTTTCTTAAGATAAACATAAACTTTTTTTAATCACCTGTTTGACCAAATGTTGTTACTAAGTTTTGTCAAGTCAGATCCAACTTGTAACTGTCCCCCCAGCAGGTTTTCTGAGGCTGTAAATCACACAAGAGGAACAAAGATGGAGCAGGTGGTGGATTTGAAGCCCGATTTGGGGTTGGCAGCACAGCTCACTTTTGTTTCAGAACGTAGAGATGTGAGTGAAAAGCAGAAATGCTCAAAAGAAGGAACTAAACAGAACGGGAGGGAGCTGAGCAGAATATTTCAAAGGGAAGCTCTAGAAAACAAAGCAGAGACTTTCAATGAAATGTGCAGAGTTGTCATTTTCTTCTAAATGAAATGCAAAACTTTCTGCCTTTGAGTTAGTTCCAACTCACATCAACCCTCCACTGGGTTTCTGATGCTGCAAATTGCAATGGAAGATACTGACCACCTTTCTCCACATGTTCTCTGGTGGATTTGAACTGCCAGAGAAGTGATCTCTCCACATTCAGGTTTTGTCATTATAGAGAAAGAGGTGCAAAGTGGATATTGTCATATCTTTCTCTCTCATTACAGTTGAGTCAAAATCAGCTCTTAGGTTGACCTTCTGGCAGATTTCTGAGGCTAAATATCACATGGGAGTAGATTTCCCACCCTTCTGTCATGGAGCCCCTGGTGGATTTGAACTACCGAAGGGTTTCAGACTTTGGATTAGTGGTGCAACACCCACCACAGCTCTGCCTTTCTAAATCTTTACAGTGAATCTCCGAAACAGAAATAAATGAGGAAGAATAGATTACCAGCAAAACTGTTCCTATCTTTCATCTTGAAATCATCCTGTAATAAACGGAAGATAATATACTGTTTCTTTGAGCAATCTTGTCTTATGGACATACAGCTGGCAATTTTGTGCTTCTAGATAAACTGTCTTTAACACTTCTAATGATCTTTGAGGTAGTTACGATTTGTTTTACTTTTAGCTTCTGATCCAACAATATAAGAATGTATCAAGGTTTTTATTTTTTTTATTTTTCTGTATGTATGCAGTTTTGTTTGTTTGTTTGTTGGTTTTTTTAGTGATGGGGACAATTGGAGAGCTCTGGTGTCCTAGTGGCAAGAAGCTCTACACCAATCCTGAAGACACACAGTTTGAATCCTTGCTCCATGAGAGAAGTATGGACATTCTTGACTAACTGCCTCCAAAAACCCACTGGAGGGTCAGCTGTGGGTCGGTTCTGACTCAACAGTACACAACAATAGCA
>NW_006399979.1:1020436-1024538 GCF_000299155.1 Elephantulus edwardii | reverse complement strand
AACTTTAAAGAGAAAAATAAATGAAGAGAAGAAATAAAAATAGTAAAATATATATGTCATCATACCAGTATCATGCTGTTTAATAGGAGGCAGAGCACCCACTTAATTTTTGTTTCTCAGAAGTGTTTTACTTATATGAGATCTCTTACCACTCCAAATAAACTTGACAATTTCCTTTTTGATCTCCTTGCAAAATGAGTTTGGTATCTGTATTGGTATTGCATGGAACATGTAGATTGCTCTTGGTAGGATTGTTATTTTCACAATATTGAGTCTTCTGTCCATAAACAGAGGACAATTTTACATTTCTTTATATCTTTTATTGTGTCTTGCAGAAATGTTCTATAGTTTCTTTGCATAGGTCTTTTGTATCTCCAGTTAAGTTCACTCCCAGGTATGGTATTGCTTTCTTGTATTCCTTCTCTGAGTTCTCACAAATATTTTTATTAATTATTAAAACAAATTATGTATAGTGAGTTTCTGATTTTATTATTGGTTTAACTTGTGTGTGTATGTGTGTGTGTGTGTATGTATTTATTTATGTATTTTCACGTAAATTTTCAGGTAACAAAATTGACTTGATTGAACCTTTTCTACATCACTCATCCAAACTGTGAACTAAAAAACATATTTCAGTTTTGTGTTTATTGAGTGAACTTTAGAGATGGCCTCTGACCCTTTATAAACTATATTTTGCGTCCTTTTGTCAAACTTACTTCTTAACTTATGATGGTGCATATTTTTTCTCTCATCATAATTCTCTAATGAAGCTATACATCACATTTACACTTAAATATTTATTTGGTTAGTTATTCTTTGCAGCTTCTTACCGGTATGCCACTAAAGTTCTCTAGTTCCTAGAATTGTTGTTATTGTCTACTATGGAGTTGGAATCAACCCATAGCTGACCCTCCAGTTAATTTTCAGAGGCCCTGAATCATTCAGGAGAAAATAGCTCCTCTTTCTCTCAGAGAGTAACTGGTGGATTCAAACCATATACCTTTGGGGTTGCAGAACAGTTTCTTACCACTAGTTCAACCACAACTCCATTTATCCCTAGAATTCCTAGAATATGTTCTTTGAAATAAAGCCTTATTTACTTAAAACAAAATAAGCAATTTTTATGATTTAGTACCTATTGTCTAGTCTTTAAAATGTATTTTATATGTAACTTTCTCTTCTTAAACATATAGTTTTATCATCAAGGAAAATTAGATTTGATCTGAGAATATTTTTTTTGTTATTATTTGATATGAAATAATTTTAAAATATAGTTAAACTGTAAACTTACCATAAAACGTTTCAACTACAGTAAGATTTATGTAAGCTATTTGGTTCAAATTTACCAGCTACTCTTTGGGAGTCTCCACTCTTCTGATTTACTGCCTCTGAAAATTTGCTGAAGGCTCAGCTATGAGTTAGTTCCAACTCGATGGTACTCAACAGCAATATTATGTAAAACTTTAAAAATGATAGCTGAGAATATATTTATTTCCTGGCCAATTCTCTTTGGTCCTTCCACAGTATTTTAGGGATCTATGGATAACCATATTGAATTCACTGAGAAATGTTAGCCATATCTTGCAGCCTTACATTTACAATAAAGAGCAGGTTGGACCTGCTGCCTCTTAAAGATAAAACAAAAAAAAAATTTACAGCCAGTTTGTCACACTCCTTTGGTATGTAAGAACATTTCTATTGTTAGAAGTTAATTTTTCTTAGCATGTTGTTGTTGTTATGTGTCACTAAGTCACCTGCGACTCATAGCAGTCCCTGAACCCTGATCAATCCTGAGCCAACCTCACTGTCTCTGACACACCTACTCTAGTCACTAAATCAATTCATCTCATTGAGGGTCTTCCACTCCTGTGCTGTCCCTCTACCTTCCCAAGCAAAATGTCCCTCTCCAAGGACTGTTCCCTTTTTGCAACATGTCCAAAGTATGTCAAACAGAGCTTCAGAATCCTTGCCTCCGAGAAGCAGCCTTGTTTCACTCTCTCCAGGATGAATCTGTCTGCTCTCTTAACAGTCCACTGTATATTCATTACTCTTATTCAGCACCATAGGTCATAGGCTTTTCTGATGCATCACATGTGACTGCAAAGACCATGGCTTAGCATAGTTATATTTATAGCTCAAATTAGTTTAAGTAGTGTTCAAAGGCCATTACTTCTCTTCATTTAGTTCACAGAACACACTCAAAAAATTGTTTATTAAATGTCT
Source organism: Elephantulus edwardii (assembly GCF_000299155.1). Classification (NCBI taxonomy): domain Eukaryota; kingdom Metazoa; phylum Chordata; class Mammalia; order Macroscelidea; family Macroscelididae; genus Elephantulus; species Elephantulus edwardii. The sequence continues at coordinate 1,022,315 of NW_006399979.1, read as the reverse complement.
AAGCATACACACACTATTTAGTATTTTTTTAATTTTGTTTTTGTTTTTTTAATATTGTTTAAAGTCTACATTTAAAAGTCAATTCTGACTTCTGGAAACCCTATAAAAGAAAGTAGAATTGCCCCTTAGAATTCCTGAGACTGTAAATATATCCAGTAGACTGGTATCTCTCTCTTAACTAGTTTGGTTTTATTTTCCATTTTTTATTTCATCTTTTGTTGTTTCCCCCTTCACATTGTATTTCATATGATAATTCTCGTTCATTGTATCTTATAAATCATTATTACTCTATACCCAATATTAGCCCATCTTTTAAGATCCATACTGGATCTTTCCTAATTCCTTCACCCTCTTCCTCCATCCACCAAACTCTGTGACCCTGTGGTTTCTACCCAACCGAGACTCAATCCCGCTGTTCCCTTCTTTCCTTCTTTGGACATTTAGAAACATCTTACTAGTTATCCTTCTATTTTTACAATAATGATCTTATGTGGTATTTGTCATTATGAGCCTGAGTTAGTTCATTCGGCAAAATGCTTTCTAGGCTCTCCCATGTTATTTGTTACTTTTCAAAATCATTGCTCCTCAGTTCTGCATAGTATTGCACTGTGTGTATGTGCCACTTCTCAATCCATTCAGTTGTGTTTGAATATTTGGGCTGTTTCATGTTCTTGCTATAGTGAATAATGCTGCTATAAAAGAGGTGTACAAATCTCCACTTGTGTCTCAATTCTATTTTTCTTGGAATATATTCCTAGCAGTAGACTAGCTGGTCATATAAAATTTCTAGGATCAGCTGTGCAAGGAAATGCCAAACTGCTTTACAAAATTAGTACTGTTTTACAGTCACACCAAATGTATATGAGAACTTTCTACTTCTTCTCCTATATTTATTACTTGCTGTCCTGTTAAACTTTGGCGATGCTACTGGAACGAGATGGTATCTCATTGTAGTTTTTATTTGCATCTCTCTTATTGCCAGTGATTTTTTTTTAAATTTTATAATTATCTTGTGTGCCTGTGTACCATCAAATTGGATCTGACTTGTACAGGAGGAGATTGCCCCTCCTTCTCCAGGAAACCATCTGGTGGATTCGAACCATGTACTTCTGGAATTGCAATGCAGCTTCTTGCCACTAGGCCACCAGAGCTCATTGCCATGATTTTGAGCATTTCTTCATGTGTCTGTTGTTCATCCAGATGCTTCCACTTAGAAAAATGTTTCTGGGTTTCCCCCCCCCTCCTTTGTGTGGCTATATTTTATACCTGGGGTTTAACTCAGGTATGCATCACATTAGCCATTCAAGAAATTGAAGCTTTGCCTAACATCTTTACACCTTATGACTGAAGAAATCTCTTGCCTTTGCACCCTGACACTGAATAGTTTTATTTTTTAACCATTAACCTTTCTGGTATAGATATCTACTCAAGTGTGCATACCAAACTTAATTAAGTACATTTTGTGAATAGTACTTCAATATCGTAGAATCATACGTTTTATTAAAACCAGGTTTCCTCCTTATTCACTGTTGGTGGGAGTGTAAAATGGTGCAACCACTGTGGAAAGCGATGTAGCGCTTTCTCAAAAAGTTGCAAATAGAGATACCATTTGACCCAGCAATTCCACTACTGGGAATATACCCTAAAGAGACCATAAATGACATCCAAGCAGATATGTGCACACCCATGTTTATTGCGGCTTTGTTCACAATAGCAAGGAGTTGGAAAAAAACCTAAGTGCCCATCAACAAATGAATGGATAGAGAAGTTGTGGTATATTCACGCAAAAGAATACTACGCTGATTTGAAAAACAAGGAACCCATGTAATATTATTCAAAATGGGTGACACTGGAGGACATTATGCTGAGTGAAATATCT
>NW_006399979.1:1000752-1019903 GCF_000299155.1 Elephantulus edwardii | reverse complement strand
TTTTAATGCCATTTTGGATATTTAACAGTAATCCAAAGTAATTTCTAGTATTGCGCACCAATGTCAATTTTATTTTACCTCTTATTACCTATTAAAATTTTTACTCTAAAATGGAATTTTTTATTATCAAGAAATATTTTTCTTTCTATACTCTGATTGAGATATGATTTCACCCAAAAATAAGTGTATCTTGGATGTAAAAAAAAAAAGAAACTTATAACATTATCATTTTAGTTCTATTTTTTAAGTTAAACTATGTCTAGTTTATGTATAAATACATTTTGATTATTTATACTGTGATTTGATTTTATTAATAGAAAAAAACCTACCTGCTTCCAAAAAACCCCCCAAAAAACAGGTTTCCTATGTTAGTTCCAAAAGCACAGTTCATGTACATTAAAATAATGATTTATAATATGATGAAATGATTTGTTATATATGCAAATTTCAATTTACCTCATAAATTGAGCAATCATTTGATAAAGAAAACATAAAATAATAATTATTATAGTTATATAACTTAACATAATTATAAAAACAACCAATAAGACCTTTCACCAAGATCCTGAACCATGGTAACCTTAGTAGGTTGGTAAAGTTGAAGCCTCCCTAAAGTGCAGCCAGAATTCTACTTGGAGGCGACAATGGCAAAGCTTCTCGCTCACTACTTTGGTCATGTTTCTAAGAGACTATTCCTTGAAGAAGGACATCATACTTGGAAAAGTGAGAGTTAGAAAAGAAGAGGAAGACCCTCGGCTAGAAGGAGTGACACAATAGTTGCAGCAATGCATTCAAGTGTGTCAGAGATGATGAGGATGACATAGGATAGAACAGAGTTCAGATCTGTTATTCATTGGGTCTCTATGGATTGTCCTCAACTAGATGCCATCTAACATCAACCTTAGTGAGCAATTTACTGTTTGCCTGCTTTAATTTTTCAGGCAGCCTCAGTGTCTAATTTTTCCCCACTCTTCCTTTCCTCCCTGTTACCCTTTGTTTCTTACCTTTCTTCATTTCACTTTGCCTTTCTAACCATATTCCATTCCAGCCTCACAGAATGTCTTTGTAGCAAAACTATAATTCTTATATCATGGATAGCTTAAACGTTGTTGTCTGTAATTTGTATTTGTGCAAACTTTCTCCATCCTAGTTAGGCTGGGTGTAGGTAAAATCATTTCTTTTCCTCCCACATAGTTGTGCAAGGTAACATTCATTAAGAAAAAGAAATTTAGGAAATAAGTAATTACGTTTAAGAGGCATTTTATAGTGAGTTATCTGTCAGTATTTTTTATGCACACACATGCACGCAATGCATTCAACTTAAAGCAATGAATTTGATATATATTAATGGAAGTTGATTTTTTTACATTGTTTTTTATTTGAAAAATATGTTGTTGTTGTTGTTATTGTTATGTACTGTTGAGTCACTTGTGACTCATAGCAACCTTATGTACAACAGCCCTAAACTCTGCTCTGTCCTGTGCCAATCACACTGTCTCTGACACTCCCATCCCGATTATCCCAATCACTGAATCAATCCACCTCATAGAGGGCTTTCCCCTCCTGCGCTGACCCTCCACCCTCCAAAGCATGATGTCCTTCTCCAAGGACTGGTCCCTCCTTACAACATGTCCAAAGTATGTTAGATGGAGCAAAAATGTGAAAAATATACACATTTTTAAAAATAACTTTTATATTGGTTTGCATACAAAATTCGTATACATTGTGTTTCACTTTCCTTGGTTCACATTATGTTTCATACACTCATTCCCATACATTGTTGTTGTTGTTGTTATGTGCCATCAACTCACTTGCGACTCATAGTGACTGTATATACAACAGCTCTAAACCCTGCTCTTTCCCTTGCCAATCGTATTGTCTCTGACACACCTATTCCCTTTACCCCAGTCACTGAATCAATCCATCTCAACAAGGGTCTTCCTTTCCTGCACTCTCCAGTCCTCCCTCCCAAGTATGACATCCCTCTCCAAGGTCTGGTCCCACCTTGCAACATGTCCAAAGTATGTCAGGCAGAGCTTCAGAATCTTTGCCTCCAAGGAGCAGCCTGGATTCACCCTCTCCAGGCTGAATTTGTTTGTTCTCCCAACAGTCCATGGCATATTCAATACTCTTCCCCAGCATCAAAGCTCATATCATCAACTCTCATATCATCCCTAGTCATTGTCCAGCTCTCTGATGCATAGCAAGTAATTGCAAAGGTACACCTTAGTCTCCAGACTGACATCATAGCTTTTAAGTACCTTGGAGAGGTCTCTGACAGCAGACTTTTCCAATGAAATTAATCTTTTAGTTTCCTGGATGTTGATCATAGAGCCAAGCAAACTGAAGCTGTCAACAATCTCAACCTCTTCACCATTCATCATGATGCTACCAGTTAGCCCAGTGGTGAGAATCTTTGTTTTCTTGATATTGAGCCTCAATCCATACTGAAGGCTGTAGTCCCTGACCTTCCATAGTAAGTGCTTCAGGTCCTCCTCAGTTTCAGCAAGCAAGGTAGTATCATCTGTATAACGCAGATTGTTGATAAGTCTACCTCCAATTCTGATGCCACCCTTCTCATAGACCCCAGCCTCCAGGATAATCTGTTCCACATATAGATTGAAAAGATATGGAGATAGGACACATCCTTGGCGCACACCCTTCCCATTCCCAATTTTGAACCATGCAGTGTTTCCTTGCTGTGTTCTGATGACTGCCTCCTAGTCCAAGTATAAGTTTCAAATAAATATAATAAAGTGTTCTGGGATTCCCATTCTACTCAGAGTCAGCCACAGTTTGTTTTGATCCACACAGTCAAATGCCTCTGCATAGGCAATGGAACACAGATGGACATTCCTCTGAAACTCTCTGCTTTCAGCCAAGATCCATCTGACATTAGCTATAATATCATCTAAATCCATCCCACACTTTAGTCAGTTCACTGTTGATGTGCTGTTCCAGTCATTTTTGGATAATCTTCAGCAGAATCTTCCTTGCATGTGATATCAGTGGTATTGTTCAATAATTTCTATACTTTGATCACCTTTCTTTGGAATTGGAACAAATATACATCTCTTCCAGTCAGTTGGCCAGTTGATTGTCCTCCAGATTTCTTGGCGCAACTTGGTGAGCACATCCAGGGCAGCGTCTGTATGTTGAAATATGTCAATTGGTATGCCATCAATTCCTGGGGCCTTATTTTTTGCCAATTTTTTCAGAGAAGCTTGAACTTCTTTTCATCCCTATGGGCTCTTGTTCATACATTGTTTCATTAAATTCTTCTGTGTCTGCCAATTCCTTTTGGTACAATGACTCTGTGTACTTTTTCCATCTTCTACTAATGCTTCCTAATATCATTCCATATTCTGCCCAAAGCATCCTTAAGTATTGCAACTTGATGTTCCTATACAGTGTATTTTATAAACTTAATGCACATTGAATTGTGACCATCTTTACCTTTTCCAGGGTTCTCACCAGATCTTTCCCATTTTCTTTACCCATCCTACCTCCACCCACCAAATTGTAAAAGCCTGTGATATCTCTCCTGCACATGCTCACCCCTTCGCTCTCATCCTTTCACCCCTTGGATCCCCATATATGTTTTGCTATTTAACCTTCTAGTTTTATCATGATAGTCTTTTTTAAAATGTGTGTGTGTGTGTGTGTGTGTGTGTACCATCAAATTGGATCTGACTGATACCGAAGGAGATTGTCCCTCCTTCTCCTGCAGAATATCTGCTGAATTTGAACCGTGTACTTCTGCAATTGCAGTGCTGTTTCTTGCCACTAGGCCACCAGAGTTCCCTATCATAATAGTTTTATGCTATATTTGTCCTTATGAGATTGAGATAGTTTACTCAGCGTAATGCTCTCCAATCTCTCCAAATTATGTAGTAATTTTTGCAGTCATTGCTCCTACATGCTGCATAGTATCCCATCATGTGAATGTACCACAGTTTCTCAGTCCATTCAATTTTGGTTGGACTTTTAAGCTGTTTCCATGTCCTTTTGACTGTGAATAACACTGCTGTGAACACTGGTGTCCAGTCGTCTGTTTACATTAACTTTTTTGCCAGTAATTTCTTTAATACTGTAATTTAATGACTTGTTATATATGAGTCTTCTAATTGTAGTTATTTTTCTCCAGACTAAAATATGTTTGACTGATGTTTTAAAAGGATAATTTTCTCATTTTGAAACTTACAGGTATCAGTAGGATATAAAATTGACACCTTTTTATCTACACATAAAATAAAGAAAAACTCAGGGACCATAAAACATTTTAGAGTAATTTTTTTTCTAAAAATGGACACAATTTTAATGTGTTGTTTTCAGAATGATTGTTCTTTTTAAAAATACCTCACATTTTTAAAAATATTGGATTGAACTATTGGAATATAGAGGGCTAGAATTTTGTACAATCGATTATTTATTCATTTGAAATACCTTTTATAAAAAAACACAAGTGGCAACTGTACACGTGGACATCACCTGAAGGGATCCAATTTATTACCCTTGTGGAAACAATAATGGGAGAAGCTCTATATCAACTATTAAAACAAATCAGGTGCTAACTGTGAAACAGAACATCAACTACTCATGTGCAAGTTAAAATCAGAGCTAAAGAAAATGAAAACAAATTCACAAGAATCAAAATATGACTGTGAGTCTATCCTACCTGAATTTAAAAAAAAAAATCTAAAGAATATATTTGAGATCTTGAACACTAATGAATGAAGGCCAGATGTGCTGTGGGGTGATATCAAGAATATCACCCATGATGAATGGAAAAGCCATTAAAAATGCAGATGAGGAAAGAAAGACCAAAGTGGATGACAGAATACAATGAAAATGGTGCTAGAAAGCCCAGAAGCCAAAACAAAAAGAGGAAGTAAAAGTTGAATAGAAGATTTTGGAAGACGCTTGAGAAGACAAAGTATTATAACAGAATGTCTATAGAACTGTTGTTTGTTGTTGTTGTTGTTATGTGCCATCAAGTCATTTGTGACTCATAGCGACCCTATGTACAACAGCCCTTAACCCTGCTCTATCCTGTGCCAATTGCATTGCCTCTGACACACCCATCCCGATTACCCCAGGCACTGAATCAATCCACCTCATAGAAGGTCTTCCCCTCCTGAGCTGTCCCTCCGTCCTCCCAAGCATGATGTCCCTCTCCAAGGACCTGTCTGTCCTTATAACATGTCCAAAGTATGTCAGACGAAGCCCCAGAATCCTTGCCTCCAAGGAGTAGCCTGGTTTAACCCTCTCTAGGATGGATCTGTTTGTTTTCTTGGCAGTCCATGGTACATTCAATACTCTTCTCCAGTACCACAGCTCAAAGGCGTCAATTCTCCTTCTATCCTCCCTAGTCATTGTCCAACTCTCTGATGCATAACAAGTGATTGCAAAGGCCATGGCCTGTATCAGGCGCACCTTAGTCTCCAGAGAGACACCGTTGCTCTTGAGTACTTTAGAGAGGTCCCTAACCACAGACTTTCCCATCGCAAAGAATTTGCTTGACATTTCTCAAGCTGAAGTAAGTGAAGAACAAGTTTGGGTCAAACACTTGAAGGTACTATCAACAAAATCTTGCATGAGCTAGGAAGCATCAAAAGAAGATGAAAGGAATAAATGGAGTCAATGTATCAAAATGAATTGACTGACACAGAACCATTTCAGGAGGTAGCATATGATCAAAACCCAATGGTAATAAGGAAAAGTTCTGTTCTGTTCTGAGTCTGTTCTGAAGGAATTAAAAAAAAAAAGTCCACGGGTGTTGATGGAATGCCAGGGGCCATATTTCAACAACAAGATGGAGTCCTTCTGTTTTTACCAGATTCTATCAAGGAATCTGGACAAGTATTCCTTGGCCAACTGTTTGCAAGAGATCTATATTTTTACTCATTCCCAATAAAGCTAATCCGATGGAATGTAGATATTATTGACTAATACACTAATTTTACATGCCAGCAGGATATTGCTGAGATTATCCAAAAACACCTAGAGCAATATATCAGCAGAGAACTGCCAGAAATTCAAGCTGGGTTTAGAAGACCTCATTGCTAATGTCAGATGGATCTTGGCTGAAAGATGTCTTTTTATGTTCTGTTGACTATACAAAGGCATTTCACTCTGCCGATCACAAGAAATTGTGACTAACACTGAGAAGAATGGGAGTTCTAGAACACTTGATTTTGCTCTTGTGAAATCTATACCTAGACCAAGAAGCTGTTGTCCAAACAGAGCAAGAGACCTCTATATGGTTCAAAATCAAGAAAGGAGTGTGTCTGGGATGTATCCTTTCTCCGTAACTTTTTAGTCTATATGCTGGACACGTTATTTGAGAATTTGAACTTTCTGAATAAGAATGTGGCATCAGGATGGGAAGAGGGCTCATCAACTGGCTGCATTTTGTAGATGCTACCAACAAAAAATGCGAAACCATTTTGTAGATTGCTTACCAAAACCGAGGAAGACTTGACATGTTTGCAGCAGAAGATTCAAGAGTGCATCCTCTGATATAGATTGCATCTCAACATCAAGAAAACAAAAATCCTCACCATCAGGCCATTAAATGGTATTAAGATAGAAAAAAAGATTGAAGTTGTTAACAATTTCATCTTGCTCAACACCCTTGGCACCAGCAGTCAGGAAATAAAAAAATGACTTCCATTGGGAAAATCTACTGTTAGAGATCAATGCAGAGTACTAAAGAGCAACAGTGTCAGTCTATAGACCAAGGTGTCTGATCCAGCTCTTCTCAATCACTTGTTGTACATCTGAGAGCTAGACAATATATAAAGATGACAGAAGAATACTTGATGTCTTTAAGTTGTTATGTTAGAGAAGAGCATTAGCATAGATTGCCATGAGAATAAATAGGTCTTCCTGGAGAGGGTGGAACCAGCTTACTCCTTGGAAACAGGGATTTTAAAACTCCCATTTCGTGTACTTTGGGGATGTTGTCAGAAGGGTCCAGATCTTTCAGAGGAACATCATGCTTTGGAGGGTGGAAGGTCAGTACAGGAGAGGAAGATGCTGGATGAGATGGGTTGCCACAGTGATTGTGGCTGTATGGCCATTTGTGTTAGTAATGGTGAGGTTGACTCAGGATAAAGTAAGGTTCATAGGGTCACCATGAGCCCTAGTTGACTTGACAGCACAGAACAACAATTACATTTAAATGCATTTGCTAACTAAATGAAAAACTTGTTTCTTACTACTTACTTTGTATCTCAACATAGAGACAACACATTTTGTCATTGATGAAAATTGAATAAATAATATAAAGTATTATAATTGTTTCATTGTTCTGCCTTTATTAAGTTGATTCTTTTAAAACAAATATTTGTTTTCTTTACTACAAACTATTTGTTTTCCTTGAGGAGAAGCTCTTAGTGTGAAAAATCTTCTCTGGGTGGATAAAGTTCCTTGTTTTATAGATAGAGAAGCTTCCACTGAGTTGGAGAGAAAGATAGATTGGTAGGCTTAGTAAGTGAATACTAGTCTTTAAAAGTTTTTGTGCCTTTCAAAACTGTATCTCTAATATTTAAAAAGTACTAACTATTGCAAAGATATAATCTAATCTCCACAGTTATTGTTGTAGTTAATTGCCTTTGAATTTATTCCAACTCATGACAACCCCATATTGAAGGTGCTTATTGTTCTTGATAGGTTCTTTGGGTTGCTTGTAAGTGATGGCAACCCTGTGTGCATTAGAACAATCCACTGCCTGCTCCTATGCCATCCTCACTATCATTGTCTTGTTTGAATCTCCTCTTGTACTAGTGTCAATCATCTAGTTAAGAGTCCTTCTCTTTCTCACTGACCCACTTTGTAGCATGATGTTCTCCTCCAAGGATTGGACCCTTCTCATAACATGTCACAAGCACATGAGATGAAATCATGGCATCTTCATTTCTAAGGAGAATTCTATCCTGGCTATACTTCTTCCAAGACAGATTTCCACCCCCCCCCCTTTCTTATGGCAGTTCTTGATAAATTCAGATTTCTTCATTAATACTGTAATGCAAATGCATCAACTTTTCTTTAGTCTTTCTGATTCTTTGTCTAGCTTTCACATACATATGAGGTAATAAAAAATTAGCATGGTTTGGGTCAGGCTCACCTTAATCTTCAAAATGAACTCTGTATTTAAATGGTGCATCTACTACTAGATTTTGTGTCTTGGAAAATGGGGACTTAATATTGTATTCTTGTTGTGTAGCACAGTTCTTGGCTCCATGTTCAGTAAAGACATGATTCTTATTAGATGGAAGAATGACATGAATCTTATGAGATAGATGAATGATAACCCTCCCAACTGATAATACCACATTAGTATGTCCTAACACTGTGCCTGTGACTCTTTTAGTGGATCCGTATGTTGGTGTTTTTGTACTGGAAGAAAAGCCTCTTCCAGTTCAAATTTGTATTATTTGTAATTCAGTTGGGGGTTAAAGAACAAGCTTTTAAATTTATAATTTGACAGTAGCATGAGTAAGAGGATAGGTAACTACTTAATAGGATTACATAATTAGTTCTCATAAAGATTTTTGAACCAAACCTAATGAAGTAAAGTGTAATATGAATGAGAGCACAGAACAAGAGTTCAAAACTCAACTCTGTGCATACATTACTTCAGATAGATGTGAAGAATTCATAGGGATTAGACAGACCAGACTTTTTATAATAAATTTACTATGCAACAGGACATGGCTAGAATAAGGGCCATCTGTTTTTTGTTTTCCCCTATTTTTATATCATTTATTCAGTGGGCAAATTCCAGCGAGAAAGATTAATTTAGATTGGGTTCTTTTTCAGTCCTTTGTTTAGGGGAAACAATTCTTCCCACTAACACTTTGCATATCATAGTAGAAGGAAATTCTCCTAAGGGAAAATAGGGAGCTGGTGTTTATCAAAAGAGAGAGAATAAATACTGAAGTAAAAGGGACAGAAGAAAATTTCCCAGTAGAATCTTGAGCTAAATATTCTGTATGTTCTGTGTATAAAAGCAGTAGCTTGTGAATAATGGGTACCTTTCATAAAATACCCTCATTTTTTGCCATATGATTATTAGATTCTAATTACCCAGGATGATCTGAAATCTTTTCTTATTTAGCAACCATAAAAAACCCGTACAAAAGCTTAAATGTTTCTTCATATTTTGATGAGTTGTTGGTTTTGTACCTGCAAATTAACTACGATTTGTAGCGACCCTTTCAACAACAGATCTGAACAGTGGACTATCCTACACCATTCTCATCATGTCTGACACACTTGAGCCCATTGCTGCAGTCACTGTGTCAATCCTTCTGATTGAGAATCTTTCTCTCAATCCTTTGCTCATCTTTACCGTTCCAAACATGATGTCGCTTTCCAAGGATTCCCCTTCCTAACATGTTCAAAGTATATGAGATGAAGTGTCACCTCCTTGCTTTTAAGGAGCACTCTCCAAGTCATACCTGTTTGTTCTTTTGGCAATTCATGGAACATTCAGTACTCTTCAACACCACACTTCAAGATCATCCTTATTCATGCCCAGCCCTCAGTTGCATACCAAGTGACTGAAAAGACCATGGCTTGAATCAGGAGTGTCTTAGTTTTCAAATTTATATCATTGCTCACATTACATTGGAGAGGTAACTAACAGCAGACTTACCAAATGCAATACATCTTTGATTTCTTGACTGCTCACACCAAGAGTGTTGATTGTAGATCCAAGTAAGATTAAATCATTGACAATCTCAATCTGTTTTCCATCTATCATGATGTTACCTATGGACTTAGTGATGAGGATTTTTGTCTTCTCGATGTTTAGATGCAATCCATGTTGATGAATATATAGTCCTTGATCTTCTGCAAAAGCCTTTCAAATCCTCTTAACTTTCAGCAAGCAAGAGTGTGTCATCTGCATAATGCAGGTTTTTGATGGGTCTTCCTGATGCTTTTGTTTATAGATGTATGTATGATTAGTTATTGTTATGTGCCATCGGGTCGTTTGTGACTCATAGCGATCCTATGTACAAGAGCCCTAAACTCCATTCTATCGTGTGCCAACCTTGCTGTCTCAAACACATTCATTCCCACCACTCCACTCACAGAATCCATCCATATCATGGAAGGTCTTCCTCTCCTGCACCATCCCTCAACTCTCCCAAACATGATGTCCTGCTCCAAAGACCAGTCCCTCCTTGCAACATGCCCAAAGTATGTCAGACAAAGCTTCAGAATCCTTGACTCCAGGGAACATTCTGGCTTCACCCTCTCTAGGACAAACCTGTTTGTTCTCCTAGCAGTCCGTGGTATATTCAACACTCTTCTCCAGCACCACAACTCAAAGGCATCAATTTTCTTTCTATCATCCCTATTCACTGTCCAACTCTCCAATGCATAGAACGTAATTGCAAAGACTATAGCCTGGATCAAGCACACCTTAATCTCCAGCCTGACGTTGTTGCTTTTCAGTAGTCTTGAGAGGTCCCTCACAGCTGACTTTCCCAATGCAATTCATCTCTTGATTTCCTGGCTGCTGTTACCAAGAGTGTTAACTGTGGAACCAAGTAAACCAAAACTGTTAACTATCTCAATCTCTTCACCATCCATTACTTACCATGCATATTAAATAGGTAGGGAGAAGGATTTTGGTGGAAGTAGTGAGTAATTATAAATGCAAATGCTCTGTGAGTAAAAAACTAAGGTGAAGCACTTAATGGTGAATCCTTTGCTAATCCAAGATAATATGGATTGTACATATTTTTGCCACATCTTTGAAGTTTTTATAGACTGAATCAGGTGACCTGTCTTGAAATGTTTTATTCCCCTCTCCCTGAACTAGATCAAGAAGCACTGGTCATGCGCTGGGTTAATTACTGGACTGCTAACTAAAAGGCTGGTGGTGAGAATCCTGCTACACTCCAGGAGAAAGATGAAGCGATCTGCTTTTATAAATATGATAGCCTTCAAAACCCTATTGGGCAATTTCACTCCATCTTCTAGGGTCACTGTGAATCAGAGTTGATTTCTCCAGCTTTAGTTAGAGGAGGAAGAAATAAATAACATACCAAAGTGGATGTCAAAAGAGATCTTGAAATCTGCACTACAGTGTTAACAAGCCAAAACAAAGAAAGGATGCTGATGTAAAAGAGCTGAATATCAGAAGATTTCAAAAGACAACTTGAGAAGACAAAGCTAAATATTTAAGAGAGCATAAAAATGAAGGACTCATTTAGCATTTCTCAAGCTACGAGAACTGGAAAACAAATGCAAACTTCTAGTTGTAATATTTAGAGAAGCTACGGGCAAAATCTTGAATAACCAGAAAGCATTAGGAAAAATATGAAGGGAATAAATACCCAGAATGACTGTACCAAAAATAATTGAACAACACCAAAATATTTCAGAAAGTGTCATATGATCAAGAGTCAATGGTAATGAAGGAAGAAGTTTAAGTTGACAGAAGACATCAGCAAAAAATAAGGTCCAGGAAATGATGGCACATTTTGACAATTGACACACACCAACTAATGATGCGGCCCTGGAAGTGATCACCAGTCTGTGCCAAGAAATTTGGAGGACAGCTGCCTGGCTGAGTGACTAGAAGACATCCATATTTGTTCTTGTTCTCAAGAAAGGTGATCCAAGAGAATGTGGAAATTACATGAACAATATTATTAACATCACATGCAAGTAAAATACTACTTAAGATCATTCAGAAACAGCTAGAACAATACATTGAGGAAGAACTGCCAGAAGTTCAAGAAGGATTAAAAGAGGCCATGGAACCAAGCATATTGTTGCTGATGTCAAATGGATCATGGTGTAAAGCAAAAAAAAAAAATGCCAGAAGAAGGCCTATTTTTGCTTTATTGACTATGTAAATGCATTTGACTATGTGACACATAACAAATTATGACTAACATTGAGAAGACTTGGAATCCCAGAACACTTAATTGTGCTCATGTAAAACCTATATTTGAGTCTGTTGTGAGAACAGAGCAAGTGGATGAACAAAGAACAGAGCAAAGAGCACTCTGGCTGGACCCTCTCCAAGGCATATTTGTTTCTTCTCTTAACTGTCCATGGGATGTTCAGTACTCTTCTACAACACCACAGCTCAAAGGCATCAATTCTCTGTCATCCCTATTCATTGTCCAGCTCTCAAGAGGCATAGCAACGGTTGGAGAATGGTACTGAACATCCCATGGACTGTCAAAAGAGCAATCTCATCAGTCTTGGAGAAAGTACAGCCAGGGTACTTCACAGAGGCAAGAATGGTGAAGCTTTGTCTCATATACTTGGACATATGGATAGCAGAGGCTACTCCTTGTAGAAGGACATCATTGTTGGAAAGAATCAGTGAAAGAGCACAGACCCGGAGCCTGATGGATTGACACAGTGGGTGCAGCAATGGCTCAAGTTTGTCAGAGAAGGTGAGGAGATAGGACAGGACAGGGTTCAGATTTGTCGACCATAGGGTCACTATGAGTCATATTCAGATCAACAGACTAAAGAACAATGTAGATCAAGGAGCCCTAGTTGTGCCCTGGGTTAATTAATGGACTGCATCTAAACCATTGGTAGTATGAGTCTACCTGCTGCTCCTGCAGAAGAAATGTGGAGTTGTCTACTCATAAGTATTTATAGCTGCCTTCTTATTGTTGCTGTTACTTGCTTTTGAGACATCTACCACTCTTAGTGACCCTATAAACAATGGCTCTGAACCTTTCCTTATCCTGAGCCATCTCACTGTCTTTTGACACATCTGACCCCATTGCCACAGTCTCTTTGTCAGTTCATCTCATCTGGGGTCTTCCTCTCCTGCATTGTCCCTCTACCCTTCCAAACATGATGTCATTCTCAAATGACTGGTCCTTCTTGGCAACATACCCAAAGTATATGAGATGGAGCTTCAAAATCCTTGCCTTTGAGAAGCAACCTGGTTTCACCCTCTTTACAGCCTTAGAAACCATATCAGACAATTTTACTTTATCCTCTAGGGTCACTGTGAATCAGAACTGATTCTCTAGCAGGTGGTTTTCTTTAATGAGTAAGTTTAAAAGGCAGGGAGGGATGTCACTGTGCATATGTCCATTTAGATTTCTCACTGAGTCATTTTAGTAGGCATCTCTCACAATGTTGTGTTTTTATGTGCCATTGAGTCACCTGTGACTCATGAGATGTGGTGTACAATAGCACTGAACCATACCCTATCCTGAGCCACTGTCTCTGACACACTTGCCTCTGTTACTCCAGTTACAATACATCTAATCATGATTATTCTTCTTCTATGCTGCCCCTCCACCCTTCCAAACATGATACCCTTCTCCAAGAACTGGTCCTTCCTGGTAATATTCCCAAAGTATGTGAGACAGAGCTTCAAACCCAGCAGCAACTTGGTTTCAGCCTCTCCTGGACAAATCTGATTGTTTTCTTGGCAGCCCATGGTAAGTTAAGTACTTTTCTCCAGCACCACAACTCAAGGACATAAACCCTTCTTCTGTCATCCTTATTCATTGTCTAGCTCTCTCATGTGTAGCAAGTAATTTCAAAGACCATGGCCTGGATCAGGTGCGCCTTGGTTTCCAGACTGACATCTTTGCTATAAGCACTCTGGAGAGGTCCCTGACAGCAGATTTTCCCAATTCAGTCCATCTTTGAATTTCCTGACTGCTGATTCCAAGAGTGTTGGTTGTGGAACCGAGCAAGCTGTAATTGTTAACAATATCAATCTCCTTTCTATCTATTGTGATGCTGCCGTTTAGCCTAGTGGTGAGAATCTTTGTTTTAATGTTGAGCTTCAGTCCATATTGAAGACTGCAGTCCTTGACCTTCTGTATCCAACTCCTTGGGTCCTCTTCAGTTTCAGCGAGCAAGGTTGTGTCATCTGTATAACATGTTTTGATGAGTCTTCCTCCAATCCTGATGCCACATTCCTCCTCATAAAGCTCATCCTCCCACATGTTCTGTTCTGCATGTAGATTGAAATGGTGTGGAGACAGGATGCATCCCTGATGCACTCATTTCTTGATTTTGAACCACGCAGTGTAGACCTTAGAAGTTGATTGTCAAATCATTTATTCCCTCTCTTTTGACCTTTTATTTGGTTCACTTATTATGTATAAGTTTAAGTGACCACCAGATTTGTTTTATTAACTTACACAAATAAAGACAGTTTTCTGTCAAGTTCACTAAGAACACTGTTGAGAGAAGCCCATGAGCATTTTTGGCAGGAGCAGCAGGCACCGTTGGAGGTTTTATTAGAGCATGCAATGTGCTGGTTTTGCTGCTTATGCTCATAAAATACCCCAGCTGTAAAAAAAAAAAAAATACCCCAGCTGTGTTCTTCCACATCAGTTGTATTGGATGTATAATATTAAGGGAACTTCCTGTATTGCTCCATTCCAACTCTATTAATTGTTCCTGTTGTATTTTTTTATTCCTGGACACAACTTTGGGCTTTTGACCTTGTCCAGTTTTTGTGTTTTCTCTCCTATGCTAAGAAGTTTGGCAAAAGATACTAAATATGTTGCTATTGAGTAAATTCTGGCTTGTAAGGATCCTATAGGACAGAGTAGAATCATCTATACAGTTGCCAAAACTGTAAATCTTTATGGAAGTAGTCTGGTACATCTTTCTCCCTTTGAGCTTTTGGTTGATTCAAATGGTGGTCCTCATGCCTAGTGTAGCAGCCTTGCTTAACCACTATGCCATCAAGGCTAGCGTTTTTACTACCTGGAATTCATTTTCCACAGGAATTTGAAGGCTTTAAAACTTTAAAGAACACCTCAATCAGGAATTCTTCACTAGAATGTAAGCTCCTCAGCTCCTGTTAACCACAGAATTTTTGTACCTACTACCACTACATTTCCATCAGGCTAGAAAATGAGTTTGCAGCAACCACATGTCCTCTATGATATTGTTAGAGACCTTCTTTTTCTTGGATGCTCCACCTTTTTGATATTTTCACCAAAGCAGTAAGGAGTGGGATAAATTAAATGGAACTTTGCCCTAACCAGATTTAACTAATCTTTAGTTCTGTAAACCTTTGCTTTGGTGGCCTTTTCTTTTTGTGCTTTTTTAGTACTTAACAATTTGCTGTTACTGTTTTGTTTGAGTTGGGATGACAAAAATAAGTGGTAATATCTGAAGGTAGAGGAAGGGAGCTATACAAAGACTAAGATATCTATGAGCTACTATCTCTTTTCTCCCACTGCTGCCAAATAAAGAGATTTCACCAAGAAATTCCCTGTAATGAATCAACCCAAACCTACTTTGAGGAATAAGACTGCAGACTGAAGATGACTAAATTGAAGGCCTTTTGTGTGTACCTGCACCTTACTGTGGAGACTGGGGCTCCTCCTCAGGGATTTGAGGGGCTTAAGAGTTGGGGGCTAACCCGCCTGTCTACTTAAAACTTTTTTTTGCTCTGTACTTTCTTGGATTTTAACTGAAGAATAGAATTTCAGTAAAAATATTGTCTACTTGCCTACTTAAGACTTTTGGCCTAAGACAGAGCAGTGAGATAAACATCAATTCTGTACTGGGTATTCTTTCCCCTAAGTGCTCTAACCCCAGTGGAATTGTGAATAATAAGGGTAGGAGGCCAGGCGACAGTGAAAAGGAAGCTCTCAAGGCCTGTATTTGTTGCTCTCCTGGGAACTTTACACACATCTTTTTGTTTCATTTCCATACCCTTTTGAGGTGTCCGCTTTGCTCATTTTTTTTTTTAAATTAGAAAATCAAAGCAGGGGAGGGTAATTAATTTTCCCAAGGATAAATAGCAGGTAAATAAAGGGACCAGCCTCTGCACAGCAGTGTCTCCAAAGCCTTTATGCTCTTTGGCCTTTTAAAAAATGTATTATGAACCTAGCACAAATTCATTCCCATAGAATAAGTTCAAAGCCTTTATACCATGTGAAACCGGTCTCCTGTGTTGATGTTACTCAAGGGTCTCTGATAACGGTAACATTTCCTGTTTGATTTGTCTAATAAAAAAAAAAAAAAAAACAACCAAAAACCAAAACCCACTTTTCACAGTTTTCGAATTTCTAATGCCCATTTTTCTGTTTCTATGGTAGAATCTTTTTAATTGAAACAGAAGACTGTCACAAAAGAAGTAAGGAGGGGTGTGGGGGGATTGTGTCCCAGGAAGGGAGTGTTTCTTTTACTTTTGAAAGAGAGGAGCGAACTTGGGGGGGGGGGGAGTTGGGGAGGTGAGAGAAGAGCTGCAATGAATGAATGGAAATTCAAAATCTCTGTAAATGCTCATTAAAATTATTTAAAAAAAAATAAAGCTTAAGAAGAAGAAAAAAAGTAAACATTAAGAAATTTTTCCTTTCCCTTAAAGATGACAAATGCCTTGCTCTGCATGGACATGAACAATTTTTGTCAACTTATGTCTGTTCTTATAATGGAAGAATAATATCTCAGAAAAATAGATTTCATTTTGTATTCCATCAGGAGCTATGATAAAAATAGCAATTAACCTATGTGTAGCTCCCCCTCCCCCAACCAGATGTTTTTGAAAAGGTGGCTTTTAATTCCTTATTTCTCCTTTATGGTAGACAAGTAGAATGTACCCAGAAGAGTTTGTTTGTGTTTATGGAATTCAAAGTACTTCAATGCATTTTTGAAAATACTGAAAAATAAAACAGTGCTTTTTTTTTTTTTTATTAAAACCTGAGTTCAGGTTGTTGTGTTGCAGAATAAGTTGGGATTTTTTCCCACTCCATATTTTTATTGGTATGTATATAATGATTCATATTCATAGTGTTTCATTCAGGTACATAGTGTTTTTAGGGTTGTGGGGTTTTTTTACGTTTTTAGAGCTGTTCTTTTGTGAATGTATGATCCATAAATTTTTAAATTCAGTGGTGAATTTATATCATTTCCACCATTCAGCTCAGAATGTATATAAAGCTCCTTGAGAGAAAGTAAGGAGAAAAATGCCTTTGTCTATGTCCCAAGTATGTTTTTATGTTAATTATGTAACTAAGACTGTGTTGTTGTTGTGTTGTTGTTAAGTGCTGTCGAGTCGCAGGCGACCCTTCATAGTGATCCTATGAAGAAGAGTCCTTGATGTTTGGGTGCCTTCCATCCTCTCTCCAGGTTCATAGGGTTTCTGGAGGCAAGCTATTATGGAAGTGGATGCCACTTCTTCTTCCAAGCTTGTGTTAATTGGGGAGCTCCACCCCACTCTCTGTCCACATTGGGTAGCCAACCATTAACAATCTTGCAATTGAAGTAAAATGTGAAGCAGAATAAAGTCACCAATCACACCAATGCAAATAGCTTTTCCATATGTCTCCTGAAATCCTAGAAGCAGCTTCATAAGGCCGTCTTTACCAAAGCAGACTTCACTTCTGTAGGGAGCAGCTTTCTTCTTTACCTATACTATATACTATAAAAATACTGTATACTATGTACTAAATTATAATGACAAAGTACAAAGTTTTTGTAAATGAACTCTTGAAAATGCCGATTATAAATATTTTTATCTTACAGCATATTTAGTTTTGCAATCATATCATGGTTAGTGTGAGACATGTGAGAGGATAGGACATTTGAAATGCTGACCTTTGTTGTAAGGCCACAAGTTGTCAAGTAGATCCTAGAAATGTTTTCTAGTAGGACTAACACAATGCTTGCTGTTATGTGTCACTGTAAACCCAAGATTTACTGTTTGAATTTGAGATTTCCAGTTAGGCAGCTCTTGAAAGACAACAGCCAGTTTTGTCATAAGAGATCCTTTTACATTTGCTTAGTTTTAAACAGTATTTTGGATTTGTTGTTTTGCTCAACTATATTATGAAACCAGAAAGAAAGGGAAAAACTTATTCAAGAGCTTGTGCTGAGGCAAATTTCTGGAACAAAATTAAATATGAGCTCTGTTGTAAAGCAAACATCACAATGTGAACATATGGGAGTTAGTGGCATTTACTGGGAAACTCTGATCAGTAGGGGTGGCTTCATTAGTAGTGTTTGAGATTTGCAAATGTAAATGTTAGTTTATATGGAGTAATGATTCTTTCTACAAAAACTACACAGTGCTCTCAAATGTCTATTGTTCAGGGCAGGAATATAGGCAGAATTCTGTGACAAATAGAACAATAGATAAAGTAAAAAATATTTACATGGAATTTTCTGAACTCAAAGAGTAATTAATTTCGTTGTATCTGTAACTTCAGTTAGTGAGTTTTATATCCTCTTGTGCCAGTTTTTGCACCATTATATGTGCTAGGGTGCCAATTCAGCCCACACAGTGACTTAGTGGGACTTGGCAAATCTACTTCTGTCAGAATTACAAACTGTTATAAGTTTGAATCTATACCTCACAACAACGACTTTGTTTTCACTTGTGCTGACGGGAGGAAGGGGAGATATTTTTAAAAGTAAGGCCACTTGGACATTGTTAAGAAAGAAATGCAACGCATAAATATTGACATGATAGGTTTAGACGAAATGAGATGGCTTGGCATGGGATATTTTGAATCAGACGATTATATGATTTACTATGCTGGGGATGAAAAGGTGAGAAAAAATGGGGTTGGTTTAATAATGAAAAAAGTCATTTCTAGATCCATCCTGAAATACAATGTGCTGAGCAATAGGATAATATCCATACGCATACAAGGAAGTCCAGTGAATACCTTTATCGTTCAAATATATGCACCAACAACTAGAGCCAAAGAGGAGAAAATAGATGATTTCTACCAACTTTTGCAGTCAGAAGTTGATCAAACATGCATCCAAGATGCATTGATAATAATGGGCGACTGGAACGCAAAAGTTGGGAACAGAGAAGAGGGTTCAGTAGCTGGAAAATATGGGCTCGGTGAGAGAAATGAGGCTGGAGATAGAATGATAGAGTTCTGCAGATTCAATGATTTATTCATTGCAAATACCTTTTATAAGAAACATAAACGCAGGCTATACACATGAATCTCACCTGACGGTATGCATAGGAATCAAATTGATTATATTTGTGGAAAGACTCGGTGGAGAAGCTCAGTATCAGCAGTGAAAACCAGGCCGGGTGCTGGCACAGACCACCACCTACTCATATGCAAGTTCAAGTTGAAGTTGAGGAAAATGAAATCAAGTCCATGGGAACCAAAATTTGACTTTCAGTCTATCCCACTCGAATT
>NW_006399979.1:970455-997923 GCF_000299155.1 Elephantulus edwardii | reverse complement strand
ACTAAGGAAGTGTAGTAGGATTTGAAATCAAGGAGTGAGGTGCTGTCTATTTTGTTTCTCTTTTTAAGGAGTGTCTTGTTTATTCTGGGCCTTTTTCTGTTCCAGATGAAATTAGAGATTGCTTTTTCCATCTCATTGAAGAATGGAATTGGTATTGTATTGGGATTGCATTGAACATGTAAATTGCCTTTGGCAGTATTGCCATTTTCACTATATAGAGTCTTCCTATCCATGAGCAAGGGATATTCTTCCACTTTTCCAGGGCTCTTTTATTTCTTATAGATATTTTTTTTAATTTTCTTTGAACAGATCCTTTGTGCTTCTGGTTAGGTTTATTCCTAAATATTTAATCTTGTGATTAGCTATTGTGAAGGATATTGTTTTTCTCAGCTCCAGTTCTGTATTCTCTTTGTTACTGTAGAGAAATCCAATTTATTTTTGTATGTTGATCTTGTATCTTGCCACTTTGCTGAATTGGTCAACTATGTCCAGCGGTTTTCTTGCTGAATCTTTAGGGTATCATCTACATAGAGAGATAATTTTACCTCCTCTTTGCCAATTTGGATATCTCTTATTTAGTTCTCTTCCCTTATTGCTATTGCTAAGACTTCCAATACAATATTGAATTGGAGAGGTGATAGTGGGCATCCTTCCCTAGTTCCTCTTAAGGGGAATGCCCTTAACCTCTCTCAATTGAGAACAATGTTGGGTCTCAGGTTTGCATATATACTTTCTCCTATGTTGAAGAAATTCCCCTCTAATACAGTTTTGTTGCACTTTTTCTGCATCAGTTGATAGGATCATGTGGTTCTTGTTCTTTGCTTTGTTAATGTGATGAATTAAATTGATTGTTTTTCTTATATTGAACCATTCTTGCATACCTATTATGAATCCCACTTGGTCATGGTGAATTATTTCTTTGATATATCATTGGATTCTATTGGCCAGGATTTTATTCAAGATTTTTGCATCTATGTTCATGAGAGTTATTAGCCTGTAGTTTTCTATTTTGGTGGTATCTTTACCTGGTTTTGGTATCAAGGATATGTTTACTTCATAGAATGAGTCTGAGAGACTTCCATCTTTCTTTATATTCTGAAATAGATTATGTAGGATTGGTGACAGTTCTTCTCTGAATGTTTGATAAAATTCACTTGTAAAGCCATCTGATCCAGGGCTTTTTTTGCCTGGAAATTGTTGTATTACCTTTTCAATGTCTTCTTTTGTAGTGGGTCTGTTCAGATGTTCAATTTAGGTTTGTGTCAGTTTAGGTACATTGTGAATTTCTAAGTATTTGTCCATTTCCTCTAGGTTTTCATATTTGTTTGAATATTATTTTTTTATAATATTGAAATATTACCCTTTTTATTTTAATTGGGTCTGTTGTGGTGTTGCTAATTTTGTATCTTAATAGGATTATTTGTGTCTTTTCCTTCTTTTCCTTTGTTAGTTTTGCTAGCGGTTTGTCAATTTTATTGACCTTTTCAAAGAATCAACTCCTCCTCACCACTGATCCACTAGAGCAAAAAGCAGACTTTAAAAGGAAGAAAAAAAGAAGAAAATCTAAGAATAATGTGGGACATCATCAAGAGAAATAACCATGCACATCATTAGAATTCCACAATAGGATTAAACAAGTAAAGGCATTGAAGAAGTGGTGGAAGAATTACTAGAGGAAAACATCCCAGGCATAATGAGGAATGAGAGAAAATATATGCAAGAAACTGAGCAAACACCATATAGAATAGACCCCCAAAGAAAAACACCAAGGCATATCATAGTTAAATTTTCTAGAACCAAAGGTAAGGAGAGAATCCTGAAAGCAGCAAGGGAGAAACAAAGAGTAACCTATAAAGTAGAACCAATAAGATTAAGTGCCTATTTCTCAGCTGAAACCATGTGGACAAGAAGAGAGTGGAAGGACATATATAAAACACTCAAAGAACACAACTACTGTCAACCAAGAATACTGTACCCAGCAAAATTATCCATCAAGTATGAAGGAGAGATGAAGATATTCCCAGAAAAACAGAACCTAAGAGAATTTGTAAAAACAAGATCAGTGTTGCAGGAAACACTGAGAGACATCCTTCTTACAGAGGTACCACAGAAAGCAGCATGGACCAAAGTAACTAGCAACAACACCAAAAGGAACTCACCAAAATGACAGAAATAAAATCTTGTCTTTAAATAATCACTGAATGTGAATGGTTTGAATGCACCACTGAAGAGAAGAAGAGTAGCAAATTGCACAGAAAACCAAAATCCATCCATATTCTGTCTACAAGAGACACACCTGAACAATGAAGATAAAGAAAGACTAAAAATAAAGGATGGCGGGAAAAATATGCCAAGCAAATGGCAACCAAAAAAAGCAGGAGTAGCAGTATTAATCTCCTATAAATTTCAAAGCAAAAACTATCACAAAGGACAAGGAAGGTCACTGCATAATGCTTAAAGGGTCAATAGAACAAGAGAGCATAACAATAATAAATATCTATGCACCAAATGAAACACATGCAAAATATATAAAACAAACATTAACAGAACTGAAAAAGGAAATAGGCAACAATATTATAGTAGTTGGAGTCTTCAATACACTCTCAAGAAAAGATAGAACTACCAGAAAGAAACTCAACAAAGAAGCTCAAGAATTAAACCACACAATAAACTAACTTGACCTCATAGATATTTATAGGCTAATGCACCCCACGAAAACACAGTATAGCTTCTTCTCAAATGTGCATGGAACATTCTCCAGAATATATCATAGTTTAGGTCATAAAATAAGCATCAATAAATTAAAAAAAACATAGAAATAATGCAAAGCATTTTCTCAGACCACAATGCTACAAAATTAGAAATTATTAACAAGAGGATAAGGGAGAAAAACCCATACATTTGGAAGCTGAACAACACCTTGCTTGAACATGATTAGGTATTAGTTAAATAAAAAAATGAAATAAAAAAATTTCTTGAAACAAATAACAATGAAAACACCACTTACCAAAACCTCTGGGAAACAGCCAAAGTAGTAATAAGAGGTCAATTTATAGCAATAAACAAACATATCAAAAGGCAGGGAAAAAATTACTATTGACTTTCTAACCCAACATCTCCAGCAAATCGAAAAAAATAACCAGCAAGAAAACCCACAGCCTCTAAAAAAAAACTGAAATGATAAAAATTAGAGCAAGGCTGCCCCCTCCCCTTCCTTACATGGTTTGGGGGGCCTGGCTGATCCTCTCCCCTGCCCTTGGCTCCATGAATGGCCTCAGCTCTCTTCGATGGTGCTAAGGCGACCAAATAAGGCAAGGTGGCCTACCAGGGTCCCCCACCCCTGCCCCCGGCTGCTCCAGCTGACCCTGTCCATCAGTGCACTATAAAGCCGCACACCCTACACCCCACCTTGCGCCTGCAGCTGCCTGACTTGAGTCCAGCCCGACCGCACACAACCTCGCTGAAGCTGCGCCAAGATGTGCAACGACGAGGAGACCACCGCCCTGGTGTGTGACAATGGCTCCGGGCTGGTGAAGGCTGGCTTCGCGGGTGATGACGCCCCCGTGCGGTCTTCCCCTCCATCGTCGGCTGCCCATGCCACCAGGGAGTTATGGTGGGTATGGGTCAGAAGGATTCCTATGTAGGTGATGAGGCCCAGAGCAAACGAGGTATTCTGACTCTCAAGTACCCTATTGAGCATGGTATCATCACCAACTGGGATGACATGGAGAAGATGTGGCACCACACCTTCTACAGTGAGCTGCGTGTGGTCCCTGAGGAGCATCCCACCCTGCTCACTGAGGCCCCGCTGAACCCCAAGGCCAACCGTGAGAAGATGACCCAAATCATGTGTGAGACCTTCAATGTCCCCGCCATGTATGTGGCCATCCAGGCGGTGCTGTCTCTGTATGCTTCTGGCCGTACCACAGGCATTGTTCTCGACTCAGGAGATGGTGTCACCCACAATGTCCCCATCTATGAGGGCTATGCTTTGCCCCATGCCATCATGCGTCTGGATTTAGCTGGTCGGGATCTCACTGACTATCTCATGAAGATCCTCACTGAGTGTGGCTATTCTTTTGTCACTACTGCTGAATGAGAAATTGTCCGTGACATTAAAGAGAAGCTGTGTTATGTGGCTCTGGATTTTGAGAATGAGATGGCCACAGCTGCCTCTTCCTCCTCTCTGGAGAAGAGCTATGAATTGCCTGATGGTCAAGTCATCACTATCGGCAATGAGCGCTTCCGCTGCCCAGAAACACTCTTCCAACCCTCCTTCATTGGTATGGAATCTGCTGGCATCCATGAAACTACTTACAATAGTATCATGAAGTGTGACATTGATATCCGCAAGGACCTGTATGCCAACAACGTCTTGTCTGGAGGCACCACCATGTACCTTGGTATTGCAGATCGAATGCAGATGGAAATCACTGCTCTGGCTCCCAGCACTATGAAGATTAAGATTATTGCTCCTCCTGAGCGTAAGTACTCTGTTTGGATCGGGGGCTCCATCCTGGCCTCACTCTCTACTTTCCAGCCGATGTGGATTAGCAAGCAAGAATATGACGAGGCTGGCCCATCCATTGTCCACCGCAAATGCTTCTAAGGTGCCTTCCCTCTTAGTCTACCTAACATTGGGGATGACAGTGTTACGCTTCTTGGAATCTTCCGAACCACCCTCCCTCACCTCTCATCAATCATTGTACAGTTTGTTTATACAAGTGCAATTTATTTGTGCTTCTAATATTTATTGCTTTATAAATAAATCAGACCAGGATTTGCAACCTACAAAAAAAATTAGAGCAAAAATAAATTAAATAGAAAAGATAAAAGCAATTGAAGCCATCACCAAAACAAGAAAAAATTATTTCTTGAGAAATAGTTCTTTTCTTTTAACAAATTCACAATAAAATAGACTTAACCTGATGAACTGCATAGGAATTAGATTGACTACATCTGTGGAACGAATTAATGGAGAAGCTCAATGTTAGCAGTCAAAAGCAGGGCAGGGACAGACTGTAGAACAAGCCATTAATTACACATCTGCAAGTTCCAATTGAGGCTAGAGGAAAGTAAAACAAGTCCACGAGACCCAGAATAGGATCAGAATTTAAAAATCATCTTAAGGCCCGGTCTGGGTCGAGTCTGGTTTAAAAAAAAAAAATCATCTTAAGAATAGTTTTGAAGCATTCAACACCTATGATTTAAGACCATATGACATCAAGGATATCATCTATGAAGAAAGCAAAAAATCATTACAAAGACAAAGGAGAAAGAAAAAAATGGACAGGGATGTCAGAAAAGACTCTGAAAGTTGCACTGGAATGCCCTGAGGCTAAAAAGAAGGGGAGAGATGCTGAAGCAAGTGTGCTGAACCGAATGTTCCAAAGGAAAGCTCTACAGACAAAGCAAAATATTATAATAGAATGTACAGAGGGCTAGAACTGGAAAATAAAAAGGGATGAAATTGCTTGGCATTTCTCAAGCTAACTGAAAACACAAATTTAAGCCTCATGTCACAATACTGGAGGAGGCCATGGGCAACATTTTTTAAATGATCCAGGAAGCATAAAAAAATAAAAAGATGGAGAAAATACACAGAGTCACTGTACCAAAAGACTGACACTCAGAAATTTCAGGAAGTGCCATATGAACAAGAGTTAATGGTATTGAAGGAGGAAGTTGAAGCTATGCTGAAGGCATAGGCAAAAAATAAGTCCCCAGGAATCAAGTTGGCATGTTTCAACTAATAGATGCAGCCCTAGATGTACTCACCAGTCTGTGTCAGGAAATTTGGAGGACTACTTGCTTTCTGGCCTACTGAATTGAAGAGATCCATATTTGCTCTCATTCCCAGGATAGGTGATCTAACAGAATTTGGAAATTATCAAACAATATCATTAATATCACATGCAAGCAAAATACTGCTGAAGACAGTAAAAAACCAGCTAGAAAATTCATCAAGAAAACTGTTATACAGATGACACAACTTTGCTTGCTGAAAATGAGGAGGATTTGAAACACTTGCTGTGGAAGATAAAAGACTACAGCCTACAATATGGATGGCACCTCAACATCAAGAAAAGAAAAATTTCTAGCACTGGACCAATAGGCAACATCCTGACAGATGGAGACAAGATTGAAGTTTTCAAATATTTCATCTTATTTTGATCCAAAATCAACATTTTGGATACCAGCAGTCAGAAGATCAAAAGACAAGCTGGACCGGAAAAGTCTGTAGTTAAGGACCTCTCTATTGAGGAGTATTGCTGTCAGTTTGAGGGCTAAGATGTGTCTGATTCAGGCTATGGTCTTTCTGATCAGTTGCTATGCATTGGAGAACTGGACAAGGAATAAGGATGGCAGAACTGTGCTTTTGAACTGTGGTGTTGGAAAAGAGTACTGTATATTTCATGGACTGTCAAAAATACAAGCAGGTATGTTTTGAAGAAGGTACAGCCAGAGTGCTCCTAGAAGGCAAAGATGGTAATGCTTTGTCTCACATACTTCAGGCATGTTGCTAGGAGAGACTATTTTTAGAGAAGGACATCATGTTTGAAAAGGTAGAGGATGAACAAAACAGAGGAAGATCCCTAACCAGATAGATTGACACAGTGACTATTACAATGGGCTCAAGTGTGTCAGAAAAAAGTGTGAGAACAGTACGGGATAAGACCAGGGTTCAGATTGGTCATAGGTCACTATAGATCATACTGAACACAGAAATACCTAATGAAAATGATAGGAGGGGTGTATGTGTGGGTGTGTGTGAGTGAGAGAGAGAGAGAAATTTGGAAAAATAGGAACTTCAGAGATCCCTGTCTTTTCTTGTGAAAGCCTATTATTCTATGTTTCTATCCATTTTTTAAATTCTTTTATTTTGGTTTTTATACAAAATTCATATACACTATGTTTCACACATGCCTTCATTTATACTGTCTCATATAATCAGTCCCATTACAATTACAGAATTGATTATCATGATCTATGCCTATTATAATTTTATTTCAGGTCCCTAGTAGATCTATCCTAATTCCTTCACCCCCTCCCTCTACCCACCAAATTCTGCAATCCTGTGATTTTCTGATCCCAGCCTGAGTCTCTCTCCTTTTTCCCTGTGGGATTTTTATTCACATCTTACTTATATCCTTTCTACAATAATGGTCCTGTGCGGTATTTGTCCTTACGAGACTGAGTTTACTCAGTATAATGTTCTCCAGTCTCTCCCATGTTATATAGTATTTTTCAAAATAATTGCTCCTGAGTGTTGCATAATATTCTACTGTGTAACTGTAGCACAATTTCTCAATCCATTAAAAAAATATTTTTATTGGTTTTTTTAAGTATTCCTTTATATTTTGTTTCATTCATATACATTTTGTTTTCTACAATCTTTTATTTACGTTGTGTTTCTCACAATCATTTATATATTTTACATTATTTTTTTTCAATTGCTTTGTTTACAAAGTTTATATACATTGGGTTTCACACTGTTTATTCACGTTGTGTTTCATACAATCATTCTCGTACATTATGTTTTATAAAATAAATCACCATTGCACCTTGCCCATCATTACCTTGTCTTTTCATCTGAAGCAAATGGGAAGAATCAAATCCATTCTTTCGTTAATGAACATTTGGACTGTTTCCGTGTTCCTGCTATTGTGAATAACACTGCTATCACATTGGTGTACAAATCTGTTTGTGTCTCAGTTCTTTATCCCTCAGTGTGTATTCCTAGCACTAATCTAACTGGGTCATATACAATTTCTGTGTTCATTTTTTAGGTAATGCATAACTGTCTTCAAGAGTGGGTGTACCATTTTACAATACCACCAACAGTATGAGAGTTCTAATCTCTCCACATCCTGTCTAATATTTATTGTATACTGTCCTTTTAAACTTTGCTACTGCTACAGGAGAGAGATGGAGTATCATTGTGGTTTTGATTTGCATCTCTCAGTGCCAGTGATTTTGAACATTTTTTTCATATGCCTGTTGGCCATCCAGATGTCTTCCTTTGTGAAAATTCTTTCCATGTCTTTTGCCCATTTTGTGATTGGATTATCAGTCTTTTCCTTGTGGAGACCCTGTAGGATTCTGTAAATTTTCATTATGTGACCCTTGTCTGTGTTGTCATTGCCAAATTCCACCCCCCCCCCCAGTCAGCAAGTTTTTACCCTATTAGAATAAGTTTTTGATACAGACTAGGACTTTATCTCAATTTTGTTATTTCCTAGTTATGCATTTTTTGCTATATTTGCCAGCCATAGGCTAGGACTTCTGAAGTTTGGTCTCATTCTGTCTCTTATGATCTTTGTGTTTTGGGACTTTACCCCTAGATGTCTAATTCATCTTGAGTTGTTTTTATGTATAGTTTGAGATGTGGATGTTGCTTAAGATTTCTCCAGTTAGTAGCCCATTTTTACCAACACCATTTATTGAAGAGGTTGTTTTTTCCCCATTTTATAAATTTCGTTTCTTTGTTGAACCACTTGGCCATAGGTAGATGGGTTAATTTCTGGGTTCTTGATTCTGTTCCACTGGTCTGTGTGCCTGTCATGTATGCTACCATGTTGTTTTACATGTTGTATAGTTGGTTTTGAGATCAGGGAGTGCTATGCCTCCCACTTCATTTTTGGTTTTTAGAAATGCTTTGTTTGCTTAAAGTCTCTTTCCTTTCCAGATAAACGTTCTAATTGCCTTTTTTATCTCTTAAAAAAATTTGGTATCTGTATTGGGATTGCATTAAACATGTATATTACTTTTGGGAGGATTGTTCTTTTCTTTATATTGAGTTTTTCGATTCATGAATAGGGAATATTTTTCCATTTAATTAGGTATCTTGTTATTTCTCACAGTAAGGTTTTATAGTTTTCTTTATTAAGGTTTTTTGTTTCTCCAGCTAGGTTAATTCCCAAGTGTCTATCTTCTTTTAGTGACTTTAATACTCTTTTATTAACTTTTAAAAAATTTTGTATTTGTTTTCATACAAAAATTTGTTTCCATTGTGTTTCATACAATCATTCCAATACATTGTGTTTTAAAAACATGTCCCTTTGCACTATGCTCACCATTACCCTGTCATTTCAGGTCCCTGCCAGATCTCTTCCATATCCTTTACCCTCTCCCTCCACCCATCAAATTGTGTGACCTTTTTGTCTTCTCAATTAATGATGCCAGTTGGTTTTTGTTTTATATCTATTTCAAATAAAGCAACACTCTATCCATCACTTCTTTAAAATAACTAAAGAGAAAAGACTATTTTAAAGTATTAAAGAGCAAGGAAACCATTGTTTTGGCTAAAAATAATACTGAAAACTAATCACCACTGTCATGTAGAATCTCCTCTTTTTTTCAAGACTACTGAGGCATAGAGAATTTAGATAATGTAGTTGAGATGACCGAATGTTAGGGGCAGATTTGAACTATAGCCATCTGAGTCCATTTGTTAAATTCTCTAAAATATATCTCTGACAGGAAAACAAACAAACAAACAAAAAACCCACAAGAAACAACACCAAACTGGATCTCTAGTAAAACTTTGTTAACCTTCCTATTAAGTATTTGTGAGCATGCATGTGAAGTATTTGGAACATTGGAATTAGTCTTACAATGGCTTTTCTGTGTGTTTTAGCACATGACTGATAACTTTACTGATAGAACAGTATTAGAAAGTTTCTGGTTGAATAATCCTTTTTCAGGTGCTTAAGCTGGAAGGCAGTTTTGGAAACATGAAATTGTCACATTCTGCAGTAGTTGGTTTGCCACAAAGTTGGCTGCTTCTTCCCCCACACATGAACATTATTTATGGCATAATTTTCACATTATTTCTTATTCAAAAACTTGAAGAAAATGTTTTCTTTTAAAAAAATGGTAGATGAACCAAAATTTCAAATACAAACTGACTTCCATCAGACTGACATAAAAAATTTGACAAGTAAATTTTCTGATTTTTTTTTCCATTTTCTAAATGTGATATAAATGATGCTTAGGTTCCATATTGTATGTGTTTGGTGGATGAATGTTTTTACGTTTAATTTGTTGTTTAACTTGTAATCTTATTTCCCCAAATTGGTTAAAAACCTTATTTTGAAAGATTATTAGATTCTATGCTAAAAAATAGAACTATAACTCATGGAATCTTTTAAACATTTAAAAATTTTTATTTTTTTGGACTCTGAAAGGATGAAAAGTAATACTTTAAAAGCAATAATATACAAACATTAGCTTGTAGATGACAAACTTATTTTATACTATCTGGGTTTTGGTTTGCCTATTTGTCTATTTGAACATTGCTATTCAAAGAGCAAGGGTCCCATGGGAAACTTCATATCTGACCTTCACCAACTTCACAGGAAAAACTATCCCTGCCCACAACATCCATAACACAAAACCAATTCCCATGAGTTCATACATGTCACCTATGCTCCCATGATTGATTATACTTATCTCAACACCAATATTACTACTTGGCTGGATTTAAAGTCCAGTATGATAGCTCACAGACCACACAGAATCATATTGAGGGAGTTAAAAGGTTATATTTCAAATTAATAACAAAATACAGTCAAGACAATGTGCACACAGGCACTTCAGCATTGAGCCTCATTACTCTAAGTGTTCCCAAGTTCTCAGCCCTGCCAATATTGGCCTCCTCTGTAGTTGTCCAACAAAGTTGTCCTTTGTTCTCCAACTATTTTCCTGCCAATATTGGATCTCCATAACCCCAAAGGCCTCTCTCACATCCAATTTTCCAGTTCAGCCATCGCTTCTCCTGCCATCCCAAAGCGTGTCACTGGGTTGGGGGAGCTCTCTTTTCTTCTGGTGTGGGAAAAATTCTTTCTAGTAGGGGAAGAATTCCTATACTCTGCAGCTAGAGCTGTTTAATTTATTGGTGAGACTAGTCTATCCTCTTGTAGATTTTTTTAGAAATTATTTTTTATTAATTTTAATGAACATTTACAGAGATTTTGGATTTCCACTCATTCATTGTTGCATTTTTCTCCCTGCCCCACTCCCCCCACCCCAGATCACTCTTCTCTTTGAAAAGTGAAGAAAAATTCCTTCAGTGTTATACAATGCCCATCCCCCGCCCCAAGTACGCTCCACTATGCAGCCTTCATTCAGGACACTGTCATAACAATAATACCCAATCATATATTGCTGTTAAACTGTTCTCTCCCTCATCTGTTTCAATGCAGTATACATACTTTATCCCATTTTTCTCAGTCTCACTCCAACCCTGATGTCACTCCCATTCTCCTCTTGTAGATTTTTGAGACTGGGCAGTCTCCTTGTGGAATGCTGTATAGCCAGTCTCTTTGTCAGTAGGTCAACATAACCCATTTACATAGTCATCTATACTAGAAAAGCCATATTGAGAGACAAACTCTGCAGTTGTTAATAAATATGAATAAGATGGATATACTTAATTAATCTCCTTACCAGGTACAATTTATTATGGTGATGTAATTGCTTTAGAAAGGAATACAAATATGTATATACTTAATCTCTATTACTCAATTAACTTAGCTAAGATCAATTAATTCAAAGTAAAACATCAAAAAGCCAGACGCACCAGTCTGTGCCACATAATATTATGTCTAAATTCATTCCATGTTCTTTTAGGTGTGTTAACAATTATTTGAATAATTGTGAGTTGTCATTGTTACTTCGAATTGGAGCTGACCCTTGGGCGGTTTTCCAGAGGTAGTAAATTACTTGGGAGGAGACTGCCCATCTTTGTCCCGCAGAGCAGCTAGTGGATCCAAATTATGTGTCACTATGTTAGCAGCAGAGCTCCTTACCA
This sequence comes from Elephantulus edwardii, assembly GCF_000299155.1. Lineage (NCBI taxonomy): Eukaryota > Metazoa > Chordata > Mammalia > Macroscelidea > Macroscelididae > Elephantulus > Elephantulus edwardii. The sequence continues at coordinate 986,108 of NW_006399979.1, read as the reverse complement.
TCACACCACCAGAAAATGTATAGTTAAATTGCATGTAAGTGTATTGGAGGTGCCATAATGGTAAGAATCTGTGCTGGAATCTTGAAGGCACACAGTTCAAAGCCACCAGCTGTTCCATGAGAAGATGGGCAGACTCCTCCCTTGTTATTTACTGCCTCTTGAAATCCCACTGGAGAGTCAGCTATAGATTGATTCTGACTTGAGGGCACATCATAGCAGCAACAACAACTGTAGTTTGAGGTTGTTAATTTGAAAGGCTGGAGACTGGTAGACAGGGCTTTCATTTTGAGACATGGAAGAATGGTTCTGTTGCTCTCTTTAAGCAGAATATTCTCTCAACACAAAAGAAAGTGATAAGTCTTTAACTTTTCATGCTATTTTTAACTACCCAGTTTCCTAAATTTCTTATTTTTGTGTTGTCTATATTTTCTTTTAAAACTAGTACCCACTACTTTTATATACCACTAACTCCCAGCAAGGCTGTGTGTGTCCAGTCTGTGTGTGGAATTGTGTGCTCTAAGGTTTTCAGCAGCTCTTTTGAGAGTAGATTGTCAGACCTTTCTTCTGAGGTCCTTCTGGGTTGACGTGAACCTCCAATTCTTTGATTTGCAATTGAGTGCATTGATCATGTGGACCACTCAGGGGCTTCATGTCTTCTAACATGAAAGCTAATTTTTTATTTATTCAGTGGTCACAAGAAAGTGTAGAATTAGTGGTTCTTAGATAATGTTGTTTGCCTAAATTGGTATTTCAGGAAAATTGGCTAACCCTGTTTTTACCCTAAATCATAATTTTAGAGGTTGCAGGAACCTCTGAGATGTCAGAATGAAAAAATTGGCCATGGCATTCTTAACAACTCAGGAATAATTGGATGCAGCCTAACACCATCTGTGAATACTTTTGAGACATTGTCACATAGCATTGATTTACTATCTTGATCTTAAAAATGAATACCTGTCACTTCTTATCAAGATTACTGTTGTCATCGGGGAAATGTTGAGTACTATTAATAAAATTTTTTGGAAAATACAGATTTTATATTCTAATTTCTTATAATCTTATAGAAAGCAAGCAAGCAATAATTCTACCCCAGCCCCTCAAATTCCAAGAGTGGTAGACCAATTCTCCAGTCTGAAATTATGAATAGAGAAGGAGTTAATTGAAAATGTCATAAAAGATGAGGTTTATTAGGGAAATAAAAATAAAGATCCTGCTTATATTTTTAATGCATAAATCTCACAGGTCTAGTTCTCTTTCATTGCTGTCGAGTGAGATCTCACTCATGGTGAGCTTCCGGTAGGTTCCTGCACTGTAAACTGCATAGAATGAGGTCGCACATCTTTCTCCCTCAGAGGTACTCATGGATTTGAAGTGCTGGAGAAGATTGCCTTTGGGTTAGCAGAATAACTCTTTACAAACTATACCCACCAGTGCTCTCTCAATTCTGGTTGATGTACCCTGTTTCTCTCTAGAAATTTGAAGGAAGAAATAAAATATTGCTACAGCACATATCTTGCTATAATAGATAATTTGCTACATATATGAGTCAGTTTCCCCATGACAGCATATAATAACTGAGTTGATTAAATAGATTCCCCAAAATTGGCTAGTTGTATTATCAACATAAACTATGATGATGATAATGGTTGCAGGAAATACCAAAATAAATGTCTGCATGAACAAATTGGATATCAGTTCACTCCAGGTGTAGTAAATTGGTTTAGTATTAGAAAGTCTACTAATGAAATTTAATTACATTGGTTGAATGAAAGAAGAAAAAAGCTACAGAAGCATGTCACAGGGTGCAGGAGAGTGGTCAGTAATTTACAGAAACTTTACCATTAAGGGTAGTCACATTCTGCAGTGAGTTGTACTGACAACCCAAATGTGGTCCCTCTCTAGCTGTTTGAATCCACCAGTGACTGAAAGAGAAAGATGGATAATCTCTTCCTGTGTGATTTACAGCCTCTGAAAACTCACAGGAAGGTCAGCAGTGGGTCAGTTCTGACTTGACAGCAATGAGTTTTGACTTTTAAATATTTTAAAATATTTTAAAGCCAGTAAAAATACTGGCTTTAAAATAAAAATCTAGACGATACATTGTAGCTAATTATGTGTATGTATATATATTTCATTTGCTTTTCTAGAAACAAATATACATAAATACATATATATGTATTTAATTTTTTCTCTTTTTACACGCACACTAATCTAACCAGTGCTGTAAAACAATTAAAATTAATGAAAAATTGAAATAGAATAAACAGAAAACATCATATAGGCAGATAAATTGATTTTATGCATAGATCATCTCAATTTAATTCATATATTATTAGAATTAACTAAGGAATTTAACGGTATTGCTATCCTTAAAAAATACAAATAAAAAATACTTTTTAAAAACATCAATATTTACTGATACAGAAATTACGGGTGTCTGGAAAATGTTTAAAAATCGTTTTAGGCTTTAAAAAAAGTTCTAAAACTCATTATTATAAAAATATTTTCGTGATTATTAATAGGTAGAAAGATTTCTTACAATAGTCAGCTGTTGTGTAACTTATCTGTAGATTTAGTTCTATTTCAAACAAAATCTAAGTAAGATTTAAAAAAAAACCAACTGACAATTGATTCCAAAATGTTATAGAAGATTAAGGGCTCTAAAATAGCCAAGATGTTCCAAAGAATAAGAACAAGGTCGTTTCAGCTACAGGTTTAAGCACAGCAAGAAGTTAATGTGTAGGTGCTGTTGCCGTCAGCTGGGGGCTGCATTGCTCCTGAGGCATCCTGCCCTCACTAGCAGAGCACCATGACTCAGATCAATGAGGTCCAGCATGACATCCTCCTAGGAAGTATTGTTTCTCCAGAGAACTGCTTTTGGTGTTAAATGAAAGTATGTTGCTACTACTGGAAGGGCTTTGAATAACAGTAGTTTAAAGGATATTGGAGCCAGGCTGCCTGGATGAAAATTCCTTTATTTGCTGTCTGATCTGGATGATTATCCCTGATTTCCTCATGTGGAAAATTAGAGGAAAAGTTCTTTCTTTATAATATTAGAAAAGTTGAATGAGTGAATACAGAGTAGACAACTGGCACACAATGCTCAGTTAATACTGGTTATTATTGGTTTTTGTCTTTAAAAAAATACAGTCTTTTTATTCTTATGTTACCTTTGACAATACTTTGTATTATTTTTAATTCATTGTTAAAGTATGGATAATCAAACCATGCATACTTCAAGTAGGAAAAACAATGTCAAATTGATGCTGAGCACATACTGTTGTCTGTAACTTTAGGAAAAAACCCTCAGTTTATTATTGTTGTTGAGTACAACTCATAGCAACCCTATGAACAAAAGGCCTTATGCCCCTCTACAACTATCAACATTTATCAAAGTTCATAGAGTTTCCAGAGGCATGTTATTTAAGTAGTGGATGCCACTCCTTGTTCCAAAATTGCTTCTCAGTTTATTAAAAGGTGAGATTTATCAGGGAATGGCATGATTATATTACCCTGAGGTACCAGAGCCTGCCTTTCTTGCTCCCTGGGAACTGATGGTGATTTTGAAGGACTGGAGATATGCACCCATTTGGTTGGACAGTACTACACACTATGGACTTTTCACCAGAGCTCCTTGACAGAATGGAGTGAGTGAGACACCAATATATTATTGGAATTTATACACAGTACAGTCTAGATATAGGAAATGAATACCTGAGTAAGCCTAGGAAAATCAGTCCAAAAGACTACAAAAATGTAAGATTTTCACTGAGATTTTAAGAATGAATATCTGTGTCTGAGTCCATATGCTTATATACAAACTAACCAGATCCTATCAGACTGAATTCCATTCAGGAGAAGCAAGTATTTAATAACCTTTTGAAGGTTATGGCAACAGGGTGTTGTTGATGGAAAGAAACCATCAGAGGTGGATAAAAGTATTTAGAATACCTTTAATGACAAAGAAACTTAGGGAAACAGATAAACTGAGTGATGCTGCTGTAAGCTCCTCTCATGCAGTTAGAGCTTTTCATTTTCCCTTGAATCTTACAGTTGTGGATTGGTATCAGGTATGAAAACTTTCTTTTTCTTCATACTGACTCCATCTCCTTCCTGATTATTCTGGAAACTGTCTACTTGCCCACCTGCTGATCTTGAGCAAGTCACTGGTGCAGTTCATCTACTACAGTAGTAGAACCGCCTTTTTGGTAGAAAGTAATCTTTCTTTTTAGAACTCCATTTCCTGACCTGCAAAATGGAGATGACCAAAAGTGCTTAGTGCACGAGCAAGTATATAATAGGAATGAAGTATATTGTTTATATTATTTTACCATATCTAAAAATTTAGGTTGTATTTAATATTTAATCTCTTTACTTCCCTCTGTCACAGTTCAGTGCTTTGCAGTTCTGTGCCGATGCATTTTTGTTAATTTTTTTTCCACCTGTATCTCCATGAAAAAGAAGAAATTTTTGGTTTAGGAAATTAAAGGATAATTACAGATGTATACATTAATAATGATCATGTAATACATTTTAGTGAATGATGCTAAGATTATCACTGAAATGTTTACAGAATTAGGAAGAAATTTATAAGTCATTTATACTCACATTAAGTATCTTTTATTTTAGTTAAGAAAGTGATCTAAATGTCCAAAATGACTTTTTATAGATCTTGTGTTTTTTTAAATGTATTATTAATTGCACACTTTACAGTGTAGTACATTAAAAAAATAAGCTTTAATCCCACTTAAGGAGAAAAAGTTCACTGAAATTGTAGATGATCTATTAAAATAGAATTGCTCCTAGCGTGCTTGGAGTAGTTGAAATGCAGTTTTAAATTTTGTTTTATAAATGTCTGAACAACACTACAAAACTTAACAACAACAAAAAAGGACAAACTTTAAAAAAAACTCCAGGAACTATTTCCAAAGCAAAATCATACACTACTTTACACTTTCCTAATTTAGTCCCAACAACTATAGATTATTTATATTAATCTATTTGGGCTGTTAAGATTGTATTTATTTTTTTTCTACTCTTTTTTTTGTCTTTTATACTTTCTATAGCTTCATCAAAAATTTTATTAAAATATTTGTCTTGGTAATATCACTTCCATTATAATAATATTTTAGTCATTTTAGAGGAAGTGCTCTTAGTCTATATTTTACCTCCATTTTTTCTATCTATGAAATTAATTTTATAGTATTTCTGTGGTTTTGTTACAGATTATGAAGAAGAAATTTTTTGGGTATGTAAACTCTTTGCACAGAAATTTGCAAAAATTACTTCCTGCTCATACTTTTCTGTTTGCACCATTAGAACATAAACTAATCTGTAGAGTGAGTACTTTATGTAAAGAAAAAAATATCTATTAGAGCTTTTTTAAATTTTATTTTTTTATTTTTTTTTATGTGTGTACCCTCAAATCAGATCTGACTGGTACAGGAGGTGATTGTTCCTCCTTCTTCAGCACAACATCTGGTGGATTTGAACTGTGTACCTCTAGGATTGCAGTACAGCTTCTTGCCACTAGGCCACCAGAGCTCACCTAGAGCTTTTTAAAAAGGGGTAATATCCTTCCAGGATATGTCAAGCAAATTGTTGAACTAGGGTGATTTAAAAGGTTTCATTCCTTTGCTTTAATTTTAAGATCCTAAACCAGTGAAAATAACTTGTAGGCTATGTTATGTAGTGTGACTCATATTTAGGATAATTTAGTTTGACAGTTAAATCATGAAGCAGATGTTAAAACATTTACAAACCACATTGAACTATTTTTTAATTGAAAGTTCAGTCATCTACAGAACTTAAGCTATATTTTATTTTCTTAGATTTTCCTTGAATCATAATGATTTATTTTTTATTTAAAAAGTAATCTTATTTAAGTTCTGTGACCTTGTAAAGAAAGTATTCAAATTCAACCATAATAATTTAATTTTATAACATTTTGTTATTGTTGTTGTTGATTGCCCTCAAGTTGAGCACAGCTCAGCCACCCTATGAACAAAAGGCCTAAAGTCCCCTTTCAACTATCAACATTTATCAAAGTTCATAATTTAATCATAATTATATAATTTAATCCCCTTTAATTATGTGAACTTTTTTTAAATTAAATTTTATTTGTTTTAATGAACATTTACAGGGATTTTGGGTTTTCATTCCTTCACTGCTGCACCATTCTCTCTACCCTCCTCCCCAGTTTGTTCTTCTTCCCCACCATCCAAATGTCTGTTTTAATTGTCCAAATGCCACAGTGCTTGTCAAAGCCAGTTCTGATTAATCTCCTTTGTCGGTGTGTCCTTTGCCATTCCCTATCACTCCTCCCTGAGAGAGACTTCACCCTGATTCATAAGGAAAAGGGGATGGCGTATTCTCTTAGCTACTTCCTGCTGAAAAGGGACGCTGTGGGTTTCAGGGTGAAGATCTTCTCTCACTACTCTAAAGGGCCCCTTTGGCAGTAGGAAACACATAGACTATTATGGAGATTGATTTTGGAATTTAGATGCACTGTTATTAATTGTGCTTGGCTGTACATGTTCATATCCCTGAAGATGTATCATGGGGGGGTTGCAACCTAGAAGACACAAATTTAACAAGTTATAAGTACATGGGTCAAAAATTATGGAAAAGTAAAAGAAAAGATTCTTTGTCAAGATGAAAATATCCTCCTTTCATATCAGAGCTTTTCTCTCCTGATGACCTCAAGATTCTCATTGTATATGTATTTGATAGATAATGTCATAGGTAAATGTATTTCTCATGTGTATTCCTCATTCTGTTGATCTTTATGTTGAATTAATGGAGAAAATAATAGAATTGAGAACTTTTCAATAGAAATTTTTACAAGTTAAATGTTCTATACCAAAAACTCTTGTGATTTCTGCTTTCTTTGCATAGAGCTACCAGAAGTGAGAGGAAATTGGTATTATTTGTTCTAATCTCCCTTGGCCAAAAATTGACTGCAATGTGTACTTGTTGTAGAATGCTTGTAGCATACCTCCTTGACCATGCACAGATGTGTCTGACCTTAGATTGCAAAGGAGAAAAACCATTTAGGAGAACCCAACAGGGTAGTTTTATTCTTGTTTGTTTTTAGTTTTCAGTTGGCTCAGGCTGGTCTTCCTGGACTAGAATCTTGGGGTAGGTTTTAGAATGAGAGCAGCACTTTCCCAAAAGACAAAGGTTTCTCTTTCTGCCTTTTATTTGAGAGCTCTGGAGGCATAGTCCAGGGGCAGTTGCTCTGCTGAACCTCTCCAGCAGTTCAATATACCACCTGCTGCACTGGAGAAAGACAGGCAGTCTTCTCCTGTGTGACTTACAGCCCCGGAAGCCTACCAGTGGGTCAGCTCTTCGATTCTGACTCTGCCAGTATTGCTTCAGGTATTCTCATTGAACTTGCCCTAATTCTTTAAAAAGTATTTATCCCAGTTTATTTCATCCTTCATTTAACATTCTTCTTTAAAGCTTTCTGAGTTCTGACATCCTGTCTCTGTATTTATTTATTTTTTAATCTTTATGGGACAGCTGGCAGCTTCAGCCCAGGATTTGAAGATCCCTATATTAATTTTCTGTTGCTGCTGTCAGAAATGATGAGAAATCATTTGTGTTTGAAGCAGCACAATGTATTGTATTAATATTCTGACTTGAATAATTCAGGAGAACCTTCGCATCTCAAGGTTCTTAATTTTAATAACATCTGCAAAGTCTCTCTTATCACTGAAGGTAAAACATGCAGTTTCTGGGTATCAGAACACAGTAATTTTAGAGAGCAGTTATTATGACTACCACTAGCCTTTTCTCTTTTTCTTACTTTGGAGACCCAAAATAAATTACCTGTTCCTCCCCTCCCTTCCCACATAGGATCAGTATATTGCTCTTGTTTTGTACCATAGAATCAGAACTGACCCCTTGCTGACCCTCCAGTGGGTTTTCAGAGGCAGTTAATCGCATAGGAGGAAATTGCCCATCCTTCTCCTGCGGAGCAGCTGGTGGCATCAAACCATGTGCCTTCAGCGTTGCAGCACAGCTTCTTGCCACACCCAGTGCATATGACTCTAGAACAGAGCTTTTCAACCTGCTTTTCTTTCATGAACTGCTTGGATTTTTATTGTGTCTTCATCCACCTTCTTCTGGTAGTTCTAAGTCCTAGCGTAAGGTCTTCTTTAGAGATATCTTCCCAGCCAGGGACTTAGCTTACAGTATTCTTTCTGTAACTGTCTCTATGCCAGGACAGGCACTACTGTGTTCTGTAGAAATGGCAGTAGGACCACAGCAGTCTTGGATGCTTGGGCTATAATCCACAGCCCCACCAATTCCTAGTGCTTCCGACTGTTTGCTTTTGGAGCTGCTTTGGACTCCTGAACACAGATGAGGTATTTAATTATTCTATTGGTCATTTGAATATGCAAAGTTTAAGGAATAATTGGATAAACCATATTGCCCTAGCCATCAAGAAGCTCAAAGACATGAGGGCAGAGACATGAAATATAGATAGATAGATAGATGATAGATAGATAGATAGATAGATGATAGATAGATAGATAGATAGATAGATAGATAGATAGATAGATAGATGCATGCCAGAATGGTTAAACACTTTGGGTATTCATTGAAAAGTTGGTGGTTCAAACACCCAGTGCTCCATAGGAGAACAATCTGGTGATATACTTCTATAAATATTATTAGATGCTGCAAGTTAACTACAACTTATAATGACCGAACAGACCAAAATTTTCTCCTCTTCTGAACCCTTGCCATTACTGTAGTCACTCTCAGTCCATCAGGTTGAGGATCTTCCTTTCATTCAGTGACCCTCTGTCTTTGTCAGGACGATGTGTTTGGGTTTTTTTTCCAAGCATTGACCCCTCCTAACAGCATGTTCAAAATACATTAGATGAAATTTTACCATCCTTAATTTTAAAGAGCACCCTGATGCATTTCCTCCAAAACAGATTTGTTTGTTCATGGGACAATTTAACTTTGTCATCTTGGATATTATTATTTAGAACTGACTTGATAGCACAGAACAACATTTCTGTGTAATTCTTGATGTAGAAAAGAATTAAATGATATACTTTATAGAGTTGAAACCAACCCATATCTGGCCCTCTACTGGGTTTTCAGAGAGAGTTGATCACAGGGGAGGAGACTGGCCATCATTCTCCTGCAGAGCAGCTGGTAGCCTCAAACCTCGTGCCTTTGAAATTGCAGTGCAACTTCTTGCCACTACGCCATCACAGCCCCCTGATTTTAGAGGACATCAATAAGCATAAGTATCACTGGGTGATACTTTCTCAATATATGACCTTGGGCACATTTCTTAACTTACAGAATTCTAACTCACAGAATTGTGAAGTTTCAAAGAGTTAATAGTGCTAAGCTCTAGACTGGACCTTGAATAGGGAAAACACTCAATAATATTATCATGCATTACCATCATCTTTTATCATCATGATCTCTCTTGAAATGCTTATTGCTTTTCTATAATCATCATCAATAACAACAAATTCTTTGATTCTGTCTGTGGTTCATACACAAAGGAAACTTGTAACCGTCTGGTTGCATTGTATTGGTGGATGTGTATGAACATCAGCCATGGGAATATATATTGGGCCTGGTGTAGAGATTGTTAGTGTTCTACAAGGTAATTTATAATGCTCAGTTTACAGAAGAGAGTCCTGGTGGTGTAGTTTGTAGACAGTTCAATTCTAACCCCACAGCAGCTCCTCTCTGTTGGTTCCAATCCACCAGCAACTCCAACAGGAAAAAGATGGGCAGTCTCCACCCATGTGATTTACAGCCTCCAGAAGCCCATCAGAGGCTCCGCCCTGAGTCAGTTTTAGCTTAAAGACAATGAGTAGAGAGTTTGCATTTGGAAAAGCTCATGTAGCTCTTTTTATTATTATTTTTTAATTCATTCCTTCTTGCATATTTCCTCCCTCCCTCTTCTTTCCCCGTCTCCAGTCCACTTGACAGTGCACCTATTATTTCCGGAGTGTTAATTGTCACACATATACTGCCTAATCATATATTCCTTCCAGACAGTTCTTCCCCCATCAGTTCCAATACAGTGTTCATTTTCTATCCACTCTTTATCTATTCTTCCCCCAAACTCTATGCCAGTCTTATTTTATAACAGAGGTGTTACGCAGTACTTGTCCTTTTGTGAGAGGCATTTTTAAATAATATATTTATTATTTGTAAATCTGATAAGGTAATTTGGAGGACAATAATCTAAAAAGGAAATTGAGTTTCATTAATTAAGATGTATGGTTATAATTTTTAAAAATGAACTTTGAAGTGATTCTTTTAAAATATTAATAGACAAAAAGGAAGATTAATTCTTTATGGTTTTAGCTCCTTATCTACATGGTATTTATCTGATTATAAGCTTTCATTGAAATAGGAAACATTGTATAAAATGTTAAATGTAAATAGAGCTAACTTTGAAATATATATGAATCTCTTTAATATCAAATGAGCAAATTGAAATTAATTTCACATGAACATATTATGTTTATTTCATTAAAACATTTTAAATTATTAAACTTTTACTCTCAAGTTTGATTTGTTATAACTGTTTTAAAATATTACACTATTATCTGTTTATATCTTTCTGCTTCTTGAATTTTAATGCACAGAAACATTAATTTTCTTACAACATTCATGCATATCTAACAATAATTATATTTCTAAATAGAAATGTAATACTATTTTAGAGACATTTCTATTTTGGCCACTTGTTAAATTTTTCAGTAATTTCTCACTGTACTTCAGCTATGTTTGAAAAGAAAAATATATGAAATTAATAAAAATTAAAAAAGATTACTTAGAAAGACTATACCCAGTATAGATTCTATTATGACCTAAATAAGCTTTACATGATGAAAGTGGTGACACTACATCAGATAATTATCCAATATGTTGTTATTGTGGTGGTGGTTTTTACTGTTTCATGAGCCTTTGAGTCATTTGCAACTCATGGTGACCCTATTAACAGTAGCTCTGAACTCTGTCCTATCCTGAGCCAGTCTCACTGTTTCTGCCTATACCTACCACCATTACTCCAGTTACTGTGTGAAGCCATCTCATCCAGGGTCTTCCTCTCCCGTGCTGCCCTTCTACCATTCCATGCATGATATACTTCTCCAAGGGCTGGTCCCTCCTGACCACATACCCAAAGTATGTGAGACTAAGTTTTAAAATCCTTGCCTCCAAGGAACAGCCTGATTTCACCCTATCCAGGACAGACTTGTTCTCTTGACAGTCCATGGTATGTTCAAGACTCTTCTCCAGCACCACAACTCAAATGCATACATGCTTCTTCTGTTATCCTTAGTTATTGTCCAGTTGTTTATTACATAGCAAGTAATTGCAAAGACCATGGCTTGGATCAGCCACACCTTAATCTCTAGACTGACATCTTTGCTCTACAGTACTCTGGAGAGGTCCCCGACAACAGATTTTTCCCAGTGCAATTTTAGCTTTTGATTTCCTGGCTGCTGGTACTAAGAGTGTTGGTTATGGAACCAAACAGGCTGATGCTGTTAACAATCTTAATCTTTTCTCCATCTATCATGATGCTGCCAATTGATCAGTACTATATATATATATATATATATATATGACAGCAGCTTTTACATGTAGTCTATTTTAGTCTTGGTAGGAGCTACCTAGACAATGAGTCAAAAGGACACTGGGCTCAGACAAAAAGTTTCATGAACAGAATGTGATGCCTGCCATGAATGAATACTGTCACATAGGTTAAAAGTGGCACACTTCTTAAATGTGTAGGTGGAAAAGGAAGCAGAGAACAATAAGCTTTACATCTTTATCTGACTAAAACAGCATCTGCTTCTGACTTAAACTTTTGATACATATATGGTCAACTAAAATCAGATTCATTAGGGATTGGGATCTGCTTAGACACCTTTGGTTAGGGGAAACTTTGACTTCATGAGTCATGATTGTGTGTAAATGAAAACCAGATTTATTCAGAAATATATCCACACAGCAAGGAATTTAAAGTGTAAAAATGTAAAATTATAATTCCTTATCCCCCTAATAAATATTTATGGAGGGTCCCCGGAGTGAATGACTGCATTTTACCTAACTTAGGTTAAACATGGCTTTGCTTTGTGTTCCAAATATTTTGTACTCCAGCTATATTCTGTAAATTTACCTAATTTTTTCCACTTTTTTGTGTGACTTTAGAAATTACTATAAGCTAGTTATGATGAATTGATACTCATTTATAAAAGGACTCAGGTTCTGATTTAAAGAATGTTTCAGATAATATCTGTGCCACACACAGAGCTATAGGACTTGGATTTGGGCTTTTCACTTGGCTCTCTAGACCATTGTTTCTTCATCTCTAAAATGAGCATTGTGATGGTTCTTCTCTCGCATAGGGTTTGTGAGAACTTAATGTGATTGTGTCTCGTGCTTAGTGCTCAGGACTTAATACTGCCCTGTTGATATGAAACCATTTCAGAGAATAGTAGTGGGAATTCTTTCTTTTTCAGTTTCATATATGTACTGTCCTAATTTACTTCTTATTAATGTACTTTGAAAAGTATATTGCTTGTGAGCATATAAAACATTAACTTTGTAAATAATCAATTTTATTTCAGAAAATAAAATGCAAAATCAGTTATTTCCATTTCTTTTTTAACTGGGAGCAGACTCCAATACAGATTTTTCAGACACTGAAGCATTTACACAATATTCTATAATTAGAGTTCAATAAGCAGATTTACACTATAGACACATTATTCTAAATGGAGCAGAATTTTTCTGTTGGCACATTTTGCTTACAGAAATTGCTTCTTTTTTTCCCTTCAGTATTTCTTTAATATGTATGTTCTCACTCAGTATTTATTTTCCCTTTAGATTAGCCATCATAATACGCATTCATATTTCTAGAACATTTTTCCTTAACAGTGATTTTGCTGTTTTTCTCTGTTTCCAAGATTATACAACTACCAGTGTGCAAAGACTTATAGCCTTGGGAATCCTAGAGATTTCCTGAAGAATTCTACTTTTTTTCTATAGGTTTTGGAAGTCAGAATTGGCTAAATTGCAATGGACTTGTTTTTTTAAAGTAAGATTGTTTCTCCTGTTTTATGATATTTAGCTTCCCTTCCCCCTACCGCATCATTTTCAGGTTAAGGTAAAGAGAGAAGAGATAGATTCACCGCCTTCAGTGATTTAAGAGTTCTCAACTCTAGCTGTACATTAGAATCCACTAAGGGTTTTTTTTTGGTTTGTTTGTTTGTTTTATTTGTTCCCCCCCCCCATATCTTTTTTGAAAGGAAGCGCCCAGATCATACCCCAAAATAATCAAATTGTAACTTCTAGGCGTGAGACTTGAATCATGGTTGCTTTTTAAAACCCTTCAAGTGATTTTAGGATGCACCTAAAAGTGAAAACTACTGCAGGAAAATGTTGTAGGATACACTTTGGAACAATTGCAAGTCCAAGTGGAAGGGAAGGAAGCTAGACAATTAATGAGGAACCCCATTTCTGATGAATGGAAGAAGAGTGAGACTGCAGCTCCAAAACTTGGAAGTACACCACTCTCACTTCACCAATAAAATCCTGCATTATATTGCAGTGAAGTCAGTATGCCTTTTAGAAAACATCAACAATTTAGAGTCTGGAAGTGCACATATGTTTTCCAGAAGTTCTTGAGTGACCCCCACACCCCCGCCCCATCCTTTCCCATTCTACTATACTTTTCTCCTTTATCTTTTGAAGAAATACAGTGACACAGAGATTTAAATGTTCAAATACTAACTGAAAAAAAAATACTAACTGAAAGGTTGACAGTGTAAACTCACGCAGAAGCCCTCCCAAATCTTCATGATTTCCTCCCTTCCCTCCCCTCTGCCTTCCTGCCCCTCTTCTTCCCCTTTTTTGTCTTTTATCCATGTCTTACTAGTTATCCTTTTATTTTTTTATAATTATGATCATATGCAGTATTTGTTCCTATGAGGCTAAGTTAGTTCACTCAGCATAGTGCTCTCTAGATTCTCCCATATTATGTACAAAATTATTCTTCCTCAGTGCTGCATAGTATTCCATCATGTGAAAGTATCATAATTTCTCAATCTGTTTTCTTATTAATAGACATTTGGGTTGTGGCCATTTTCTTGCTATCTTGAATAACACTGCTGTGAACATAGGTGTACACATCTCTGTTTGTGTCTCAGTTCTATTTTTGATGCCTTTGAGTTGTGTTGCTGGAGAAGAGTATTAAACATACCAAGAGAACAAACAGGTCTTTCCTGGAGAGGTTGAAACCAAGTTACTTCTTGGAGACAAGGACTTAGAAGCTTGTGGTCAGGAAGGACCAATCCTTGGAGAAGGACATCATGCTTTAAAGAGTGGAAGGACAGTGCCACAAGGAAAACTCTGAATGAGATGAATTGACACAGTAGCTGGGATAATGGAGGTAGGTGTGTCAGAGACAGTGAGATTGGCTCAGGATAGAACAAGATTCAGCACTATTATACATAGACTTGTTATGAGTTACAAGCAACTTGACAATATATAGCAACAATTATAATAACAATACTATATTCCTAGTAGTGTAGTAGCTGCATCAAATGGGATTTCTTTGTTCAGGTTTTTGAGCAAACTTTTTTGTCTAGAATGTGGGGAACATTCCAATAAGAGTTTTAAAGGACTGTATAAGCTTCCTGCAGAATGGAATTAATAGTTAAAGTAAAAATAGCAATAAGAGGCTTTCCGATTATTTGCTAGGATAATACCCATCTCTATCAATTTTAGGACTGTTTTGTAGCACATGTTAAAGTTGATTCTTTTCATGCCAATAACTGTGTTCTTTAAAAAGTATTTAATATTCCGATGTATTTTCTCACCATGGCTAGCATCAGAAAACCACTTGATAATTTCTGAAAGTTTAAATTACCAGACTTCAATTACCTCTATTCGATTTGGGATTAAAAATATTTGTGGGGGGAAAACAATTGTGAATGAAATAGCAGCCAAATCCCAACTGAGGGACCAAATACCTAGCCAGCGCTCTTCAGAACTGTCAGGGTCACTCATCAGAGCTGAGAAACGGCTGAGAAGCTGTCACAGCCTAGAGGACCTGAGGGGACATGATGATTAATATAATGTGATATCTGAATGGGGTCCTGGTAAAAAAAGGGAACATTGTGTAAACACCTAGGAAATTGGAATCAAGAATGGGCTTTTTATCTAATAAACTTTCGTTGTTTTTAGGCATCCTTGAGACAGCTCCGACTCCTACTTACTCTGTGTACCTCAGAATGAAGCACTGCCCATCTTGTGCCACCCTCACAGTCTCCACTGAACTTAAACTATTGTTGTAGCCACAGTGTCAGTCCAGCTTCTTCTTTTGTTTTTTTTAACAATCCATTGTTTATTTAGAATTCAGATTAATAGTGTCTAGTATTTTCTCAGGCAATGTTTAACTCATTCTAGTTTCTATTAACATTCTATTTTTAAACAAAGTTCAAACAGATTTCAAGTTCCAAACATACAGCAGGCAATGATGTCTGGTTAAAATTGAATAACCAAATTTTGTTTTCATAGTATTTATTTTTACAAACGTCTTGATTTGTGGCAAAATGCTAGCTATGCATTTAAAGTGGTGTATACTT
>NW_006399979.1:949054-968145 GCF_000299155.1 Elephantulus edwardii | reverse complement strand
GTCATGATGGATTATTTCTTTGATGTATCGTTGTATTCTATTGGCTAATATTTTATTCAAGATTTTTGCATCTATGTTCATAAGAGATATTGGCCTATAGTTTTCTATTTTGGTGGTGTCCTTTCCTGGCTTTGGTATCAAGGATATGTTTGCTTCATAGAATGAGTCTGGGCCAGCTTCTTTAAAGTTACCCTCTTTCTTGTTGACCTTCTGTTTTCCTAAGGATAAAATTCTTCTTCAGAGAGTAGCCCCTCCTCATAATTAGCCCAAAGTATGTGAGACAAATCGTTCCATTTTTTTCTTTTAAGATTGGTTCAGTAATTGTCAGAAGTGTAGCATACTAATGTTATTATTATGTGCATCAAGTTGGAACTAACTCATAACTGACCCTCCAGCAGATGTTTAGAGGCTGTAAATCACATGGGTGGAGGATAAATTCAAACCAATGCCTTTGGATTGGCAGCAGGTCCCTTCCTATATGAATGTTCTCCTGTTGTTGTTGATGATTGTCATCGAGTCGAGTATGACACATAATGACCTTATGAATAAAAGGCTTAAAGCCTTTCTATAACTAGCGTTGTTTCTCAAAATTCATAGAGTTTCCAAGGCATGTTATTTAGGAAGTGGATGCCACTCCTGCTTCCAAACCTGTCTTAACCTGGGAGCTTCATCAAAAATGTCCACCACGGGTAACCATTATGGCATTTAACACACCAGTGGCATAAAGTTCAGCATCATAGCAACCCAGCAAATTGACAGAAGAGTGCTATACCACAACTTGGAAGAATGTTCCTCCAAAATATAATAACAACTGACATTTAAATACAAAGGCCCGCCACGAGGTCTTGTTGACTTTAAAAATATGGAACACTTCACAAATTTGTGTGTCATCCTTGCACAGGGGCCCATGCTGATCTTCTCTGTATTGTTCCAATTTTACTAGGTGTTAATAGTAGGGGAAACGGAGTATAGGGTATACAGAAACTTTTTACTATTTTCATTGTTTTTCTGTAAATCTAATACCATTCTAAGTTTAAAAGTTTAATTTAGTAAACTTACAGAACCGGAAATAACCTGTGGGTCTCTTTCGCCTCCTGTGGCCATCGCTGAAGTGGCAGCGGCCAAAATGAAGTTCAATCCTTTTGTGACTTCTGACCGGAGCAAAACTGTAAAAGGCACTTCAATGCACCCTCTCACGTTCGAAGGAAGATTATGTCTTCTCCTCTTTCCAAGGAGCTGAGGCAGAAATACAACGTGCGGTCCATGCCATCCCAAAGGATGATGAAGTTCAGGTTGTACGAGGGCACTATAAAGGTCAGCAAAGTGGCAAGGTAGTCCAGGTTTGCAGGAAGAAATATGTCATCTACATTGAACGAGTGCAGTGAGAAAAAGCTAATGGCACAACGGTTCATGTGGGCATTCACCCCAGCAAGGTGGTTATCACTAAGCTAAAACTGGATAAAGACAGAAAAAAGATCCTTGAACGTAAAGTTAAATCTCGCCAAGTTGGAAAAGAAAAGGGCAAATATAAGGAAGAAACAATTGAGAAGATGCAGGAGTAAAATATTAACACAACTTCATTAAAAACTGAAAATGTAGAGGCTTTTATTATTGTGTGGTGTGTTGAAACCCTATCTAGTTCCTGTCTTGCCTCTAGATTTGGAAAGGGAAGTTCAGGAAATATTGGCTATTTGTAGGCTGGCCCCCCACTCCTATCTTGTATGCTTGATTCCGCTAATGAAAAATACTGACTGCACCAAGCTTGGTAGAATAGTCATTTATGTGTTTTTAAAGTTCCATAGAAGTTTGGTGCTAAAAACTTGTCAGTGAAAATATTACCTATTCCTTCCAGGCATTTTTCTTTGTCACCTCTCAAAATCACAAGTTCTTTTAACTGGAGCAGTGAAAGTCCAAGAGCATTTATTTTTTTATTTTTTGCTGTGGTTTTTTTTTGTTGTTGTTGTTTGTGGTTTTTGGGTGTTCCCCCCCCCAAAAAAAAATTGTGATTTGAGTAAAAGTTTACAAAACAAACAAAAAAAAAGTTTAATTTAAAAATGAGACTCTGTTTTATAGGAAACAAAAAAATTCTATTCAAGGTCACTGCATTCGATCCTCAATTCCACAGCTTGGTTAAGGCAGTAAGTAAGTCCTGCCCATTTAAACGCCCTCTCTATGTGGTCAGTCGTTGAAGTTGAAGTGGCCTTAGAGTTGGCGTTATAGACCATTGTTATTAATTTATGACCACCTGTTTGTAGGTCTCTCTGTCTATATATTTCATTTTAGTATAGAAGGAAAGGTTTTGTTGTTGTTAAATGCTGTCGAGTTGAATACGACTCAAAGCGACACTGTGAACAAAAGATCCTGTTGGGAAGGTTAAGGAAGCTAAAATTAGCATTTTTTTGAACATCTGCTATACAACAGTTTTGCACTGTTGTGTTTTCCACTGAGTTGGAACTGACCCATAGCTAATTTTTATGGGCCTGTGGAATTGACCTTCTATTTCCAAAAGAGAAAAACTGAAAATCAGGGAGGCCAGGAAATTGCCCACATTCATAGAGATCGATCCTTATTCACCCTTCTTAAGACACAATTTACTATTGATATCTAATTGAAGATCTTTCTATCTTCTTACATTTGTGTCTTTCTCTATTATGGTTAAATGGAGATTAGTATTACCTTCTTTTTTTAAACTGTTTATACTTATTTTTAAGAGAGGTCTGAAAGCTGTAGTGGCAAGAAGCTGCATTGCAATCCTAAAGGCACACAGTTTAAACCCACCAGCTGCTTCATGGGAGAAGGATGAGCAGTCTCCTTTTTTGTGATTAACTACCTCTAAAAACCTGCCAGAGAGTCATCTATGGGTTAGTTCCTACTCTACACTACACCAGAACATACTTGTTTTGGTTTCTTTAAAAGCACTAAAAATTTTGAAATAATTATAGGTATACAGCAAGTTGCAGAAATCATACTTACTGTATTCTTCATCCAGGTTCTTCAAATGATCACATTTTTCTATAATTTTGGTACAATATCCAAACCAAATAATTTATTTTAATTTAATACTGTTAACAAGACTGTAATTTACTTAGTTTTCACTATTTCTTCAAACATGTTTCTAAGTTTGTGCATGTATGTACAAGTTTAAAAAAATCTTACTCATCTCTTTTCAAAACAGAGGCATAAATATAAGAAGGAAAACATATTTTATGCAATTTTATCCATACATGAATTCTTAAAGTCACCAATCACAATCAAGAATTTCCATCACAAGGAAGTCTCTCATACTTTTTATCTTCTTACCTGTAATTTTCATCAAGGGAGATCTGGTAGTCTAGTGGTAAGAAGCTAAGCTGCAATCCCTAAAGGCACATAGTTCAAATCCATTAGCTGCTCTGTGGGAGAAAGATAGACAGTTTTCTCCTATGTGATTAACTGTCTCTGAAAACCTGCCTAAGGGTCAGCTCCAATTCAATGGTATACATCAAGAACAATCTCCATCAAGCAGTAATCTTTGCTTTGTCACTATACAGTTTCATCATTTCATGAATATTCTATATATGGATTCTATATTACTTATTGAAATGGACTTTTTTTACAAAGCATAATGCTCTTGAGCTCCATCCAAGTACCCACAACTCATATCAACCCTATGGAGGTAGAGTAGAACTGTTTCTGCGGTTGTAATTCTCTGTAGGAACAAACAGCCACATCTTCTCCCTTGTAGGAGCTGTTGAGTTCAAACTACCACCCTTCTACTTAGCAAGGAAGTACTACTCATAAAATAATATCTTAAGACAAGGACTTCCTAAAGATCCTGGTGGATTCTTTTTCATTCTTTTCTTTCTTGTGTTAATTTTACTCTGCTTAGTTTTAGCTCTGTGTCTATCTATACTCTGTGTCTATCTATATTGCCATATTTTTTTAGAACTCTCTCATTGCTGTGGTGTTAGAACTGAGTCTCCAGCTCTTGAAATTTCTGTGCCTATAATTGGCACAAGAGGAGATTGCCTGTCATTCTACAGTGGAGCCACAGGTGAATTTGAACCACCCAACGACTAGTTCTCCAGCACTCCCAGTAGAACTCTGTGTCATATGTATCATCTGACAACATTTTGAGTTTAAGCTTTGTCAGACATTTAGGGCTGAAGTTTTTTTGTTCAAAAAATATATTGACAGGTTTTTTAGTATAGGGGGATATATAAAGATAACGAAAGACTGGAATTTTTAGGTAAGCTTTTACTTACTACTATGTGCTGGGCATTTGTCTGCTAGAAGGACTTGTGTCAGGATTGAGGCAGGGTGTTTACTCTTTTAGTTACTGGCTTTTCTTTACCTCTGCTAATACTGAGCAGTATATATTGGAAGTAGAAACAAGAGCCACAAGCTTGCTGCATGTCTAGTTGATAACAGATTCCAGACTAAGTCTTCAATTTCCTAATACAAAGTAGACCTAAACCTAAAAAAAATGTTGAGATATTTGATTATTCTTTGTTTTTCAGAGAGTGATTTTTACATAATATATGAAAAATGGAGACATGGGATTTACTTAAAGATTCTAAGAAATTAATGAGTAACTAAAGACTAAATAATAGAACTTTCAAATAATTAGAAATTTTATAAAAAAGAAATGAAAATAAATGTTCATAAAAAGCAAATATACTTCTGGATTTTATATCATTGAGTATAGAGTGAACTAGTTAGGATTTACCTTCTTTTTTTCTTTTTACTACTCCGTAACAACCCCAGGTTGCTAGGTAGCAAAATTATTATGATTCTAGCTCAGAATTTGCTGTATTATCATCAGCTTTGGTTACTGCAAACACAAAAAGGATATAAATGAAAAGGAAGGGTCTTGTGGGTTTTTTTTCCCTTCCTCCCCCCACTGTCTCTGAATAAAGTAATGAAAACCTGTTTTTATCTGCAGATTATTCCTATTCTTTGCCAAAAGAACAATGGACAACATTTATAAAATATGATCTTTGTGCATGTTGCTAGGTTACACAGTTTGAGCCTTTTCTTTACAGCACCATAATCATAAAAACCACTGAGAGTGATGCAGAGATACAAAATTGGAAAAGAAAACCAGTTGTGTCAGGAAACAGGAAAACTGATAATATCATTAAGAATGTAGTAATACCTTTGTTAGTTTATTAGAAGAGAAAAGATGTTTGAGTGCTCACCAAGAAAATACTTCAGTTAGTCACAAACTCTGTCAAAATACTTTCAATTCTGAAATCCTCTATTTTTACTTTTTTCACTTCTTCAAATGTAAACATTTCACTCTTAATCCTTAAAAAGTTTTTACAGAATGAAGGGACTTTACCCTCAAGTTAAAAAAAAAATTCTTCTCAATATGATTATATACTTTGACTTACTCTTCTCATCACTACATTGTTTGGTGCATCACTCATATTATCAGCATTTCTGCTAATCTCTAATGATATTTCTGATTTCTTAGAAATGACCTTGGAGAATTCTGTATACACAGACATTTAAAATTAAAAAACCCATCCATCACTGTGTCCCTGTCAGGGTTAGTTCATTGGCCCATCATGTTGCTCTCTTACTTTCTACTAGTCAGCTGTTCGTCTTTCAGTGTGCATTCTCTTCCTTCATCTCTCTTCATAGTGGGCACAATCATATTTGTATTGAGATGTCTAGAAAAGTAAGAAGAAACAAATTTCAGCAAGTTAGGCGTGGGGAAATCCTAATCTTGGAGAGGCAAACTCACAATGGCAGTAGTGTGGTATCTTGAAGGTGAGTAGGAAGATATTAACTGATTCCTAAGTTGTGGTGCTGGAGAAAAGTGTTGAACTGCCAGGAGAACAAACACGTCCGTCCTAGAGAGGGTGAAGCCAAGTTGCTCCCTGGAGGTAAGGATTTTGAAACTCTGTCTCACATACTTTGGGCACGTGGCCAGGAGGGACCAGTCCATAGAGAAAGACATCATACTTGGAAGAGTGGAGGGACAGCATAGCAGAGGAAGACCCAGGATGAGATGGATTGGCTCAGTGACTAGAGAAATGGGATTTAGATCTACAGGAGACAATAAGATTGGCTCAGGACAGGGCAAGGTTCAGAACTGTTGTTCTCATAGGCTCACTTCAGGTAGTCTGACCCATAGCAACAACAGAGAATTTAAAAAATCTCTACACCTCACTTTCTGTCTTACTCAATTTTTCCTTTCTATTTGATTTCATTAGTAACTTAGCCCATTAATTCTCAAAGAATAAAAGTACATAAGGGAAACTTAGAATTGCTTTATTAACCTGTACATTCATTTATGTACTCTGCAAATACTGACATTTTTATTGTATCCAACATAGTACTTAAGCAGCCTTTTAATACAATGCAGTTGTGTAAATCTGTGTACTTGAAACATTGTAATGTTGAGTTTTGCACACCTAAATTCAACTGTCACTTACAACTTGTCCTCTATTTTGAGGAAAGTGATGGTATAATCTTAAATATGTCAATTTAATTATTACCATGCCCCATAATAATTAGATTGTTAGAAACAATTACTGTGTACCTTCTAGTCAGAACCAACCCATGGCTGAAACTTCAGCAGGTTTTCAGAGTCAGTAATCACATAGGATATTGCCCTTCTTTCTCCCGTGGAGCAGCCAGAGGATTTGAACTGCTTATCTTTGTGTTTGCCGCACAGTTCCCTTCCCCCTAAGTCACCAGAGCTTCCTATAGATAAGGAAAATAAAACTATTGAAACATGTGCTTTCTGGTAAGAGATGCCAAGAGCTGTGTGCTTCCACAGCATGTTGTGTTCCTGTTTTTTATTTTGCTTCTGATAAGTCATTTGCTCTCTGAAGACTCGTTTTTCTTGTTTGGCCTGGACCCGCACAAGTAACTCATTTGTGCTGTAGCTCTTCTAGACCATTTACGTCAGGATTTTTTACCTTGTTTCGAAACTGGAATTTTTTTAAAGAAGACCAAATTTTTACTATTTTTGCTTTTATTTCTTAGCAAAGCTGGATTCCAATAAACCAATTTAGTGAGTAAAGATATTGTTTATGTTACATGAAAGTGTTCCATTTTATTGCAACTAAGTTATAGTGCTTTGAGGATAGAAGAGGACTTTAAAAAAATATTCCTGAAATATTAGTGTTTGGCACCGAGGCTTATCAGTAGGGGAAGAGTAGCTGCCATAATGATCTAACAGTCTCTTGTGGGACACAGTCATGGCTTCAACACCCCGACACCCACCCAGTTTGGAGAACGCCCCTGGAAAAGGTTTCCTTCCGAGAAAATCGTCTGGCTAATGGGAATAAAATAGTAGTTGAATTTCTGTCACCTAGTTTGACCCGTAGATTTCCTTTATATTCTTGCTTTCTATAATGTAAAAAAGCCCACTTAGAATAGGTAATAAATAAAAGGCCAGATACAGTGTATGCTAATTATTCTGTAAATATGCTTTGCTGCCTTTCACAAGAGCTTATAACTCAACTAATTCGAGAAGATGCCGATCAAGTTTATTTGTGATCTAGGGTTTTTCGCGTTTCAGTTAGTCTCTGTTCTTAGGTGGAGGAATCTCCTGCAGCGTACAGAAATCTGCTCAAGCCATCCGAGAGAAACAAATGACTTAATACTTATGTGTAATACGCATGTAACAGTAACCTAAACCTGCAGTCAGTAGTTGCGAGTCTGAAATTGCTCGCAGCACAGAGTGATGTGTGAACACTGTATTTACATAACCAGCGTTGAACATTTGCGCTGCAGCTGTGTTGAACGGTTATCAGTTTGGCGTGCAGCATGATTGCTTTGGAAGAAGAAGAGACGCTTCAGATCCCGTTTG
This sequence comes from Elephantulus edwardii, assembly GCF_000299155.1. Lineage (NCBI taxonomy): Eukaryota > Metazoa > Chordata > Mammalia > Macroscelidea > Macroscelididae > Elephantulus > Elephantulus edwardii. Next base: position 960,335 of record NW_006399979.1, on the reverse strand, counting down.
GCAGTTCTGAAATAACTGAAGTACTTAGTGCCGAAGCGAATCATCTGAACTTAATTAAACCTGCTACACAATTAGCATTTGTGGAAACCTAAGGAAAATCCTTGTGGGTTGATGACTGGTCGTGCCAAATGTAAGCACGCTCACTTTGGGGGTAAGAAAACGAAAATGATGGAATTTTAATGCATGGTAAAGCCATATATACATTCATGTATCAGCTTCAAATTGTGCCTTTTAAAAAATTATACTTTCTTAGGGACAGTTGGGATGCATCGTTCACACAACTGTGACCTATTGTTTCTGGGTACAGGGACAAATCTGTCTACCACAGTTCCATCCACTTGGTGGCACTTACGTGTGAGCTGACTTTGCAACTCTAATGCTAGCCTGCTTACAGATCTTGAATGCTTCAGTGCCAACTTCATGGACTGTGCCAGTTAGCCACTAATTGAAACCTGCCAGTCCGTCTGAGCCACTGAGACCCCATACTACACTTGTATTTACGTTCTATTTTAAGATTAACTTAATTGCAATGGCTTGCTCTGCTGTATGTTGTTTTAATAGTGCGCTCATGTGCACAAAAAAGTATTTCATTTTCTTCTTTAGAGACCTTTCTTGAAATACTCCAGAAAGTTTCCCTTTAGTCTTAGAGTTCTGCACAGTGAATTAGCCGTGGAGAATTGCTATAAAATATTCCCTGTGAAAGGAGGATTAGATTTCATATTCCAGTTTGAGCTAAGGCAGGAGTAAAATGTATAAGTTATGTTTGTTTAAAATATTTGCCAAGTTAGTAAAAACCATTCACAACCTTATCAGGGCATTTAGTTAATCTGAATTTTTTTTCAGGCATATGAAAAATATGAGAGGAAGCAGGTTTAATTTCCTGATGAAGAAGTTCAATTATTTTTTTTAAATCTACCATAGAGAAAACTTTACACTTATAACCTACCAGAGCTTAGAATCCCCCGGCCCCAAGTCAGTTTTTAAGAATTCAAATTGCAGTCCGAGCCCTGATCTCAAGCAACCTGCTGGTGATCATTAGCGAGGTTGCACCTGTGTGCACCCTCCCCCGAGTGTGCACATCCTTTACTCAGCACATCAGTAAAAGAACCTAAGCACATAGGCCACGTCGAACCTACTGCAGTTTGAATGAAAGAGAACCAGCTGTTCCTTGATAGAGAACCCCACCGCTCCCCGCAAAAAAAAGCACTGAAAAAAGCATCTTGATTGGAGTGAACATAAACAATTAGAGGCAGTTCTACCAGCTTCTCTTTTACATGTATTATGAACTATAACAAGTATAGATTTTTATCTTTATCCGATTAGACTCTTTGGTCCACTTTTAAATCTAAGTCTTTTACATCAGATTAATATTATTAACCTGAAGATGTGATTCAAATATTAACAAAACCTTCATGTACAGCTATAGTAACTGTAGTCATGGCCACTTCACCACTACTGGACTCTATTCCTTACTTGCCACCATGTAAAATTATTGAAATCAAGGATTAAATAAACTATGTAAATCACTATGCATTGTTATTATTAAATAAGAATGAGCATGTTGGTCAGACAGGCACATGCACAGTCCATTTCCTTTTCTATAGACCTCTGTGTTGTTGGTCTGGATATTTGCTGATCACACACGTACTTATCTGTGTGTTCCAGTTTATTTGTATGTACATTAGTATTTGTAATGTATAACAAATACGTAAACTTCAGTGACCTCTGTGGAGAAAGTTGGTGTGATGGATCTTAACTTTTGATTCCTAATTGAGAGATTTGATTGAATTAATGAAGTTGAATATCAAGTAAGCAGAAAAAAATTGGGCAGATATGCAATGGGCTCAAGTTATGTCAGAGATGAGGAGGATAGGACAAGTTCAGATCTCTTGTTCACTGGGTGGCTGAGTCATACTTAACGCCACCTAGCAACAACAATATAGATGTGCACATATTATCTTTTTATATCAAGTAAACCAAACTCAGTGCCATCAAGTTGTCAACTCATTAGTTTCCAAGGCTATAAATCATTTTCCTATGGAGTGGCTGATGTATACAAACTGCTGACCTTTTTTTAAGCAACCCAACATATTATATACTATGCCATTAGGGCCCCTTATTCTTTTATATGAACCATATAAATTTAACTCTTCTTAATTTAATAACAACCCTTCTGGACATTTCTAATTTCATATTATATTTTTACTCTTGACAATGAAAATATTCCAAACCAAATCTCAGTCATTGTTTGATCATACTTATCATAAGATTGTCTGCATTAGGAATTCTGAAAAATTAGTACTGAATTGGATTCAATTTTCAGCCTGCAATTTACACAATTATAGAAGTAAAAACAGGAAACATGTGTATTGGGTTTTTTTCTCCTAATTGAAATTCTTACATAAAATTGTGTGGGTGCAAAAACACAGGCATTCAACCTAAAGAGCTCGCCAGTAAGAAATATAGAAGTTTAAGCTTTGAAATGTACATGTGCAATATAGTAAAGAGGAAATTTTATTTTGAAGTCTGCATTTTATTTTAAATACAGACTATAATTAAGATTATTAAATTTGATTTAATGAAGAGTTTAAGTCCCTTGCATTAACAAGAGTCATCTGCGTATAAATAATGAGAACACTAACGAATTTTTCTTTTGTAGGTCAGAATTTCTTGCCAGAGACTTGTTTTTGTTAATTGTTCTCTTGTTAAACTTTGAGCTTACAAAGATAAATTGACTACTGGGTTCTAATTAACAATTGTTTTGACTGCATGTCTCTAATTGATGGTAATATCGAAAGCATTTATTGCTGCTCTGCTTTATAATAAAAGTGCACTAATCTAGTGACCAGAATTAAATTGCTCAAAAATATGTTGGTCTGATTTAGTCATACAGCAAAGAAACACTTTAAAGACTGTGTTGCCATGGTACCTAAGATTAACTTTTAAAAAAGAAAAGCAAGTTTAATTTTAGTCAAAATCATGGTGGCACATCTCTTTTGGCAGTAAAATTTCTCAGTAGAATATATTTTCCTCTCTTTCTTGACTTTTTGCAATCAGCAAGTTGTTTTGACATTCTTTTAAACATAAACTAAAAGTAGCCATTTGATTTATTTAAAGAAAAATTAAAACATAGTAAGTGTATAAATATATATAATAGACATTTTCTCTTTTACACAACTTCTCAAACTTTTTTAAGAAAGATAGTGCTAGAGAAGAGATCTAATCTGATAGTTTCATTTGTAGTTAGTCTAGATAATTAAACACTTTGCAAAGTCTGATCGATCAGTGACAAATCCCAATAGAATTTTTCTTAGTGAAGCTTCAAGCCTCTGATTTAGAAAATCGGGTCTTTGTTGTATTATAGGAAACAAAAGAGTAGTCAGATTGCTTTAACCAGGATTACCTCTGCTTTCTGAGCACGGTTTGTGGAATTTTGGTAGAAAAACAAGATCTAATGCTTTGCAGGAGTATTTTAAATTTCCTGTTATCAAGCAAACCAGAAATCATACCTTGGAGGGAGCGATTCGTTCATGAGATGACCCAAGTCTCCTATGTTTATTATTATAGATCCACATTCTAAGGAAATTCCACTGTAAAACTTTGCTGCCATCGAAACTTTCTTCTATAGGGAAGAATTTTGAGCTGTAAAACTTGAGAAGCTTCAGTGTCTGTGGAAATTTGAGAGCTTTGCCTGCTTTCCCCCTGTTATTGAATATAAAGTGTTTTAACAAAAGCATTGTAGCCAAGAGTACATTTTATATGTGAAAATATATATACACAGTGCATCTCAAACTAATATAAACTCTCAAAGCCTTGAAATGTCTTTGGCAGCAAATAGACACATTTTGTTACAGGAAGATTTCATGAAGAAAACAATTTAAGCTATTCTCGTATGTCTTCAGTTGAAAATTCTAAGACAGCTTCTGGTCATAGCTGAAGACTACAGTCAGGAAAAAAATTTAAAAGCAAAACAAAACTTTCACAGTCTTTACCTGCAAAAACCCCCCACACTGTTTTGGATAAAGCACTAATTTGTACCTTAGTGGTTACTAATTTAGTTTTTATGAAAATTAAAATATTGATGAAATATTTAGTATAGTCCCTGGACCATAATGAACACTATATACATTTTTAACAAAGTTATTTTAGGCAAGACTTTAAATTAGAAAACAAATTTTCACTTTCTTGCCTTACTTTATTTCTAGTTTAAAATGGTGAAATTTATAAACCTTTAATTATGATGGTCAAAAACTATCTAATTGAATAGATGCTTGATTTTAATGTTAAATTTACTTTAAAATTATACTTTTCCCATACATTGATTATCAAGGATCATAGATAATTTTATAATAACAAATACTTTTATTCTGACATGGCTATTGAACATTTCTATGCATATTTCAATAATGTTAACCAACTTTGTTTTAGGTACTTAGACTGTATCCAAGGAAACCCATTTCAATTAGAAATAACATACATTTTTGTACCTTAGATAGCTTCTGTGATAAAAGTGGAATTTTAATTTCAATAAAAATCTTATTTTTCTGATTCAGTCACATCTGTAACTCTATGAAATAAATCCAAAAAAATTGCAAATTTTAAAACAAACAAATGTAGACATTTAATTTATTTAAAAGGAAAGAAAAATAATAAAGGAGTACAATTTATTTAATAGCAAATATTTCGGTTTTTTTCTTTTTACATCATTTCTTTTTCTACAAATTGACATCCGTTAGCTTGAAAGAGGAAGAAATGTTTTTGTTTTTTGTTTGGGTTTTTTTTTTTTAAACAGTCAACAGACATGAAGAAGTTTCAGAAAAGTTAAGTAGTAAAGAGCTCAGATTTCAATTTAGTCAAAGTTATGGTTGTATAAGTGAGCTTTGCTGAGATAATTGGGCTCAATTATAATGTTTTAGGTGTTAAAAAAAGCTGACTAAAGTTATTTTCTTGATATATAGTTTCATTTATGTACAGTAGTTAGACCTATTTTAGAAATGAAAGACTGTATCAACAAATGTGATTTGACTGCATCTCATGTGCATGGTATTAGAAAAGTGAAATCAGCAGAGCTCTGACTTTCAGGTAGGCGCTGATTTGCGGGTGGATTAAATTTTACTTTCAGAAGAATTTATTTCGTAGCTCTGTTCCATGAAAACCTGGTATAGCCTAAGATATGTTAAGCTCTGTTCTGAAAAGCATGATGCATACTATTTAAAACCTTGACTTAAGCGACAAATATTTTATGTTACTAATGTTAAATGTATTTGATTCGGTGATGAAATGAATTTGGGGGTTGCTGGCATCATGCCTTCCTGAGTTTTTGTGACTCATCGGCTGGGGAAGTGCGATTCAAGACACCAGGATCATTTTTTCTCATCTGCTAAAAGTCATGTTTTGGTCATGACAGGTTTTCAGGACAGATTTAAAACAAATATTTGGTAATAATATTTGAAAGTGTAGTCTATTGCTGAAAGATGTCTATCTTTACATAAGTAGGACCAATAAAAGTCCCTAAGTTTATAGATTTTTAAGCTATCAAATCTACATAATTTTCGTATATCACTTTAGTTTGTCTCGTACTAAAATTGGAGAGTTAACTTTTAAAAAATAGTAATTATGACCTCTGGACAACAAAAAGCTTTTAGAAACAAAATCTTTGTTGCTATTTATTATTAGTAAAGTTGAGATTGAAGATTAAAATCCAGCACGTTCACAAATTGCTTCAAACTAATTTTTAGATGTGTTTCTACTAGAGAAGACATAATAATGCTCTGATTTGAGTCTTCTTTTGTATTTTATTCCTGCCCCCTCCAAACAAAATAGGTTCTCATAGTTTAGGCTTAAGAGTCTCATAGTTTAAGGTTTTGTAATAATGATTAAGTGATATAAATTATACCTTTTTGTTTGCAGAGTAACTTGAAAATAAATTTTCGGGATTATTTGACATTAAGTCCTCACTTTTCAAGGAGAGACACAAAATTCTTCTTTATTACATAATGTATAAGTCATATATGTATTTTAATTGATTCCATTATCATATCTTGCTTTTCTAGACTTTCCAGTAACTATTTAGAAATATTAGTTTAATACTTTTACAGAAATATGAAAAATACTTTGAACAACATATACTAGCTGTAAGAAAAATAGAAAATACTATTACTTTTTATTATATTTTAATTTTTTGCGTTTTAGCATTTCAGCTAATTTGATATATGTTCATGCAAAATGAATGTACTGTATCCAACTTCCTGTCTTTTGAGGAACTGAGTAAAATTTATTCCAGAATTAATCTGTGTAAAAACTTGAGGCAGGAATTTCTTTGATCTAAAATGAACAAAACATAGTTGTTTACTTTTAAAAGAGCACAAATAGCATTGTATAGCCCTTATTCTTCTTTTTAAGTAGACACTTTGGATTTTTAAAAAAATTGATGAATTTTTAAAATCAAAAGTAGAAAAAAGGTAGACATAAAAATGAGAAAACAATTTTATGTGGAGAAGCCAAAGAGAAAAGGGAAGAAAACATTGAAACTTAGCACTTGCAGGTACAACTCTAAAAGAGAAGGTAGTGCCTATAATGAAAAGAAAGACTTACTTTCTAGACCTTCTATGACCAATCTGTCAGCTTCTGGGATTGCTTGTGAAGCCTTCGATCCCAAAGCATGCTTCCACTGAATATCTATGCCTTAAAAAGCTTGATAATTCTTCTCAATGTTTCTTTTTTTGACAACATCTCGTCCAGGGACTGTTTTCCATCTGTTTTGTTTCCATTTAACAATACCTTTGATGGCGGCCTTGCTCTCAGTTTCAGTGACAGGTTTTACCAGGCTTACTGTTTACTTCTTCACTTGCTTTGGGGTTGCCCTCAGTTCTTTTGCTTGGTTTGTGTGTCAGGTAAAAACTCTTTCACTTACATTTAGTGTGTTATGAGGTCCTTGGCAGACTCTATATCAGTTTATGAACCATCTTTCCCATTAGTTTTACATCTGCCAACTATGTGAACAGTTGGCGTGTGTCCTTTGCCCAAGCTGTGTTGTCCATGTTGATCCCCAGTTTGTGTAGGACTTTTGCACCACAATCAATCGGTTGTCTCCATGTGGCTTATATTCTTGATTGGTTTTCTTTTCTAAAATACTTACTTTGATTTCATTTGTTGTCTAGTGGACTGTACTATTCAACTTTCTGTACGCTATCTGGTAGGCTACATAGAAAAGTCATTATTGTTATTGTATTCTTAAGTGTCGTCAAGTCAAGCACAGCTCATGTTGATCCCATGAACAATAGTTCTGAACTCTGCCCTATCTTGCACCATCCTTTTCAATCCTGACATATTGAAGTCCATTGCTTCAGACACTGCATCAGTCCATCTTTTTGAGGTTCTTCTGCTTTATGGACCCTCTGCCTTTCTCAGCATTATGTCCCCTTGGAATGTCTTTTTTTTGTTTGACCTTTTTTAAAAAATAATAAACCCACAAACAACCAACCTATTTCCATGGATTACGTATCAACATCAAGAAAACAACTTACCACTGGGCCAGTTACAACATCATTGATAGATGGAGAAAGATTGAAGCCAGCTATTTCAATTACTTGGGTCTACAATCAACACTCATGATAGCAACAGTCAAATTAAAAGGTTCAACAAGATGGAACAGGCCGTTTCCAGTCTGATATGGAATGGAAAGAGACACCAAATAAACAAAGAACTTCTTAAGAAGAGAAACAAGGTAAGAGGCATCTTACGTCCTAATCCTAATACACAGATGTGGTAGTGAAGACATCATGGTACTGGTACAATGGCAAACACATAGATCAATGGAATAGAATAGAGAACCCAGAAATCAGCCCATCTTGACCTATGGTCGACTGGTTTTTGACAAGGAAATGAAATCAGTAGGGAAACGACAACCTTTTTAACAAAAGATGTTGGCAAAATTGGAAAACCATCTGCAGACAACTCAAACAAGACCCACACCTCATGCCATATGCAAAAACCAACTCAAGGACTGAGGACTATAAAACCAAGTACTATAAACTTCATCAGAGAAAAGCTTGGAAGAACTCTAGAATTCGTAATCCATAACATAAACAGTCTTCTAAGCATCCTGAAAAACCTGAATAAGAGATTAATGGAACCTTCTAAAAATCAAATCCCTATACACATTAAAAACATCCTCCAACAGGGTAAAAAGGGAAACCATAGACTGGGAAAGACATATTTGGTAATGACATGTCAAATGAGGGATTTATATCTAGGATTTACGGAATGCTCAAGCACCACAACAAGATAAACAACCCAATTGAAAAATGGGCAGAAGATATTAATAGACTCTTCACCAAAGAAAACATTCAGATGGCAAACAAACACATAAGGAAATGTTCAAAATCCCTAGCTCGAAGAGAGATGCAAATCAAAACAACTATGAGATACCATCTCAGCCCAGTAAAAATAGCAAAATTCAACAGAGCAGCAAACAACAAATGCTGGTAACGTTGTGGAGAAACCGGAACCTTTATTCATTATTGATGAGAGTGTAAAATGGGGCAGTATGGTGCTTTCTTTAAAAAGTTGGAAATAGAAAGGCTATTTGACTGAGCGATTCCACTACTGGGCATATATCCTAAGAAATCAGAACTGCCACCCAAACAGATATATGCACACTTATGTTTATTGCTGCATTGTTGACAATAGCAAAGAGATGGAAACAACCCAAGTGCCCATCAACAAACGAATGAAGAGAGAAATTGTTGGGTATTCACACAATGGAATACTATGTTGTTGTTGTTGTTATGTGCCGTCGAGTTGCTTGCTACTCATAGCAACCCTATGTACATCAGCCCTAAAACCTGCTCTGTTCTGTACCAATCGCACCATCTCCAACACACTCACCACGATTACCCCAGTCACTGAATCAATCCACCTCATAGAGGGTATTCCCTTCCTGTGCCATCCCTCCACCCTCCCAAGCATGATGTCCCTCTCCAAGGACCAGTCCCTCCTCACAACATGTCCAAAGTATGTCAGGCGAAGCCTCAGAATCCTTGCCTCCAAGGAGCAGCCCAGTTTAACCCTCTCCAGGATGAATCTGTTTGTTTTCTTAACAATTCATGGTATACTCAATACTCTACTACAGTACCACAGCTCAAAGGCATCAATTCTCGTTCTATCCTCCCTAGTCATTGTCCAACTCTATGATAAATAGCAAGTGATTGCAAAGACCATGGCCTATATCAGACACACCTTAGTCTCCAGAGAGACACCATTGCCCTTCAGTACTTTGGAGAGGTCCCTAACAGTAGACTTTCCCATCACAATACGTCTTTTAATTTCCTGGATGCTGGTGCCAAGAGTGTTGAATGTGGAGCCAAGCAAACGAAAGCTGTGAACAGTTTCAATCTCTTCACCATCCATCCTGATGCTGCCAGTTGGTCCAGTGGTGAGAATCTTTGTCTTCTTGATATTGAGCCTGAATCCATAGTGAAAGCTACAGTCCTTGACCCTCTGCAGCAAGCGCTTCAGGTCCTCCTCAGTTTCAGCAAACAAGGTTGTGTCATCTGCATAACGCAGATTGTTGATAGATCTTCCACCAATCCTGACACCACACTTCTTCTCATAGAGCCCAGCCTTCCGCATAATCTGTTCTGCATACAGGTTGAAAAAGTATGGAGATAGGACACATCCCTGGCATTCACCCTTCCCAATTTTGAACTATGTAGTGCTTCTTTGCCCTGTTCTGATGACTGCCTCCTGGTCCAAGTATATGAAGGAAGAAGTTGAAGCTACTTTGAAGGAAATAGAAAAAAAAAATAAGGCCCTAAGAATAGATAATATACCAATTGATGTATTTCAGCTAACAGGTGCTTCCCTGGATGTGCTCACCAGGTTGTGCCAGGAAATCTGGAGAACAACCACTTGGCCAACTGACTGGAAGAGATCTATATTTGTTCCCATCCCAAAGAAGGGTGACCCAACTGAGTGTGTAAACTACAGAACAATAGCATTGATTTCACATGCAAGCAAGATTCTACTGAAGATTATTCAAAAATGACTGGAGCAGCACTTCAGCAGAGAACTGCCAGAAGTCCAGCCTGGGTTTAGAAGGGGTCATGGTATGAGGGATATTGTAGCTGATGTTAGATGGATCTTAGCTGAAAGCAGGGAATAGCAGAGGAATGTCTATCTGTGTTTCATTGATTATGCAAAGGCATTTGACTGTGTGGGTCATAACAAATTGTAGTTGACCAAGCACTGTCCACCATGGGTAACCATTCTCACATTTGACATATCAGTGTCACAGTATTCAGCATCACAGCGACCACACGTCATCTCTGTATAGCAAGTGGACAGACCAGTGCTATGCCACTTAGAAGAATGATCAAAAACAATTAAAAAACTAGGTTTGAGTGCACAAGTTAAAATCACCCATATTTGGCTTCCTTTTGATCCAGGTCACAGTTTTTCCAATTACTTGCAACTCATCAGAAAGCTGGACAATGACTAGGGATGATAAGAATTGATGCCTTTGAGCTGTAGTGCTGGATAATAGTGATGAGTATACCATAGATTGCTAGGAGAACAAACAGGTTTGGGTGTTTCTTGGAGGCAAGTATTTTGAAGCTTTATCTGACATACTTTGAGCATGTTGTAAGGAGGGACCAGACCTTGGAGAGGAACATTGTGCTTGGAAGGGTGGGGAGGCAGCACAAAAGAGGTAGACTATCGGTGAGATGGATTGATTCAGTAACTGGTTTAATGACAGGTAGATGTGTCATAGACAATAAGATTGGCACAGAATAGAGCAGGTCTTGGCTATTATCTATTGGGGTCTCTATGACTAGATGTTCAATAAATGAGAGCTATTTGAACACCATTGCTTAAGGATGCTGCTATTTTTCAGATTTGTTGTACATATCCCAATCTTGTCTTCAATAATGATTTAGTCTATCATTTTAAATACCTTGCTTTTATTTTAAGCCGAAGATTCCTTTATAGTTGAAAGGAATAAAGGAAAAATTAAGAACTACAGTGCTAGTAATTATTGAACACTGCATTGTCTCATTAGGAAACTACGTAGTTTGCATAAATTACTTCACAATCTAGAAAGGCAAATAGGCAAGCTAACAATAGTTACAAGGTAGTAGAACAATAAAAATAATGCAGTATTTTTAGTACTACTATTTTGTAATTGAGTGAACAGAAGCTCAAAGAGATTAAATCATGGTAGGGCAAACATTGCCTACAGAGTTCCAAGTTCCATTCTGTATCAATTATATTGTGCTGT
>NW_006399979.1:944207-948954 GCF_000299155.1 Elephantulus edwardii | reverse complement strand
TTAGGCAGTGATTTTAGCGATGTAACTTTTGTGACACTGTGACAAAAGAATTGTGATTGAAATGTTTAAAATTTTAGAAAGGAAGCAGATTTAAATACCCACATTTTTTAGGAAAAAAATAGAAACAGTATTTTATATCTTAAAGCAGTAATAAATCTTGTCTGTTAACTTTCCCTGACTTTCTCTTACCTGTTTGAATATTTACACTACCTCTGTCCTTAAACATATTTTAAAAATATGTTTGTTTTGCTTTGTTACAGAAAACAGACAAGTCAAGATTATTTTTGCCTGTGTCTCAATTTTTGTGATTTGAATTGTTATTGCATATTATCTGCTTCCTTTTCTGGTTGTAAAATGTGTAGCAATCCAGATGGCTAATATATAAGCAATTTGAGTTATACTAGTTTATATCATTCAGGTTAGCTAGGGAGATTCCTGGGACCCAAGACCATATGGTCATTCTGTTTGTTACTTCCATGTATAATTGGATGTTTTCCGTTTCTTCACATAGCATGGCCTCTGCCTTCTTATATATGTAGAAGGATAAGATGGGTCTTAACACTCATTATACCTCCAGAGCCTCTATTGAAAAAATTTTAATTTTACATTACCTTCCATATTACCATTATTTTAATTCACATTTTCTCCCCCCCCCCCGTTATTGCTCTCAGTAGTAATGTTGACAAAAATTGCAGAAAAATTACTAAAAAGATGTGTTCTGGATTCCATTTTTAGTCATATTTGGCAAATTTGGGTTAGTTGTATTTGTGCAAGTTTCGTTTTTGCTTTTTTCATCTCTATAGTGAATGAGATAGGCTCTCTCCCTAACAGATTTCTTGAAGTGAAAGCTATAACTCATTTAAAGTATATTATTACTATATTAACACAGGTACAGAAAAGATACATTTAGAAGTAAATTGAAATCATAAATAGAATTCCACACATAAGAGTATTGACTTTTCTTAAGTAATTGTGTTGTTCATGTGAATACAGATACAACAGTAAAATGTATGTAGGTTTTGGTTCATGATTGTTATGGGGTTCTCTTCCAGTCTTTCTCATAGGATACTGAATGAGAATTTGGGCCATGAATTTCTGGAGAAAACTATCTCTTAGTGCATCTCTAATTTCTCTCTTGCACTGATTATGTTATGTGTTATACTTTGAGCTCCTTTCAAACTTCATAGTCGTACTAGTCCATGTTAATCAGCACATTCCACATGCACAGCTCTCCATGAAGAGAGACCACGTCTTAACCTATGCTGTAAATATTCATGTAATTCTTTGTTCAACCCTATGAACTAAGTAATTAGTGATTCTTAGTTTTGTACTGATTATTGTTTCTAAATTTAGAAAAATTATCAAACAGAACAAAGAAGGTCAAAAGAACAAATTAATATCTCTTGGAGGAAAGACAGCCAAAATGCTTCTTGATTTGGAAGCATTTTGGTGAGATTTAATTTTACATACTTTGTACAAGATATAGGAAGGAGCATCATTCTTGCTATAATGGAGGGTCAATGAAAGCGCAGAAAGCTTTCCATAAGATACTAACACAGTGGGCTCAAAATCAGTAAATATTGGGAGGATGGAACTGGACTGCTCAGTGTTCTGCTCTGCGTACTTAGGGCTGATATGAACTGAAACCCCCTTTGCTCCTGCTGCTGTTGTTAGGAGCCATTGAATCAGTTCAGATTCATCATGATCCTATGTAACAGATTAAAACCTTGCACCATCCTATGCCATTCTCACATTCTCTTCTATACTTAAGTTGCAATCACTCAGTCTGTAAAAAGAACAAGGGCTTTGTGAAGATGGCCATATCTGACCTTTTATCAATCTACAGGGGTAACTGACCGCATCAACAACATCCACAACACGAAGCCAATTTCCATGAAGTCAGACATGTACCCCATGGTCCTGCACTTCTTTATCCTGATCCCAAAACCAATTTTACTACTCTACTGAGTCTTAAATCTGTTGCAGTAGCTCACAGACCACACAGAACCATGTTGTTATTGTTGACCATAGAGTCAAAATTGACCTAGAACTGACCCTCTGGCAGGTTTTCAGAGGCAAGTTAATCACACAGAAGGAGATTGTCCAAAGCTATAATTCACATTGGCAGCTACTGTAATCACTCAGTAAGGATAACTTTCCAAAATGTGCTCACAGGTACTCAGCCTTCAGCAGCTTTAGGCAAGTGTTACGAAGTCCTTAGTCCTGCCAGTTATGCCTTCTCCCTTCCTAGTCCTGCAAAAACCTTGGGGGAAAGGCTCTTAGCTCTGGCTCTCTGCTTCGCCCATGGCTATTGCTGTAGGTCTAGCTGGGGCAAGAATCTCTGGTCTAGAAGCTGTGTATTGCATGCCTGCTTCTTCTTTGCTAGTGGTGAGATTCCCAAAATCCGTGGTGAACCTGCTCAATTTAGTGACAAGACTATTCAGTCCCATTGTGGACAGGCTGACACTCCCTATTCACATATTTCCACCCATCCACACATCAATGTCCAGGAAAACCATTTTGAATAATAAACCTTTAACACTACACAGTCCATTTCATTAAGGGTCTTTTATTCCTTTGCTAGCCTCCATTTTTCCTTGCATGATGTCCCCTTCCAAGGACTGGCCACTCCTGACATTATGCCCAGAATGTGAGAGATGAAGTCTTAACACTCTTGCCTATAAGGAAAACCTTGGCTTCACTTTATCTAAGATAGACTTGTTTGTTTTGGCAGTCCATGGTACAGTCATTCTTCTTTCTTTGTCTGTAAGTATATAGTTGTATTTCTGGAAGAACTGTTTCTCAGATATTTTAATAATTAAGTGTAACCCTATTGTTATGTGTCATTGAGTCCACTATGACTCACAGAGACCCTGTGAACAGTATCTTGGAACCCTGCCCTATCTTGAGCCAATCTCACTATCTCTCACACACCTGCACTTGTTGCCACAATCACTGCCGATCTTATCCAGGGTCTTTCTCTCCTGTACTGTCCCTCCACCTTTCTAAACATGATGTCTTTTTCAAAGACTGGCCCCTCCTGCTAACCTGCCCAAAGCATATGTGATGGAACTTCACAGTCCTTTCCTCCAAGGAGAAACTTGGTTTCACCCTCTTCCGGAAAGACCCGTTAGTTCTCTTGGCAGTCCCTGGTATGGTCAGTACTCTTCTCCAGCACCTCAGCTAAAAGACATTAATTCTTCTTTCTGCATCCCTAGTCATTGTCCCGCTCTCAGAGTAAGTAATTGAAAAGACTTGGATCAGGTACACATTTATACTCCAGATTGACATTGTTGGTTTATATCACCGTGGAAATGTCCCTGACTGAAGACTTCCCCAAAGGGATTAGTCTTTTGATTTCCTCACTGCTAGTGCCAAGAGTTTTGATTGTGGACCCAAGCAAGCTGAAATTGCTTAAAAAAAAAATTTTTTTAAAAAAATCATTCCTTTCTCCATCTATCATGGTACGGGGGCAAGAATCTTTATTTTCTTGATGTTGATTTTGATGTTAAGATGCAACGTATATTGAAGACTCCAGTCCATGACCTTTTGTAGCAAATGTTTCAGGTCCTCCTCACTTTCAGCAAGCAAGACTGTGTCATCTGCAAAATGCATATTGTTGATGAGTCTAACTCTAATCCTGATGCCATATTCTTCTTCATGAAGATCAGCTTCCCAAATAATCTGTATATATATATATATATATATATATATATATATATAATCAAAAGGTATCAAGAAAGGACACATCCCTTACACACTCCTTTCTTAATTTTCGTAATTTTTGAACCATATAGTGTTTCTTTGCTGTGTTTGGATGACTGCTTCCTGCTCTGAGTACAGGTTTCACATGAACCTAATCATGTGTTCTAGGATCCCCATTCTTCTCAAGGTTAGCCACAATTAGTTGTGATACACACAGTCAGATTCCTTTTCAGAGTCAATAAAACACAAATAGACATTCTTCTCATACTCTCTTCTCTCAGCCAAGATCCATTTAGGGGGGAAAATTGATGATGCTAGTCATTATTCTAAATGAAATGATAATTTTGTTGTAGGACAGCTTTCCCAGTTACTAGTTTGGAAAAATACTGCTTTATAGTAGGTGTGAAATCAAAGGGTTGTAATGAAATGTTTTGCCTTTGAGATTCTGTAGTTTTGGTGTCCATGGATAGTTTGTTTATGAAGAGTCCAATATTCAGGAAAGATGGAAAACAGCATGTGTCGGCTGACTAATAAAACTAGTTAATCCTAAATTGACAGTTTAAAGCCCCTTGAAATGACTTGTTGCATTCAAGAAATAATCCACATACTCTTTCATCTTTTTTGTTTGTTTGTTTGTCTATTAGTAATGGAATCTCTTAGGTGACTTGCTGAGCCATTTGTTTAAAACAATTCCAGAACTGTTCCTGAAGATTTCCTGTTGCTAGGAAACATGCTACTTTGGTGTTTGGTACTGTATGCCACAACAGGAGGCGAGGGCAGCAAAAGGCTGCTAATACCCAGTTGGTTCTTCATGTGGGTAATTACTTCTTGTATCCTTTCTGCCTCTGTACACCTGTCACTGCAGGAAATAATTAGAAGATAGAGACTGGACAGAAAGTATCAGAATTATTTTCAGAAAGTATCAGAATTATTTTATGTAAAAATTGCTACTCAAAACAAATAAATACAATTAGGAAAATGTGAGCCTCTCTAAATTTTTTTTATTGAGGTTTTTATAGAGAACTTGGATTTCCATTCATTC
>NW_006399979.1:942412-942952 GCF_000299155.1 Elephantulus edwardii | reverse complement strand
TGACTGAGATATTTTACTTAGCATAATATTCGCCATGGTCACCCATTTTGTCCCTAGATTCTTTATGAAGCAAAGCAATTTATAAATGCATGTAATAAAATCAAAGGTAATGGCTATGAATGTAAACTGAATATTGTTTTCCTATTATAATATCCCTTTTTAGATTGTTTCAATTTAAATAACTGGTTTTCCCCCTAAAGTTCATTTCCTCCAGAGTTCTACAAGGTTGAGATTTTTTATTTTCAAACCACCTCTCCAACCTCCTGGATATCACTGTGTGTCTAGTGACTGGTTTAGGACCTCAGAGCAGAATCTCTTTCCTTCATCTGTAGTGTGGGGTTAGGAAAGTGTCACAAAGAATACTTTGTGGGGGAAGTCACTCAAGGTGATACTTGAGACATGGATGCATATAGGGCAGGCAGTAAAAAGGTGAGCTTAGGATGTCATTGGTCATATGATTAAATCATCCAGGAGGCTGGGCTCTAAGAGAATGAATGTGGCATCAGAATTGGAGGGAGACTCATCAACAACCTGAGTTAT
>NW_006399979.1:922481-940827 GCF_000299155.1 Elephantulus edwardii | reverse complement strand
GCCCCAAATGTTTTTTATGTGCCCAGGGATTTTAATGTTTAGAAGGTCCCATTCATCAATTTTAACCTCTCCAGAGGCATTTGTAGCTGTATTTAGCAGTCTTTTTATATCATAAATTAGTCCATCTAATTCCAGTTTGCCTCTGATGAACTTTATAATTTTGGGATTTACTCCCAGGTCTCTGAGTTTGAGCTTATTTTGGGAAGACAAGGATTTTGAAACCCTGTCACACATACATTGGGCATGTTGTGACAAAGGACCAGTCCTCGGAGAGGGAAATCTTGCTTGAAAGGGGGGAGGACCAGCACAAGAGAGAAAAGACCCTGATTGAGATAGATTGACTGGGGTATTGGGCATAGGTGTGTTAGAAACAATGATATTGGTTTATTATAGAGCAGGGTTCAGAGATGTTTTACATATAGTCACTATACGTCACAGAAGCTCAGTTGCACATAACAACAACAACAGCACGGACTGGTGAGAGAAAATTAGAGGGACTAGAATGATAGTATTCTGCAAAATCAATGATTTAGTCATTGCAAATACATTTTATAAGAAACATAAACACAGGCTATACACAAATTATATCTGATGGTAGTACATCTAGGAATCTCATCTGTGGAAGGATTTGTTGTGTAGAAGTTCAATATCAGCCATGAGAGAAGTAGGCCAGGTGGAACAGGCCATCAACTACTTATATGCAAGGTCAAATTAAAGCTAAAGAAGGTCAGATCAAACCCACAGAAATAAAAAATTTTATTTTGAGTGTATCCCACCTGAATTTAAAACCCAACTCAGGAACAGTTTGAGGCCTTAATACTAATGAACCAGTTGAGCTGTGAGAGGATATCAAGAATATCATCCAAGAAGACTGCAAAAGGTCATTTCAAAGACAGAGGAAGAAAACAGGACAAAAATGGATGTTAGAAGAGACTCTGAATAATGCACTAGAGCACCAAGAAGCCAAAGCAAGAGAAGAAATTAAAAAAAAAAAAAATTAAGGAGCTAAAGAGAAGATTTCAAAGGGAAGACAAAGCCAAGTATTACAATAAAATGTGTAACAGCTAGAGTCGGAAAATCAAAAAGGATGAACTCTTCTTGCATTTCTTAAGCTGAAGAAATTAAAAAACAAATTCAAGCCTTGTTAAGGGTGCTGTGGACAGAATATTGAACTATCCGGGAAGCATGGATTGAAGACGATAGAAGGAGTACAGAGTCACTGTACCAAAAAGCATTGGGTGACACAGAAGAATTTCAAGAAACAACATATGATCGAGAGGCAATGGTGAGGAAGGAGGAAGTGCAGTCTTCTCTGAAGGACTTGGGCAAAAACATAAGACCCCAAGAATTGATGGATTTCCAATTGACAGATTTCAACAAATATGTTACCATGGATGTGCTCACCAGATTTTGCCATTAAATTTTTAGTACAACTACCTGGCCAGTATTGCAAGGCGAAATCAGTCCTTGGAGAGGAATGTCATGCTTGGGATGGTGGAGGGACAGCACAGGGAAGGAAGGAAAACACTCGATGAGATGGATTGATTCCATCACTGTGGTAATGGGATAGGTATGTCAGAGACAGTAAGGTTTGTAAGAGATGGAGCAGGGATTAGGGCTGTTGTACATAGGGTCGCTATGAGTCTCAAATGACTCGACAGCACATAACAACAACAACAACCTGACAAATTGACTGGAAAAGATCCATAGTGATTCCCATTCCAAAAAAAAGTGACTCAACAGAGTGTGGAAATTATTGAACAATATCACTGATAGCACATGCAAGCAAAATCCTGCTAAAGATAATTTAAAAAATGACTGGAACAGTATATCAACAGGGAACTACCAGAAATACAAGCTGGGTTTAGAAGAGATCATGTCACTAAAAAACATTATCATCAATTTCAGATGAATCTTGGCAGACAGCAGATAAGACCAGAGGAACGTCAATGTGTTTCATTGACTATGCAAAGGCATTTGATTGTGTGGATCACAACAAATTGTGGCTAATCTTGAGGAGAACAGGAATTCTTGAACACTTGATTGTGCTTGTCCTAAACCTGTACTTTGACCAGGAAGCAGTTGTCAGAACAGAGCAAGAAATACTGCATGTTTCAAAATCAGGAAAGGAGTGCATCAGGGATGCATCCTAGCTCCAGACCTTTTCAATCTATATGCAGAATAGATCTTTCAGGAGGCTGGGCTTTACAAGGGGGAATGTCGCATCAGGATTGGAGGAAGACTCATCAACAACCTGCATCATGCAGATGATATACAACCTTGCTTGCTGAAACTGTGGAGGACCTGAAGTGCTTGCTGTAGAATGTCAAGGACAGTAGTCTTCAATATGGATTGGAGCTCAACATCAAGAAGACAGAGATTCTCACCACTGGGCCAGTTGATAGCACCATGATAGATGTAGAAGAGATCGTGATTGTTACCTATTACAGCTTGCTCTGCTCCACAGTCAATGCTCTTGACACCAGCAGTTAGGAAATCAAAAGACAAATTGCACTGGAAAAATCTCCTGTTAGGGATCTCTCCGGAGTAAGGTATGCCGTATCCAGGCCACAGTCTTCACAATTACTTGCTATACATCAGAGAGCTGGACAATGACTAAGGATGATAGAAGAAGAATCAACACCTTTGAATTGTGGTGCTGAAGTCTTGAACATACCATGGACTGCAAAGAAAACAAATAGGTCTGTTTTGGTGTGAGTGAAACCAAGTTTCTCCTTGGAGGCTAGGATTTTGAAGCTCCATCTCACATACTTTGGCCACGTGGCCCAGAGGAATGGGTCCTTGGAGGAGGATATCATTCTTGGAAATGTAGAGGGACAGGCAGGACAGGAAGACCCCAGCTGACATAGGTTGATAGCATAACTAGGGCAGTAGGTATAGGTGTGTTGGAGTCAGTGAAACTGGATCAGGACAGAGCAGGCTTCAGGTCACTATGACTTGTAGGTGACTCGATGGCAGTTAACAACAACAAAGAGAAGAGAGACAGATACCAAGATAGTCAAGTCATTGACAGAAGTTCAGTCTGGTTGGAGAGGAGAGCAATTAAAAGTATTTTTTATGAAGATTTATTTATTTATTGAACTTTAAAAATAAAATGAGCATATAAGCTCATTGTGAAATATTTGTAAAATATAAGGAAGCATAGCACACCACTAATTTAATAATTTCAAGCCACAGAGTTAATAATTGTTACCATTTTGCTGTGATTTTATTATGTTTTACATTCATATGAACTTCTTGTAACATGAAAATCTGAAATGCATATGATATGTATGTGTGTCTCTGTGTATATATATATAAATGAAAGCATAAAAGAAATTGGAATCATGCTAATTATACTATTTGTTTTCTGCTTTTCTCACTTTAAAATACATATTTAAATATTTTATTGCTCTTGAATGCAAGTTAAACTTTTGAAGTTAACTTATTTTAGGAGTAAATATTTTATCTGTAAATTATAAGGACTATTCTAGTATTTATATTATCTATCTTCTTGTGTGCAGGAAGAATGTTTCTTGAACTTAGAGGCTCCTATATCCAGAGTATGTGGGTATGACACACCATTTCCTCATATTTTTGAACCATTTTACATCCCTGACAAATGGAAGTGCTATGATGCCCTTCGAAAAATGATCAACTATTGATCGCATAGGTAGGTATGCTTGCATTTTGAGGAGGCTCATGTGCTCATGATGTTAGTGTACTCTTAAGGACCAAAATTGTTTAATGTGTTCTAATTTGGTGAATTTTGCAGAGCCAAATTTAGACTTCATAAATAGAATTCACACTTAATAAAAACTTGCCTAGCATATATTTCGATAATCTGGTGTATATATCAACATTGAATAATAAGTAAAGATACTCTCTGTCTTGGTTTAGATGGCAAGTACATGTTAAACTGTAGTTCCAACTGTTACACGAATTTCTCTATTTGTATTGGCTTGATACAAATGTTCATGAGTAGGAGTGATTTATGTTATTTAAAAATGCACAATTAATATGGACTTCAGTGATTTATAACATTCTGAAATTTGCCTTTATATTACTTGGGGCAAAAGTTACTTTGTTGAATAGGAGATCTATTTATTGTAAATAATAGAGATTTTTACTTAAAAACAAAACAAAACAAAATTCCAAAACCACACAACACTACCAGCAATAAGTTAGCAGCAATAGTCGATTCCAACTCATACTCACTACGTGTTCAAAGCTGGGGTATTTTAGAAGTAGTTGACCAGACCTGCAACAAGACACTGGTGGGTGGGTTTGAACTATTTTCTATTAGTCATTAAGTGATTAACTGACTGCACTACCAATATCACAACACTTATTTTGCAGGTAAATGTGTTTTAAATAGTGGATAAAAATTTTATTTGTTCATTATCATTTTTAAGTTATACATACTTACCCCTTTCACAATGTTATATTAGAATAAATTAATTCCATCAAATATTATTAAGTTAATGTTTCAGAGATTTCATACAGAAGTTCCTATCTCTGGCACACTGATTTATTTGGGATTTTTTAAAATGGTTCAGAATGCATCGATAGGATTAGGTGTCCTAAGTTTAATACCTAGTTGTTTAAAAGTATAATCATAGGGCATTGTGAAGAATCTTGGGGAAGGGAAACAGGATTTTTAATAACACAAATGATACTATTTAAAGATAAAACAATACTGTAATTATTTAATTCAATATAATAAAAGGGTAGCTTGTTCGCAGAAAACCAGAGAGGTGTATCGGTCATTTGCACAGATTGAGAAATATTGTCCCATCTTCTCATCTTGTGTATTTCCCTAATTCTCATGTGTTTAGAGAAAGTTGTTTCTTATAGAAATTAGGTCCTTCTTAGTCAGCATATTCAGGCATGCAGGTGTAAAGCACCAAGTTTCCAATACCTTCTTAACAGCAGCCAGCTTCCATAACAGTCACACTTAGCCCTGGTTGGAGGGCTCCTCTCTGATTTTGTCCATGTTCTTCTCCTTCTAGAATGAAGAGTCAGTAAAAGAGTCACCACATCCCTTGCTGCTACTTTTAAAGTTATATTTAGGTGCTGATCTTAAGTGTGCATTGTGTCTTTCTTCCTAGGATGAGGAATCTATTTAAACTTATGCTGAAAATATGATAAAAGAATAACATTCTATGCAAAAAGTGAATTATAACATTCAAGAAAATACACAGTTGAGATTGCATATTTAATTTATACTGGCCAGAACATCTATAATCGATATTGATTTCTTTTGCAGAAAAATTGGAAGATTATGACTAGATACGGAAATATTTTTTGACTTTTTTATATTTCCTTCAACTTATATCTTCTGAAAATATGACTTTTGTGAAATGAACCATCTTGGATATTGGCATAGAAGTAACAAATTCCATTTATTGTATTAAAACACATGAATTGATGATTCCTGTTAAAATGGTCTCAGATTAATTTTTTAAAATGTTTCACATGCTAGTATTTTAAAATCTGTTTAATTACGTATGTAAATATTGGGTGTGGGTTACTGTTCAATAAAGGAGAATGAGATTGTCTTCAGTTGTGTGTGTCTTTTTTCCCCCATTTATATTGTTGTTTAGTGCCATCGAATCATAGACTCATAGAGACCCCATGAATGAAAGTCCTGAACACGTATAACTTTTCATCATTTCTCTAAGTTCATAGAGTTTGCAGAGGCAAGCTATTTTGGAAGTATATGCCATTCCTGCTTCTCAGCCTGTTTTAATCAGGGAGCTCCACCAAACACTGTCCACCATTTGTAACCATTATCACTGTTGATACATCAGTGTCAGAGTGTTCGGCATCACAGCAACCAGTTACCTCTTTACAGCAAATTGATAGACCAGTGCTATACCATTTAGAAGCATTTTTTTTTCATCAGTAAAAAGCTTTTTTTTTTTTTGTCAGAAAGTAATAATTGACCTAATGGAAATATGAATAGGGGTGGCATTTTTACTTTAGAAGTTATTTTTCAACATTATTTTACTCTCTAGTTCCTTGTGTGTGAGGTGATACTATGTTGAGAAGACTTACTGGAATGATTTTCCTCAGTCTTCTCTTTTTACAACGACGTGTCCAGGTGGCCAGCCTTATCACTTCTCCAGGGTACTGTGGGTCAGGAATGATATATATTCTTTGTTCTCTATTGAAATTACAGTGAGTAGGGAGTGGAGAGATAGCATGAACTTCTCTGTTATAAATTTCCAACCATTTGCTATAGTTCTTACTATTAACATAATATTGGACAGAAAATATTCTTTCCGCTCTTCAATTCTTTATGTTGATCAACAGCTAAAGAAGAAAACAATATTGGCAGCAATAAAACAGCTCTGACAGGAGGAAGGCTCATGTTGGTAACTCTAGCAGGCCCCTTGCTTCTTAGCCTGCCTCATTTTGTAAACAAGTCTGAACTTCCTGAGAACAGCACTGTGAAGACCCCTTGCCGCTGGCCCCCAGAGAGTCCACTGCTAGCACTCCCTCCCCTGCACAAGTCCCAGAAATCTGGAGGCGAAGCAAATGCACTTTATTACAGAATCTGGATAGCAAAAGGCTGAAATAATGAACCAGATCATGTGTTAGCAGGAAAAATAAAGCCCCACTCTTGGACTGAAAATACAAAAACTTGCACAGTATAAGATGGGAAAAGATGTAGTTTGTCAGCAGCAAGTTTGAAAACGATTTAGGGAATTCAGTTGGCTTTCAGTACTAGACGTTTTGAGCTTAAGCTGCCAAAAATGAATATGAACTTTGCCTTTGGCCTTTTCCTTGTCAATCCAGGCACGAGATCCTTAGAAGGAACCATTTAGTGATGTGGTCACTCAGCAGGAAGGACCTGGTGGTCCAGCACACGCTGACCTGTAGATGGGTCCTGTGTGAACTGATGGGTTCTGGAGTTAGTTTCTTTTTCAGGTTGAGCTTATTATTTTAGTTAAACGTACTATTTAAACACATCCTTTGAATGCTCTTGTATCTATTAATTTGATATTGTATGATTTTTCTCTTGGCTATTTTAATTAAATTCAGTTTTAAATAGTATGACAAGAACTATGATGATGATCTTTGCACCAAATGTCAGTTTCAAAGCTCTTCCCCTCCCTACTCCCCCCAACTTAGCCCTAAATCTACAATCCCCATCAGTAAATATCCTACTCCTTCCCTCTTTTAAAAAATAAATGGCTGCAGGTATATACAGTACAATCCACGGCACATGAGATACTCAGGTGTACATATGTTGTTGTTAAGTACCATCAAGTTGGAGTCTACCCATGGCTGACCCTCCAGTGGGTTTTCAGAGGCAATAAATCACATAGGAAGAGATGGCCCATCTTTATCCCATGGAGCAACTGGTGGATTCAAACTATGTGCATCTGGGTTGACAGCACAACTCCTTACCACTAGGTTTATCAGTAGGCCTGATCACTAGTTTACCAGAGTTCCAGGTATAGGTAGGTATGTAAAATGATTCCACAGTCCCAAATCTACTACGAAAATCTAGATGAAAAGAAATATGCCTCCTTTGTGACCACAAGACTATATAAGCTAACTTCATTTTCTGTGCTACAATTTATACCATTTCTTTAGAAGGGAAAATAAATCTGTGGTATAGCATCCATATCTATACAATTGATAAATATCATCCAAGCTATCATGGGCCATGAATAAGGATGACAGAAGAATTGATGCCTTTGAGCTGTGGTGTTGAAGAAGAGCACTGAGCATCCCATATTGTTGCGACTCATAGCAACCCTATGTACAACAGCCCTAAACTCTGCTGTCTTGTGCCAATCACACTGTCTCCAACATACCCATCCCAATTACCTCAGTCACTGAAACAGTCCACCTCATAGAGGGCCTTCCCCTCCTGCACCTGCACTCCACCCTCCCAAGCATGATGTCCTTCTCCAAGGACCAGTCTCTCCTTAAAACATGACCAAAATATGTCAGATGAAGCCCCAGAATCCTTGCCTCCAAGAAGCAGCCCAGTTTAACCCTTTCCAGGATGAATCTGTTTTCTTAGCAGTCTATGGTACCTTCAAAACTCTTCTCCAGCACCACAGCTCAAAGGCATCAATTCCCCTTCTATCCTCCCTAGTCATTGTTCAACTCTCTAATGCATAACAAGTGATTGCAAAGACCATGGCCTGTATCAGATGCACCTTAGTCTCCAGAGACACACCGTTGCTCTTCAGTACTTTAGAGAGGTCCCTAACAGCAGACTTTCCCATCGCAATATGTCTTCTAATTTCCTGGATGCTGGTGCCAAGAGTGTTGACTGTGGAGCCAGGCAGACTAAAGCTGTTAACAGTCTCAATCTCTTCACCATCCATCCTGATGCTGCCAGTTGGTCCAGTGGTGAGAACCGTTGTCTTCTTGATATTGAGCCTCAATCCATTTTGAAGACTGCAGTCCTTGACCCTCTGCAGCAAGCGCTTCAGGTCCTCCTCAGTTTCTGCAAGCAGGGTTGTGCCATCTGAGTAACGCAGATTGTTGATAGATCTTCCACCAATCTTGATGCTGCTTTTCTCTTCATAGAGCCCAGCCTCCTAGATAATCTGTTCTGCATACAGGTTGAAAAGGTATGGAGACAGGACACATGCCCTTTCCAGTTTGAACCATGCAATGTTTCCTTGCTCTGTTCTGACAACTGCCTCTTGGTCCAAGTACAGGTTTCGCATTAGCACTATCAAGTGTTCTGGGATTTCCATTCTTCTCAGAGTGAACCACAGTTTGTTGTGATACACACATCCTATAGATGGCCAAAATAACTAACAAATATGTCTGTCTTGGAGAGGGTGCCACTGGTGTGCTCTTTGGATGCAAGATTAAGGTTTTACTTCACATACTTTGAGCATGTTGCTAGGAGGGACTATTCCTTGGAGAGGGACATGATCCTAGGAAAGATGAAGGATTGGTGAAGGAGGGAAGATGGAGGGTTGGTGAAGGAGAGGAAATCCTTGATCAGGTGGACTGACAGAGTGACTTGCAATGGGCTCTTTTGTGTCAGGAAGTGTGAGGTTGGTGCAGGATAGAACAGGGTTCAGATCTGTTGTTCATAGGGTCACTATGAGTTTTACTCGCCTCAGTGACATCTAACAACATCATGGGAACACACCTATGTACATTAGAAAACAATAAATGAGATGCATGGTCCATGTATTTACCGCAACTCAATCCCTTATGTTCAAGTGTTAGAATTTCTGTGAGAAGACAGTGCAAGGAAGGTCTGCATTCAATATGGTGAAATCCTTTCCTACCGGCAGCCTGTAGTTGACTCATGGTTTCTGATTGCTGAGTACCTGTGCCCGTATCTCCTAGGAATTACACTATCTTTTTGTTTACAGTGCTCCCTCTCCTCAACATGTGAAGACTATGGCCCGGATCAGGCGCACCTTAGTCTCCAGCCTGATGCCGTTGCTCTTCAGTACTCTGGAGTGGTCCCTGACAGCTGACTTTCCCAATGCAATTCATCTCTTGATTTCCTGGCTGTTGGTACCAAGAGTGTTGATTCTAACTCATTGTCATTGAGTTAGAAATAACTCACAGCTGACCCTTCTTTGGAATTCTGGGGCCATAAATTACATGAAACAGTCTTTCTCCTGAGAAGCCTGGTGTATGAGAGTTTCAATCTCTCTACACACTCAATTTAGTTACTATAAGTATATTTTAAACAGAGAATATATTTTTTTTTCAAGTATACACAACAGTTTAAAAAGATGTTATATACTGTAGCACAAAAATAAAATATCAGTAAAGTCTCCTAAAGTAAGATTGTTAACTGATGCCATCACAACTTACTAATAACTATTATTAAGTTTAAAAGGCATATAGGATTAGGTATTATTTTCAGACAAAATTGAAGAAAAAGAAATGCATAGTATAGTGGACTGTGAACTTGGAGGAGGGGTATTATATAACAATGAAAGAATTTTTTTTTTCTTTTCAAAGAGAAAAGTGAACTGGGGGGCAGGGAGAAAAATTCATTGCAACAATGAATGAATGGGCAAAATATTAAATGAAAAGAATATGCTGTAAAACATAAAAAAAGAAAAGAAAAAAGTACTATTAATTACTTGGAAATAGCACCTGGTCAACTAACTGCCAAAAATAAGTGAGAAATATAACTTGGAGAACTTAAGATTGCTGATGTGCATTAGCCAATTTCCACACAGAGGTAGGTTTGTAGACTTTAATGTTTAAAAGAAAAAAACTAGAAAGTACACAAAAAAATATATATATAGGAGAGAAAAAATATAAGAATGAGAAATAAAATTGTTTAAAGCAGAAAATTACAAATTATTTCAACTGTAAAAGGTTTTGTTTGTTTACTTGAAAAATGGAACTTTTTGTTTTAATTAATGTCTATGTCTTAGGGGGATTATATTTTTATGTAATCATATTTATAAAGATCACATAATAGGTTGGACCAAGAAGCCACGTCAATGTAAATAGAGAAATGTCTGACATGCTTAAGGATTTAATTTTATTTGGATCTGCAATCAGTGCCTCAGGAAGGATCAAGAAAAATTAAATGACAAACTGTGTTGGGCAAATCTGAACAAACATATTTTACAATAGGAACAATTGTGAGAATAGCTTAAAAACTAGGCAGTGTTTTATTCTTTTGTACAACTCGATGCTACTTAACAACAATAATGGTTTATCTGAGGTATTGGTATTTCAGTTCCTAGAATTCTTCCCTTCCATGTTGGAGACTTGTATTTCAGTTCTTTTTCAATATTCATCAGGCACAGCTATCATCTGTCTGTCAGTTGAACCTTGGATGCTGCTATAATTCTGAGCAGATTTCAGCAGAGCTTGTAGATTAAGGGGGAAAGGCCTGGTGATATTCCAAAACCACACAATGAAAGCCATACGGATCACAATGGTCCAATTCCTCACCTGGTTAGTGTCCATTCCATCTGTATGGGATTTCCATGAGTTGGGCGCAAGTCAATAGTCACTAATGACAACAGTTTATCTGTGACATAAACAAAGATCTTTGTTATTAGAACATTTTATTCCATCTTTTTAAAAAAAATAGTTATCAGGAGGTTTTTGCTAAAGGTCTTTGTTTCTTATTGAAGATTGCTTGGCCATCATAAACAGTTTTTTTTCTTTTTTTTTTTTTTTTTTTACTATTGAAGCATGATATTTAGGGGTTTCCCCCTACTAGTTTATTTACAAAATTCAAATACAAATTTGAACAAATTCTTTCAAATTCCCTCACCCGCCCCCATCAAATAGTACAACTCAATGATTAATTCTCCCTTCCGCTGCACATCCACATCCCTCTGCTTCCAGCCTCTCCCACCCCTCCTGGATCCTTATACTCAATCTACGATAACGGTTTTACACAATATTTATCCTTATGTGACTGTGTTTGTTCACTCAGCATAATGCTGTCCAGTCCCTCCCAAGTTAGGTAATAATTTACAAAGTTATTGCTCCTGCATGCTGCATAGTATTGCATTGTGTAAATGTACCATCATTTCTCAATCCATTTGTTTGTGGTTGGACATTGGGCTGTTTTCTTGTTCTTGCAATGGTAAGTAATGCTGCTATGAACACTGGTGTACAAATCTCAGTTTGTGCCTCAGTTCTCATATTCTCATGGTATATTCCAAGTAGTGGAATATCTCGGTCAATGGAATGTCTATGTCCAGCTTTTTGAGAAGCGCCAAGCTGCCTTCCAGAATAGTTTCACCATTTTATAATCCCACCAACAATGTATAACAGTTCCTTTCTCTCCACATCCTCTCCAACATCTACTACTTTCTGCCCTGTTAAACTTTGCCACTTTTACTGGAGTGAGATGGTAACTCATATTGGTTTTGATTTGCATCTTTCTTATTTGTAAAAAAAATTTATAAGATTTAGTGTCTATAAGGTGCTTTCTCAAAAAGTTGCAAATAAAAATACCATTTGACCCAGCAATTCCACTACTGGGAATATACCCCAAAGAAATCATAACCGCCACTCATGCAGATATAGCACACCCATGTTTACCATGGCTTTGTTCACAATTGCAAAGAGTTGGAAGCAACCTAAGTGCTCATCAACAAATGAATAGAGAAGCTCTGGTATATTCACACAATGGAATACTACGCTGCATTGAAAAATAAGGAACTAATGAAATATTATACAAAATGGGTGGCCCTGGAAGACATTATACTGAGTGAAATATCTCAGTCACAAAAGGACAAATACTGCATAGTGCCACTGTTGTAAAACGGGACAAACATCGGGGTTGGGAGGAGACTGAGAAAGATGGGATAAATAATGTGTACTGCATTGAAACAGATGAGGGAGAGAACTATTTAAAAGGGCTATGTGATTAGGTATTATTGTCATGACAGAAGTCCAGCATGAAGGCTGCAATAGTAGAGTGGGCTTGGGGAGAGAAATTGTATAACAATGAAAGGATTTTTCTTTTACTTTTCAAAGAGAAGAGTGAACTGGGGTGGGAGAAGTTTGGACAGGGAGAAAAGTGCAACAATGAATGGAAATCCAAAGTCTCTGTAAACTTTGATTAAAATTAATTTAAAAAAATAATTAGATTATGTTAAAATATTACATTGGCCATTTGAACATGTGTTTTACTTAGATGTTATAGAGCTTATTTTTCTCTATTCACAATGCTTTATTGTTTTCAAAAGGCAGAGGGTTGTTGTTTGTTTTTTTTTTTAAATCACTTTGTTTACCATAAAATCACAGGCTCTGGAATGGGAGCTATGGTGGCACAATGTTTTAGATGTTTCAGTGCTATTTGAAAGGTCAGCAGTTCAAATCCCTCAGCTCCTCCATGAGAGAAAGAGGGCAGTGTCTTGTCCCTCTTCAAGACTAAGAGGCTTGAAAGTCAAGGCTGAAATGGATCATTTCCATGTGTTGATATTTTCTTCACAGCAGTGAGTTGGGTTTAGTAGACAAATGCTTTATTACAGAAGACTCAGCATATTCCTGAGTGAGCAAAGAAAATGCAAATCTATTCCTGGATCATCATTTGCACTCACAAAGCACTTAGGGCCCTCTTGGTAGTATAAACATTTAAAATGGTGTTTGCTAAAACCATGTAGCACTAGTCTCATGATGCTGAATCTCATTTCTTATGGAATTTGAGAAACAAAACATAACAGTCCTTTTTGTAGGGCTAAGTCTCAATGGTCCCCCAAAAATAAACCTCCATTCTGATTCTAGGCCTGTTACTGTAAATAGATTTCAAAACCATGTACAAGTGTCTCTATGACAGTTTTATATACTGAAACATACATGTGTGTTGAGAAACCAAAATGGATGCACATCCGAAATAAGGGTGATGACATTATGGGTAACTGTTTACTTAATGTTGTTTTGTTTCTGTGGTCACAGACGCAAGTTCTGTCTGGCTTAGATAGCTCTGTTTATGCTCTCCCTCTAGTGGGTGGAGCCTGAGAGTTGACAGAGGCACTATGATAGGACCCCATCTCGTTGGCAACAATGACTGTCCAAGGATCAAAGATGACAAAAAGAGAAATAATAAGTGTGCTTTTGGGGACTTTTCATACATAAATAGTTTAAGATGGAGATCTGGTGGCATAGTCCATAGGGACTTGTATGCACTGCACATCCAAAGACAGTAACTCTAAGTTCAAATCCACAGTGGCTCTGCAGGAAAAAAAATGCAAAATTGCCTCCTTAAAATTTCCAGCCTCATTCTACAATGGAATCCCAAAATCTCTGTAGATGTTCATTGAAATGAAAAATAAACAACCTAAATTTAAAAAAAAAAAAATTTCCAGCCTCTCAAAACCTGTTGGAGAGTCAGCTATATTTCTGACTTGACAGCAATGAGTTGAGTTGAAATTCTGGAGAATCCTATAGCAATGCTTCCTATATACAAGATAATCTCTTTCCAAAAAGAATGGGCAGCTGAAATGCAAGGTAGCTCAGGCTGAGTTTCAGTCTTGATTGTCACGCCAGAGCAGCTCCACTTCTACCCAGTGCAACCTCTACTGCGTGTTCTTTGTTCTGTGAGGAAGTTTTACAGTGCCATCCCATTCAACCACTACTTTCTTCACTTAACCGAGTTCAAATTTCTATTGCTAAAAACAAAAACAAAAACAAAAAAACCCCACCCTAATTAAATTATTCTCATGCTTTGGAATAAATAAAATTTGAATGAGAGAAGTTCTTTTCTTTGTAATAAACTTAGGAAGAGACAATTTTGCCTTTGAGATTCATCTATTTATTTTGCCTTTCCCCCCTTATCTATGACATATAAATTAGCTGTTGAAATTGTTCTATTAAAACCATATATCTTGGTATAAAAAGGAAATAGTGTATTCAGACTTTTAGCCTAAAAGTTGAAAGTTGACAGTCTCTAAACCAGGAAAATGAAATGTTCCATGACCCCAGCCTCTAGAAATCTTTCTAGTCCATGCCCCACTCATATGAAGTCCTACACTAGGGTAAACATACACACAAAAGTCAAAAACAGTCATTGGAATTTTTCTTTTTCAAGTTTTCCAAGGCTGTAAATTGACAGAAGAGTACCCATCTTTCCCCAAGGAGTTGCTGGTGTATTTGAACAAGAAGAGAGACAGAAACACACAGCCTTTGGGTTAAGAATGCAAGTCTGTGTGCACTTCCCACCAGAGCTCACGGCTAACAATAGCAAGCAGTATTTTTTTTTTTTTTAACAAACCAAAACCCCCAACCCAACTCTGTCCAAACCACTCTTTCCCATTTATTTTAGAGAATTTCTGTAACATTGCTTTTGTTATTATGGCATGTTGCTAGGAGGGACTGTTCCTTAGAGAAGGACATGATGCTGAGAAGGGTGAAGGGTCAGTGAAGGAGAGGAAGATCCTCAGTCAGGTGGACTGACATCATGACTGCTGCAGTGGACTCTTGTGTGTCAGGAAGTGTGAGGATGACACAGGATAAAACAGGGTTCAGATCTTTTGTTCGTAAGGTCGCTATAAGTAGTGATCAACTCAATGGCAGCTAACAACAACCACCAAGTTGTAACTGACCCGTAGATGGCCCTACAGTGGGTTTTCAGAGACTGTAAATTGCATAGGATGAGACTGCTCATTTTCCTCCCATGGAGCACTGGTGGAATTGAGCTATATGCCTTTGGTTTGGCAGCACCGTCTGTGTCCACAGAGTCACATTCCCTAGCGTTGCTTATAAGGACAGTCATTTCAACAACCACATAGAATTGTTGCTTCTTTCTCGTTCTCATTTCCTGAATCCATGTCTGCTGACCCCATCTATGGCCAACAGCACCTCCATACCACTGATGCCATTGCAATTGATAATCTCTGCTGCTCTACAGGACCTCATGTGGATCCCACGGATGCTGTTTTTACGGTGTCCCTAGTGTACTAGTGCTCGGAATTCTTCCTAAATGATGGCAATATCCCTCAACTCCCACTGAAATACATGCCACCTGAAGCACGCCCCTAAGCCCCCCAGGTCTTTTGGTGAATTAGTCCACACAGCTGCACCTGTTGTTAGCCATTTACAGTCTTGGAAACTCAAGGAAGAGTGAGCTAGGATTGATTTAGACTTGATGGCAATGAATTTTTGAGACTCTATTTCATAATATTGTCCCAAAGAAGTTCTGTTTATGACCACATCCTTGTCAGGCAGCTCTTTTTCCATGACAATGTCTCAAACCAGATTCATCTCTTTTTCCCTTTTCAATTCAGCCTGCTGTGGGGTTCCAACAGTTGTCAATCACTGGACGCCTCATTCCTCTGGGGTTCACCTATCCTATTCATCTTTGTAAGCAGAAAACTCTATTTAAGATTTTTAATGTATAATTTTCATCCTTTCAAGACTCTAAAATAAAACTCTTCTGAGCAGATACGGTCAGAACTTTATACAGGCATTCATATAATACTGGAGAAAGTTAATGTTTATCCTACATTTATTAGTTTACCTAAAAAAGCAGTCATGCTTTGTGTTTGTGCATACAGATGTGAGAAAGAGAAAAGAGAACAAGAAAGAGAGCTCACACACTTTGGCAAAAGAGAAAAAAAAATAGCATTTTATGTAATTCAGATTCTTGTTATAATCAGACAAGAGTCTTTAGTATTGGTTTTATGGGATTTTGTTTTTAAGAGGTGATTAATTTTATAAAATTACAATGTATAAAAATGCAGAAAAAACTCAATTTATGGGAATTATTATATGAAAGGCAAGGTGAATGGAGGAATGTTTGAAACACAATGTACATAAAAGAAAGGCAATGCATGTGAATTTTATATGCAAACAAATATAAAATAAGAATAATTTTTTAAAGTAAAAAGATTATGCCATGCCTTGGTAATAGTTTTAAAAATATATTCAGTACTTTACATAATAACCATGTTTAAAAAGAAGTTTCTTTTTTATTATGATATATCTCATGATCTTCACTCTAACATTGCCGTCATACTCTCTAACTGTTCCTTTCCAAGTGTAATCATAAGTAATAATAGTTGCAATCATCAATAATAATAGTTATAATCATAATACACATATAATTTTGTATCTTTTTTCCACTTAAAAGTATATAATGAGCATGCTTCCATGTTGCTACATAATTTTCATAATCATTACTTGCAACTTCTACATTGTATCTAATCATATGGATGAATCAAAAATCACAAACCAACTTTGATCTTTTTCATAGGCAATTTCCTCCATGATCTATATAAAAATTTATACTGTGCACAAAATAAAATCAAGACAATGTGATGTATTTTTTCCCTTCTCCTTGCAAGGATAAATAAGCTGAGTCATAAAGCATACTTTTTCCAGGGTTTAGATTGGTCTGAAGAAATGTTGGATATATTGATCAACATCAGTGTTTACTGACAAACAGCACGGTTTTATGATTGCTGCTATTTAGTGCTATCTAGTTGAGTACAACTCATAGCAACCCTGTGAACAACAAATCTGAACCCTGTCCTAACCAGTGTCATCCTCACAATCGTTGACACACTTGAGACCACTGCTGCAGTCACTGTGTCATTTCACCTGGTTGAGGGTGACTCTCCACATTTAGAGCATGTCTTTTTCCAAAGACTGACCTCTCCTGACAGCAGCATGCCCAATTCTGTGATCTCTCTTCTTCCCTATTAGTCCTTTTCAAAACTGTTAGTGGTGTAGCAGTTCCTAGGTGTCAGCCTCGCAGAACACAGGACAGAGAAAGGTTAAGAATAGATTTGGAGGAAATAGAAGAAACTCAGCAAAAGAATCCGCAGCTATCTTATAAGCATAGAAAATGAGGTAGAAATCCATACTAAACTACAAGCTTACCCGAGTTGCTGAAAAAACACAGATACTTTATTGTGGCTGCAACTTCCTCTGGGGAAATGCTAATTTTATTCAATTTTTCTCAGATCTATCTTCATTTTTGTTTTTGTTTTGTTTTATTTTTTTTAATTTTATGCTGGTTTATTATTATTTGTTTTTATTTTAACAACATATATAAAATTTTAATCTTTAAACATTAAAAAATACAGTTTAGTGACACTAATAACATTCACATTTTGGTGAAATTATCACTGCTGTCTATTTCCTCCATTGTCATCACCCCAAACAGACATGTGGTACACATTGAACGAAATTTCCCAGCCTCACCCCTTCTGTGGTAACTGCTAAATACAGAAATGTGTTTATACGATAGTTAGTATGATTCTTTTTATCTGATTAATTTACCTTACTTAGCACAGTGTTTTCCAGGCCAATGCATGTTATGGCATGTATGAGAACTTTATAGCTGACTTATCACTTCATTACATGTCTATTTTGTTTATCCATTCATCTGTTGATGGACATTTGAATTGTTTCTATAAAAGTTTGGTTTTAGGGCTAGGGATTTTGAGCATTTCTTCATGTGCTTGTTAGCCATCTGAATGTCATCTTCAGTGAAGTGCCTGTTCATATCTTTCCCTCTTTTAACAACTGGAATCTAGAGGGAAGAGAAAAGACAAGAGAATGGCCAAAATTATTGGGGCAGCTATTGCTGCCAGTTCAGGGCCTGTGTCAGGAAAAGGAAGTCTTATTCATATACAGTGCCATCCAAAGGTAATAAAGCAGGTCAGAATTGCTTCCACTGTTGAATGCTGGGCCACTTCAGTAGACAGTGTCACAGATGAGAGCCACAGATCGGCAAGGGAGTAGAGAGGAAGCTCCCACTCACTTGTTTGAAGTGTGGCTCTGAAGGACACTTGGCCAAGGTGGCCCACATCAGGTCCTTGTGGCAGACAGGACTGACAGGCCCCAGCTCCCAGCTGGAAACAAAGGAGGATGCTTCAACGATTTAGATCCTCCCAGAAGAGCTGTG
>NW_006399979.1:919658-921602 GCF_000299155.1 Elephantulus edwardii | reverse complement strand
AATAATAATTTTTAAAAAGTTTGGTTTTAAAAAAATGTGTTACCCTATTGCCACAGAGAGTCAGGAACCATAGTCAGGAACATGAATTGAAGCTCAACATCAAGAAAATGAAGACTCATGCCACAGGATCAATTGACAGCATCATGATAGATGGGAAAGAAACTGAGATTGTTAACAGTTTCAGCTTGCATGGTTTCACAATCAACACTCCTGGCACCAGCAGTCAGGAAATCAAAAGACTGATTAGATTAGGAAAATCTGTTCTTAAGGACCTCTCCAGAGAGCTAAAGAGCAAAGATGTCAGTCTAGAGACTAAGGTGCATCTGATCCAGGCCATGGCACAAGTACGTGCTATGCATCAGAGAGATGGACAATGGCCAAGGATGATAGAGGAAATGATTCTTTTGATTTGTAATGCTGTACAAGAGTATTTAACATAGCATGGACTGCTAAGAGAACAGATTTGTCCCAGAGAAAGTAAGCCAAGCTGCTCCTTGGAGGCAAGGATTTTGAGGCTCTTTCTCACATACTTTGAGCATATAGCCAGGAGGGACAGTCTTTAGATAAGGATAGTGGAACAGTGAAGGAGAGGAAGCCCCAGATGAGATGAATTGGCACAATATTTGAGGTAAGAGGGTACGTATGTCAGAAACAGTGAGATAGGCTCAGGATAAAGTGGGGTTCAGAGCTATTTTGCATAGGGTCATTATGAGTTTTAGTCAACTTGATGACCCATAACAACAACAATAACAACAGGAAGGAAGGGAAAAAAAGAAAATTTTTGCTACTTAAATGAGATATTTAACTAGAAGCTTGTATATTTTGTTTGAAAAACTGTCATTTAGGGAAATTTTCACCTGAGAGTGAAAATAATGTGGTTCAGTTGATGGCTCCGAATTAAGCTATGTTCTTACATAAACTGACAAGTTGCCTAATTTCTTCATGTCTAATTTTGTACTGCTAAAATGGTGATGATAAGGGATGGCAGGGTGTGGGAAGACTAACACATGGTAAATGCCAATTATGCACCCAGAGACCAACACTTTACAGTTCTAGGCTTCAAGGGCTAATTTCTGAAATACTAATGTTGACTTATCTTTCGTGATTGTTCTTGCTAATTATTGAACAGAAGCATTGATATCACATTCAAGCAAGATTCTGCTGGAGATTATCCAAAAATGACTGGAACATCAACAGAGAACTGCCTGGAATTCAGGCTGGGTTTAGAAGAGGCTGTGGCACTGGGGCTATTAAAGCTAATGTTAGATGGGTCTTGGTGGAAAGCAAAGAGTACCAGAAAATGTGTGTTTCATTTACTATGCAAAGACATTTGACTGTAGATCACAACAAACTGTGGCTGACTCTGAAAAGAATGAGAATCCCAGAATATTTGATTATGTTTATGCGAAAACCTATACTTGGACCAGGAGGCGGTTGTCACAACTGATCAAGGAAACTTTGTTTTTTAAATGTTATTTTATAAATTTTAATGAACATTTACTGAGATTTTGTATTTCCATTCATTCATTGTTGCACTATTTTCTCTACACCTCCCCCCCCCAGTTCGTTCCTCTCTTTTTTTTTCCTTTAAAATATGTTTTAAATGTCCCATTGCCACAGTGCTTGTCAAAACCAGTTCTGATTAATCTCCTTTGTCAGTGTGTCCCTTACCATTCCCTATCACTCCTCCATGAGAAAGATTTCACCCTGATTTATAAGGAAAAGGGGATGGCATAGTCTCTTAGCTACTTCCTGCTGAAAAGGGACACTTTAGGTTTCAGGGTGAAGATTTTCTCTCACTATGATGGCACCAGCTGTCAGGAAATGAAAAGGCGCATCGCCATGGAAAAGTCTGCTGTTAGGGACCTCTCCAAAGTTCTGAAGAGCAATGGTGTCTCTCTGGAGACTAAGGTGCATCTGATACAGGCCATGGTCTTCACAATC
>NW_006399979.1:917934-919297 GCF_000299155.1 Elephantulus edwardii | reverse complement strand
CCTCTATGAGGTGGATTGATTCAGTGACTGGGATAATTGGGATGGGAGTGTCAGAGACAGTGCGATTGGCACTGAACAGAGCAGAGTTTAGGGCTGTTGTACATAGGTTGGCTATCAGTTGCAAGCACCTCGACGGCACATAACAACAACAACAACGACTCTAAAGAGCCCCTAGACTATTTTGGAGATTGATTTTGGAATGCACTGTTAACAGTTGTGCTTAGCCATACATGTTCATATCCTTGAAGATGTATCATGGAACTGTTGTAGCCTAGAAGACACAAATTTAACAAACAAGTTAAAAGTACATGAGTCAAAAATTAGAAGCAATAATATTCCAAGTAGAGGTTCTAACAGTGGCACAAATCAAGTTACAGAGGGCAGGTTGCTCTTAAAATAAAAGGCTTATTGAGTAGCACTTTGTCTATTATAGTATAACGATTAGGAAGCACAAGTTGTAGAGGCTCAACTATGCCACTTATTGTTCTTAAGTCTTGGACCAAATTCCATCTACCACTGGGTTGTTTTACAGCTTGGAAGTCCGCATGCAAGGCAGAGGTGAAGTAAGGAACTGCTTATAAGGTTTTCCAGCAATTCCAATGACTAAGAAATAGTGAGAAGAGTTGGGACCTCAAAAGGCTTTTAGGACCAAATAATAGGCTCTTGTGTCCAGGAGAAAACCAATATACTTACCAGTAATGTCAATGCTCACCCACAGCTCTTCTGGGAGGATCTAAATCGTTGAAGTGTCCTCCTTTGTTCCAGCTGGGAGCTGAGGCCTGTCAGTCCTGTCAGCCACGAGGACCTGATATAGGCCACCCTTGGCCATGTATCCCTCAGATCCACACTTCAAGCAAGTGAGTGGGAGCTTCCTCTCTACTCCCTTGCCTATTTGTGGCTCTCATATGTGACAATGTCTACTGAAGTGGTCCAGCTTTCCACAGTGGAAGCAATTCTGACCTCCTTTATTACCTTTGGGTGGCATTGTTTATGAGTAAGACTTCCTTTTCCTGACACAGGCCATAAGCTGGCAGCAATAGCTGCCCCAATAATTTTGGCCATTCTCTGGTCTTTTCTTTTCCCTCTAGATCCCAATTTCTAAAAGAGGGAAAAATTTAAACAACTAATTTTGAATAATATAATCTTTTCAGTTTAAGGCTAGAAATATTTTCAATATGATCATTTTCAATCTGGAGATGCATGTTCCAGTGCAGTCCCTATTTTCCATAAATGGTTTGGATAAGAAGAATATTGTAAATGTGGATACAATTCCACTATTCCCCCTCTACTCCATGATGTAGTGTTATTAGCATGAGCAGTTATAAATCCATTGCCTTCCTTACTCTAGCTTAATTTTTTTTTA
>NW_006399979.1:902945-916878 GCF_000299155.1 Elephantulus edwardii | reverse complement strand
TAATCCACTCTGCAACCCTCATTGCATACTCCTACGATAAAAATAATGCCCTAAAATATAATACTTTTAGACATTTCTTCATGTGCTTGTTAGCCATCTGTATGTATTCTTTGGTGAAGTGTCTGTTCATATCCTGTGCCCATTTTTCTATTGGATTATTTACCTTTATCATGTTGTGGTGCTCAAGCATTTTATAAATTCTGGATAGAAGTCCCTTATCTGACATGTCATTACCAAATACTTTTTTCCAGTTGGTGGCTTCCCTTTGTACCCTGTTGGAGAAGTTTTTGGATGTGCCTAGGGATTTGATCCTTAGAAGATCCCATTCATCTACTTTATCTTCTCCTGGTTGTGATCAAGGCAACATTTTATGGTTTAAAATTGGGAAGGTTGTATGCCAAGGATGTGTACTATCTCCATATCTTTTCAATCTGTATGCGGAACAGATTATCTGGAATGCTGGGCTATATGAAGAGAAATGTGATATCAGGATTGGAGGTAGACTCATCAACAATCTGTTATACAGATGACACAACCCTGCTTGCTGAAACTGAGAAGGACCTTAAGTCCATGCTGTGGAGGGTCACTGATTGCAGCCTTCAATATAGATTGAAGCTCAACATCAAACTACAGAGATTCCCCAACTGAGGTAATAATTTACAAATTTATTACTCTTGCATACTGCATAATATTCCATTGTGTGAATGTACTCAATCCATTCATTTGTGATTGGATATTTGGGCTGTTTCCTTGTTCTTGCAGTGGTGAATAATGCTGCTATGAACATTAGTGTAGAAATCTCTGTTTGTGCCTCAGTTCTCATATGCTCAGGGTATATTCCAAGTAATGGAATAGCTGGGTCATAAGGAATTTCTATATTCAGCTTTTTGAGGAAGCACCAAACTTCCTTCCAGAATTTTGTAAATTGTTACCTAACAAAAACAACAACATTACCTGACTTGGGAGGGGCTGGAGTGCATTATGAAGAGTGAACTCAGTCCCACAAGGATAAATAATGTATAAAACCATTATTGTAGAATGAGTATAAAGATCCAAGAGGGGTGAGCGAGGCTGGAAGCAGAGGGATGTGGATGTGCAGGCAATGGGAAATTAATCATTGGGTTGTACAATTTGATGCGGGGGGGTGGGGGGGTGGTTCTGAGGGAAATTGAAAGAATTTGTTCAAATTTGTAATCAAATTTTGTAAATAAACTAGTAGAAAATGAAAAAAAAATTACTTTGAAAATGCAACAATAACAAAAAAAGAACACATAGATTCTCACCATTGGGCCAATTGGCAGCATTGTGATAGATGGTGAAGAGACTGAGATTGTTAACAGCCTCAGCTTGCTTGGTCCCATAATCAACACTCTAACAGGCAGCCAGGAAATTAAAAGATGAATTGCATTGGAAAAGCCTACTGTCAGAGATCTCTCTAAAGTACTTAGGAGCAATGATGTCAATCTGTAGACTAAGGTGCGACGTACAGACCATGGTCTCTGTAATTATTTGCTGTGCATCAGAAAGCTGGACAATGACTAGCAATGATAGAAGTATAATTGATCCCTTTGAGCTGTGGTGCTAGAGAAGAGTATTAAATATACCATGAACTGCTAGAAGAACAAGCAAGTTCATCCTGGAGAAGGTGAACTCGGGGTGCTCCTTGGAGGCAAGGTTTCGGAAGCTTCGTCTGACATACTTTGGATATGTTGCAAGGAGAGACCAGTTTTTTGGAGAGGGACATCATGCTTGGGAGAGTGGAGGGACAGTGCAGGAGAGGAAGACACTCCATGAGATGAAATGATTCAGTGACTGGGATAATGGGGATTCAATGTGTTGGAGACAATAAGATAGGCACAAGGTAGAGAAGGGTTTAGGGCTGTTGTACATATGGTCACTTTGAGTCACAGGTGACTCGACGGTACATAACAACAAAACAACAACAACAACTTCAGTTTTCTAATTCTTTTAAAAGAGGTTGAAAGTTAAACAGGGAAAAACTATTCTAACATTGACAAGATGGTTCTCAAAGAGGTAGCATATAGAGGAATGAGTAATCTGGGACAGTGAGTGTCTGGTTTGGGGCTCCAACATGCTTCTGTAAAGAAAAATCAGCATGTCTGGTTCCTTTAGGGTGAATAGGAAGAAGGATGTTGCATTCATCTGTACATGTTCATTTGGATTGCTAGTCAATCCCCCAGACTTGTCCTGAGAAAGCAGATCTGAAGCCACTTACACTGGAGTGTCATGTCAGTATTTCATTTGTTTCCTGTGTATCTGAAAGTTGGACAGTGGATAAGGAAGACCAAAGAAGAATCGATGACTTGTGGTGGTGGAGGATTATATTGAGTATCATATGGACTGCCAAACGAACAAACCAATCTGTCTTCAAGAAAGTGCATCCATAGTGCTCTTTTGAGGGAAGGACGGTGAAACTTCATCTTGCACTGGGCATGTTGTTAGGAGAGACCAATCGTTGGAAAGATCATGCTAGGGAAGGGAAGGATCAGCAAAAGAGGGGAAGACCCTCTACAAGATGCGTCGACACAGTGACTGTACCACTGGAGTTTAGCATCTGATGAGAATGGTACAGGATAGGAACTGGTTCAGATCTGTTGTTCATAGGGTCACTATGAGTTATAGTCAACTTGATAGCAAATAAGAACAACAACAGACTTGAGTGAGAGCTCCAAAGGGGAGTAAATAGCACTGCTCCTGCTTGGGATGACCTTGATAGACAAATCTAGACATATTTGATCATTTATTTTTTGAGACCATAAGAAGAGATAGGAAAATTCTTTAGTGCTCCTCTAAGAATCTCCTCTCACTAGGGAAGACTGCAGGCTGAGTGTGCATTGATGAGCATATAGCAGACTTAAGGAATGGGGAGAGAAAGAACTCTGAGGGCTGGGCAGGGAGGATAAGGAAAGAAAAAGATAATAAGGATTTTGGAAAAGGAGCTTCACATGGTAAACGCCAGAAGAGCATGAAGGTTCCTTCTCACATTTCTCTGCACACCGGTGCTCAGTACTTCCAGATTTCTGATAGGAGTAAAATGTCTCTAAGCTGGCTGGGTAGTGAGAGGTTTGGGTTTTCTGAACGGTGAGCATTTCTAAAAAAATGGTTAGCTTTAGAGCTTCTCCTCACACACCCCCCCCCCGTGTATGTGTGTTAAGTTCTCTGATTATTGAAAGTGTGAAAAGTGTAATTTTAATACGTTTAAGGAGTAATAAATGAGACAAGTGTTGTTGTATTTGAAGGAACATTCTTCTACTTTGTACATCATTCTTTGCCAATTTTCTATACTGAGGTAATCTGGGTTTGCTGTGATGCTGAACCTTGTGCCATTGGGGTATCAAATACCATAATGGTCTCCCAGTGTGGACAGTATTTGGTGGAGTGTCCTTACTAAAACAAGCTTGGAAGCAGGAGTGGCATCCACTTCCGAAATGGCTTGTCTCCGGAAACTCTATGAACAGTACTTCAGCCTTTCATTCATTGGGTTGCTATGAGTCGTCTACAACTTGACGGCACCTAACAACAACAACAACAACCATCTCTTTAGCCCTCTTCACACATCAACCTCTGTTACAAATTTCTCACATACTTTGTCAATATTTATGTGTACTTTGGACCCACTCTATTGCCTCTTCCACCTTCTCCACCAGGAAAGAATGTTACCTTATCATCTGGAGCAGAGTAGCTCAGTGAATGCATGACCCTGAGTTATAGGGATTGTCATTTAAATGAAAGAAAATGAGCTTATAAATATAAAGTGATCTTAGAATTCAATGTATGAAAGAACTAAAAGTATGTACCTCATGTTCACAGATCCTTGTTGAGGAGTGATCCTCTTATTTTTTCCTAATAATTCACTGTTTTCATTGGTAGGTGCCATTAATTTTGAATCATAATGACTGTGGCATCAAGGATTTATGGTTCAAAATTTATTTCCTACCCATTGATTGACTTTGACTTTGACACATGCATTGGAGGTGCATGTGATTAGGGTATATTAACCTATCCTCAATGAGACTGGCTAGTGTTGCAACTAAATTGAGAAGATTCATGGACAGATTTTTAAAATCTCGCCACTAGCAAGATGAGAAGCAGAAAATGCAATGTGTGTCATTTGGGGCCAGAGATTCTTGTGTCAGCCAGACTTACAGGAGAGCAGCAGCAGCTGCAGCAGAGAACTAGAGACACAATATGAGACAAAGCTGAGCTGAGATTGCAATGCTATAGGGGTCTTTTCCCAAACTTGCTGGAGAATTTGAAGGGAGACACCATAGTTGTCAGGACATTTGGTACCAGCAACCAAGATTTCAAAAGATGAATTGCATTGGGAAAGTCTGCTGCTAGGGACATCTCCAAAGTACTGAAGAGCAATGATGTCAGTCTGAAGACTAATGTACGCCTGATCCATGCCATGGTCTTCACAATGACTATGCATAAGAGAACTGGACAATAACTAGGGATGATAGAAGGAGAATTGATGTCTTTGAGCTGTGGTGCTGGAGAATACTGAGTATACCATGGACTGAGGAGAGAAAAAATAGTTTTTCCTAGAGAGAGTGAAAACAGGCTGCTCTTGGAGGCAAGGATTCTGAAGCCCCATCTGACATATTTTGGACATGTTGCAAGGAAGGACCAGTTGGTAGAGAGGGATATTATGCTTGAGAAGGTAGAGGGACAGAACAAGAGAGGATGACCCTTAATGTGATGAATTGACTGTAATTGAGGCAATGAGGGTAGGTGTGTCAGAGACAATAAGATTGGCTCAGGATAGAGCAGGGTTCATAGTTGTTTTACATAGGATCACTATGAGTCACAAGTAACTCAACAGCACATAATAACAACAACACAAAAGGATAGCTTTGAAACACTGGCCTAAAAATGAAAGGCTGAAGGTCAAAGGGTGCGCGACCTTGCTTGAGAAGGTGTCTTGATTAATTGTATCATCATAATTTCCTTAATAAGCCTCATAATCATGATTATGGTTCTGTGTGGTCTGTGAGCTGTTGCAATGGATTTTGGAACCAGTATAGCAGTAAGATTGGTATGGGAATTAGTAGAAGTAAGTAGGAGTATGAGAGACCATGTCTAACTTTATAGGAATTAGTTTTTTTTACTGTGATTGCTGTTGATGGGGCCAGTTCTTCCTTGTAGAGTTAGCAGAGGCCAGATATATGGCTGTCCCCAAGTTGCCCTTGTTCTTTTTTTACAATAACTGATGTGACAAGAATAAAGCTACTCCCTTGAATTCTCTTGGGTATAATATTATGCAGAAACACAGCACAGGTCTTTCATCCACTGAGCTGTTTGGGTGAGATCAAATCACTAGTTTTTAGCTACATTTACCATTTGTGCCACCCTTGGAAATCCAGTGATACAGATATATTTTGCTGCTATGACCAGAGTTCTACTCATGTTAGTTTATGAAAACTGGAATTTGTTCTAAGAAACCCAATTGCAGAAAAAACTCTAGAATTATAAAATTCAAGAGTTTTATTGCTGAGTTTCTTTATTCTTTTTTCTTTCTCCATTCTTTCTTCTTCTCTCTCCCTATGGTCCCTTGTCCTGTATTCTAGGTTCTGTGCCAATTTTTTTGTTACTCTGATAACTGCTTTTCAATAATTTTGCACATGAATGCCTTTAAATGGCAGCCTTATCTTTCCATCTTGGTTTCCCACAATTAAGAAACTTGATTTCAAAATATTGACTTGTTTCTTCTCTATGATATTCAGGTCTTCCTCGTGCTTTTTGTTTTCTTCTTCCTTTACCTTAAATGTGTTAATGTGTTGTTGTTGTTGTTGAGCATGAATGAGTTGTAACCAATCCATAAATGACTCTCCAGTGGGTTTCAAGAGGCAGTTAAACACATGAGAGGAGATTGCCCATCCTTTTCCCATGGAGCAGCTAGAGGATTCACGTGCATTCGAGATTGCAACACAGGTTCTTATCACTAGGCCATAGAGATTTTATAGAACTCTGGTGGCCTATAGGTCTGAGGCTGTGCTGCAGTTCCCAAAGGTACATTCTTCAGACAAGGTATAAAAGTGACTCCACTGGCTCAACTTTCAAAGAGTAGATATTTATTTTTATGTGCTGTTGAGTCATTTTTGACTCATAGCAACTCTATGAGCAATACCCTTCTCCAGCACCACAACTCAAAGACATTAATTCTTTGTCTATCATCCTTAGTTACTGTTCAGTTTTCTGATGCATAGCAAGTAATTGCAAAGACCATGGCCTGGATCAGACACGCC
The DNA here is from genome assembly GCF_000299155.1 of Elephantulus edwardii. Lineage (NCBI taxonomy): Eukaryota > Metazoa > Chordata > Mammalia > Macroscelidea > Macroscelididae > Elephantulus > Elephantulus edwardii. Next base: position 910,609 of record NW_006399979.1, on the reverse strand, counting down.
TTAGTCTCTAGATTGACATCATTGCCCTCCTGAACTCTGGAGAAGTCCCTGACAGCAGATTTTCCCAATATAATTTGTGTTTTGATTTCTTGGCTGCGTGTTACAAAGAGTGCTGATTGTGAAGCCAAGCAAGCTGAAGCTGCTAACAATCTCAATCTCTTCACCATCTATCATGATGCTGCCAAATGGCTCAGTGGTGAGAATCTTTGTTTTCTTGATGTTGAGCTTCAATCCATAATAAAGGCTGCAGTCCTTGACTTTCTGCAGCAAATCAGTTTCAGCAAGCAAGGTTATGTCATCTGCATAATGCAGATTGTTGATGAATCTTCCTCCAATCCGGTTGCCACATTCCTCCTCATTGAGCTCAGCCTCCCAGATGATCTGTTCTTCATATAGATTGAAAAGGACTGGCGACAGGTGTACCCTGGTGTACACTTTTCCTGATTTTTAATCATGTAGTGTTTCCTTGCTATGTTCTGATGACTGCCTCCTGGTCCCAATATTCTGGGATTCCCACAGTTTGTTTTGGGCCACACAGTCAAATGTTTTGCATAGTCATTGAAACACAGACATTCCTCTGGTACTCACTGCTTTCATCCAAGATCCATATGACATTATCCTTAGTACCATGGGCTCTTCTAAACCCAGCTTGCACTTCTGGTAGTTCTTTGTTGATGTGCTCTTCCGGTCATTTCTGTATAATTTTCATCAGAATCTTGCTTGCATGTGATTTTAATGATATTACTTTATAATAATACTGTCAGGTCATCTTTTTTGGAACTGAAACAAATACAAATATCTTCTAGTCAGTTGGTCAGTTCCTCCAATATATAAAGTCACTAATAACACTGGGGGGCCACTTGCATTTTAGAGTAAACCACAAACTTGCTTGCTGAAAGTGAAGAAGTCTTCAAACACTTGCTGCAGAAGGTCAAAGTCTATAGCCTTCAGTATGGATTACATATGAACATTTGTTATTGTTGTTGTTAAGTGCCTTCAAGTCGCCTGAGACTCATAGTGACTCTATATATAACAGGCCTGAAACCTGCTCTATCCTGTGCCAATCTTACTGTCTTGTACATACCTACCCTCATTACACTAGTCACTGAATCAATCCATCTCATCCAGGGTCTTCCTCTGCTGCACTGTCCCTCCGCCCTACCAAACATTACATCCCTCTTCAAGGACTGGTCCTTCCTTGCAACATGTTCACAATATATCAGATGAAGTTTTATAATCCTTGCCTCCAAGGAGCAGCCTGGTTTAACCCTCTCTAGTATGAACCTGTCTGTTCTCTTAGCAGTCCATGGTACACGCAATACTTTTCTCTAGGACCACAGCTCAAAGGCATCAATTATCCTTCTATCATTCCTAGTCATTTTCCAGCTCTTTGATGCATAGCAAGTGATTGCAAAGAAAACAAAAATTCTTACCACCGGGTCAATAGGCAATATCATTATACATGGAGAAATACTGAAATTGTCAATGAGTTGATCCACAATCAACACTCTTGGTACCAGCAGTCAAGAACTCAAAAATGTGCTTTGCTTGGATAATCTGATGTCAAGGACCCCTCCAAATTGCTACTACTAGGAATATATCCCAAAGAAGTAAAAATTGAGACATGTAGTATATTTATAACCGGTTTATTCATAATAATAGGTAAATGGAAGCAACCCAAATGCTCATCAACAAACAAATGGATTGAGAAAGTGTGTTACATTCACACCATGAATACTATGCAGCAGTAAGAAAAAACAACTTTGTAAAATACTATATAACATGGGAGAGTCTGGAGAGCATTACACTGAGTGAAATAACTCAGTTACATAAGGACAAATACTGCATAAGGCAATTATTGTGAAAATAGGATAAAAATATAAAAATATCTACAATTGTTCAAAAGGGAAAGTGGAATAGGAGAAGATTGTACAGAAAAAGGAGAAGGGGGAAATCACTAGGGTAGTAGAGATTGGAGCTTAGAAAGGATGGTGAACAAATAGAACAGATTCAACAGGGGCTTGAAAAGACAGGATGATAATAGTCATATATCAATAGTAATTATATAATGTATATAAATGACTATATAACACTGTGATATGTTACTGAAGCACAACACATACAAATGATTCTACATAGATTAATAAAACAAAAACAAAAAAATCACAAGAGAAAAAATAATAGAACACAAGAATATTAAAGACTAATATGTACCTTATCTAAGACATGATCTTTTCAGTTACTTCCTATGTATCTGAAATTTGGTCAATGAATAAGGATGATGCAGAAGAATTGATACCTTCGAGTTGTGATATTAAAGAAAGGAACCGAATATCCTGTTGAGTACTAAAGAGCAAATATTTCTTGAAGGAAGTGCAACCAGGGTACTTCATTGAGGCAAAAACGGTGATGCTTCACCTCACATTCTTAGGACAATTTTTTAGGAAGAGCTGCTCCTTGGAAAAGGACATCATGCTTGGAAACGTGGAGGGTCACTGAAAGAGGAGCATCCCCTCAACAAATTGGATTGACTCAGTGACTATAACAATAGGATCAAGTGTATCAGAGGTGATAAGAATGGTGCAGCATAGAGCAGAGTTCAGATCCCTTGTTTATAGAGTTGTTGTGAGTTGTTGTCACCTAGAAGATCTTTAACAACAACAACAACAACAACAACAATTTAAAAAAAAAAAAAAAACCACATAAGGTCAATAGACAAGTATTTTCCAAAAGATAAAGTCCTGAAAGCAAGAAAGAGTAGGCTAGAAAGATTAATGAAAATTACAGGGAGGAAGTGGGAAAATGCGACTGTACAATGGGTATTGTAATTGAAGGGCACTCTGGTGATGTAATTCCTAGTGTGCTACCCTACTAACCAGTGCTTTGTAAAGTAACACTCAAATCACACTTAAGGAAAGAAGGGAGGGGGTAACAAGAGATTTGATTGCATTTGGATTCAGTGAGTGACAGGTCTGAATTTCTAGTACTAGGTTCAGCCAAGATAAGAGCACTGATTTTGTAAGAGGTATGTACATCCTTGCTTTTCTCAGAAAGAAACAGTAGGGCCATGTAAATTCTGGGTCTAATGGCCCTTTTTGTATTGTTCATTGTAATGAGATTTAAAATTACTGTTTATTGTTTCAATCAGCCAGCAAGCTATGTGCAGTGACTCTTTTAGTGGTAGTGTTGGGGCATTTTTCTAGGTTCTTTGAGGAGAGATAGAGCTAAGTACCATCAAATTTATCAACACTTAACCATTACGTTTTTAGTCATCTCATGTGAAAAAAAAATGAGCAAGAGCCTATGGTGAAGAAGAAGTTCAAGTTGCTTTGAAAGAATTGGTAAAAAATACAAAACAAAACAAGGCCCCAGGAATTGACGGCATACCAACTGACATATTTCAACAAACAGACGCTACCCTGGATGTGCTCACCAAGTTGCCCCAAGAAATCTGGAGGACAATCACCTGGTCGACTGGAAGAGATCTATATTTGTTCTCATTTCAAAGAAAGGTGACCTGACAGAGTGTGGAAATAATATAATAATATCATGAATATCACATGCAAACAAGATTCTGTTGGAAATGATCCAAAATTGACTGAAAGAGCACATCATAGAGAATTGCCGCAAGTTGGGTTTAGAAGAGGCCATGGTACTACGGAATATAGCTAATGTTAGAGGGATCTTGGCCGAAAGCAAAGAGTACCAGAGGAATGTCTGTCTCTGTTTCATTGACTGTGCAAAGGCTTTTGACTGTGTGGATCACAACAAACTGTGTCTAGCTCTGAGAAGAATGGGATTCGCATAACACTGGATTGAACAAAATCTATACTTGAACCAGGAAACCGTCATTAGAACAGAGAAAGAAAACAATACATGGTTCAAAATAGAGAAAGGTGTATGCCAGGGATGTGTCCTATCTCCATACCTTTTCAATCTATATGCAAGACAGATCAACTTCGAGGCTGGGCTCTATAAGGAGAAATGTGGCATCAGGATTGGAGGAAGACTCATCAACAACCTTATGAAGATGGCACAACCTTCCTTGTGGAAACTGAGGAGGACCTGAAGTGTTTGCTGCAGAAGATCAAGGACTGCAGCTTTCAATATGGATTGAAGCTCAACATCAAGAATACAAAGATTCTCACCACTGGACTGATTGGCAGCATCATGATAGATGGTGAAGAGATAGAGATTGTTAACATCTTTAGTGTGCTTGCCTCCACAATTAACACTCTTGGTACCAGAAGCCAGGAAATCAAAGGATGTACTGCACTGGGAAAGTCTGCTGTCAGGGACCTCTCCAGAGTACTGAATAGAAACGATATCAGTCTGAAGACTATAGTGTGCCTGATCCAGACCATAGTCTTTGCAATTTCTTGCTGTGCTTCAGAAAACTGGACAATGACTAGGGATGATAGAAAGAAAATGAATGTCTTTGAGCTGTGATGCTGGAGAAAAGTATTGAATATACCATCGACTGCTGAGAACAAACAGGTTTGTCCTAGAGAGGGCAACACCAGGCTGCTGCTTGGCAGCAAGGATTCTAAGGCTTCGTCTGACATACTCTGGGCATGTTGCAAGAAAAGATCAGTCCTTGGAGGGGACATCATGCTTGGAAGGAAAGAGGGACAACACAAGAAAGAAAGACCCTAGATGAGATGGATTGATTCAGTGACTGGGTAATGAGCGTAGGTATATCAGAGACAATGAGGTTAGCACAGGATAGAGCAGGTTTCAGGGCTATTATACACAGAATCACTATGAGTCGCAAGTGACTTGATGACACAAAACAACAACAACAACATGTCAAAACTAGACAATGAATAGGGAAGACCAAGGAAGAATTGATGTCATGGAATTATAGTGTTGGTAAAGAAAATTAAATATACCGTGGATTAACACAAGAACAAACATATCAGCCTTGGATAATACAGCCAAAATAATACTAAGGAGCAAGGTTGGAAAAAATGTATTTCAATTACTCTGGACATATCAAAAGAGGGACCAATTGTTGAAGAAGGATATCATGCTTGGTAAAGAAGAGAATAAATAAAAAATGAACCATTTATGAGATGGTTTCTCAAGTATCTCAAAAAAGTCAAACTCACTGTCATTGGAACAGTTTTGACTCATGGTGACCTTCTGTTTTGTTTTTTAGGCTATAAATCAAAATGAGGTGAGAATGCCCTTTTTCCACCCATCGAGCAACTGGTTAATTTGAATCTCCACAGACACATATCTTTGGTGTTAGTAGCACAACTCATTACAGACTAATGCTACATACTATAACAAAGAAACCACAAGTGCTTTAATGAGCAAGTTATTTTCCAGAATAACTAGACATTCAGATGCAGGGTGCCCCCTGGAGTAGGCTCTCTCTCTCTCTCTCTCTTGTGCCCTCTCTCTTCTGGAGTAAAATCCTCATCTCCTTCCGCATCTGTAAGCCTGGCATTCTTGGGGTCTCTCCACGTGTTTTGGTCTTTTTCAAGGTCCAGGATTTTCCTTTGACAATGAAGACTTTAAACCTTCTATAGTTATCTGATTTATCATATCATGGCAGATGATAATATAATTTCTACATTATGTGATTTGTTATTGTAAGGTGCCATTGAGTCAACTACATCTCACAGTGACCCTCTGAGCATAAGGTCTGAGACTTGCTCTGCCCTGCCCAATCCTCATGACCTCTGGTGCTCTCTAGCTCATGTTTGCAATCACTGTGTCCATCCATCTTGTTGTTGTTCTGTCTCTCTACCTTGTATAATTACCTACATATATTTTGGGAGCTACAACTCCTTCCGTGACAGATAAGTTGACACAGTGGCTACAACAACGAGCTGAAGCACACTTACTGTTGTGAGGATCCAGACGACTAGGTAACATTTCCTTCTGTTATAAATGAAGTGGCCATGAGTCAATGTCAACACTGTTTGGGGGCAACTAAAAGACAACAACAGCACCCACGTCTTATTAAAGAGCCACATCTTGGAATGGTTCGTAGAGGAAAATGTTCAAGTGAACTTGAATGCAAAAATTATATACTTCTTTTGTGGAAGAGAACCGAAAAGCCTTTACCAGTCATGACACATACACAATTCTGTGGGAGAGAAGGTGGACAAATGAGTCGCACAGTTTTAAAAAGCATTTTTCTTAAAATAGTCCCTAAAACTTTTCACAAATGGTAAGCCTTGCAACCTGCTTGAATTTTAAATTTAATAAATGTTACCCTGTCAGCTCCCTGACTTGAACTGAAAGTTGCATTAATCAAAGATGTGCCTTTAGATGTAAGTTTAAATAAAGTACCTCTAAAGAAGACTAAAATTCTATATAATTTCACATAATTAAATGTAGCTATTTTGTCATACTACAATTTTCTGCTTTGCTCCCTATGTCTACAATTTGTATGTTCATCATGGATTTTATTTAAGGGCAAACATACCAACACTGTTAGGGTGCAAATGGTAATTACTTCCTGCCCCAAACCAGACAAGATGTTCCAAGTTCTCAGTTTTACGATGCTTAGAAAGATTTTAGCAAAAGCTAAAAGTGCATGCTTTTTGACTCTGGGCATAAACAGCAATCACAAAAGCAGTTTTCCAAAAGTCTCTGTTTTTTCCGATACTGTTACAGCTCTTTCATTCCTCATTTTTGTCACTGGAGAGAGTTTGATTGAGCCTATTGACATGAGCATTTCTAAAAAGGCTGCGATTACATACAATTTCAAGGGCTGGTGTGTTTTTTATTACAAGAAATTATTTCTTCAAGACCCCATCTTTAGGAGACATTTATTTTCTTGTCTCCTCAAATAAAATACCACACAGAATAATGTCAGTCTGAAGCCCAATGAGTCTTTATTCAATGTTACTTCATTCCTTTTCTATCACACAAGAAAATTAATATTTTGGATTTTCTATGCTTTTTCTGTGGAAAATTATTCTTGCGCTAAACTCTTTGAAGTAAGAAAAGTTGGCCTCATCCTCTGAATGCTTTCTTATCAAACTTTATTATAAGCATGGGACAAGGCTGTGGGCCAAAGAGATTACAAAAGAAATGCAGGGTCAAGTCCATGTTTCCCTTAGACGGAGAGCTGAAGCAATATTCTACAGCTTTCTTTAAAATAGATATACTTGACTTTCTCAAAGTCAAAGGAGGTCTCTATTGAGGGCTCATTGTGAGATGAAGAGTACAGAAAGTACATGCACATGACAAGAATTAGATAAGTGGCATGTAGGGAACTAACATCTGGGCAACCTAATGCTTATTGATGGTCTTAAAGTTCATGGTGAGCACACAAACTCAAATACATTGCCATGACTTGGAATGACCAACCTATCAGTGGGTTTTCAGAGGTTGTAAACCATGCAGGAGGTAAATGCTCATCTTTCTTCCACAGAGAAACTGGTGGATATGAACCAAGAAAGAGGGATGCCATTTAGATTAGCAGTGCAACTCCCTGTGGACTATGCCATCAGATTTTCCACTGCTGAGCAATAGACTACTTTTAAGGGCAGACACTGGTGATTGGGACATGGAATGTGAGAACCATGAATGTAGGAAAATTGGATATTGTTAAGGAAGAAATGGAACGCATAAATATTGACATACTAGGCATTGGTGAGATGAGATGGACTGGCATGGGGCATTTTGAGTCGGATGACCAT
>NW_006399979.1:895205-900720 GCF_000299155.1 Elephantulus edwardii | reverse complement strand
AAGGAGAATTGATGCCTTTGAGCTGTGGTGCTGGAGAAGAGTATTGAGAATACCATGGACTGCTAGGAAAACAAACAGATTTGTCCTGGAAAGGGTCAAACCGGGTGGCTTCTTGGAGGCAAGGATTCTGAGGCTCCGTCTATCATACTTTGGGCATGTTGTGAGGAGAGACCGGTCCTTGGAGAAGGCATCATGCTTGGGAGGGTGGTGGGACAGCGCAGGAGAGGAAGGCCCTCTATGAGGTGGACTGATTCAGTGACTGGGATAATTGGGATGGGAGTGTCAGAGATAGTGCGATTGGCACAGGACAGAGCGGAGTTTAGGGCTGTTGTACATAGGGTCGGTATGAGTCGCAAGCGACTTGACCGCACATAACAACAACAACAAATCTCTTTATTTGTGTCATTGACATATGCATATTTACAGTACAGAGTTGAAAGTCATAAATGATTCACAAATACTTACAAATTACACATGACAACTTTCTTCTTTATATAGTCTGGGATAAAAAAAGACAGTCATCCCATCTATACTGTCATTGTTCCTTTTGAACTTCCTTCCATGTTCGCTTTTTTTTATATCATATTCTTAAAATTCACATGCATGTGTGTGACTCTCATGCAATCAGATATAGAGAGTGTTTATAAATGACATATTTGTATATTTATTGTGATCTCAAACATACAATTACTCCAAGCCTGAAATAAATAGGATCAACTAAACAAGGAAAGAGCAGCTAACTCACATCCCCGAGATAGACCAAAAGTGACTCGGGCTCTGAATTAAGGTACTAGTAGCCAAGAAGCTTGCAGAGACACACAAATAGTTGATGCAGGCATTGCTGTTGATTCTGAACAGGGTATGCTGGGCAGGGAGAGGGCAGAGGTCCAGGTCTATTTCTGTCTCAATGTGGGCTGGGAGGTTATGATCCATGAAATGCTGGAGAGCTACGGACAGCCCAGCTGTCTGGGTTTTCAAAGCAATTTGGAGACAATTATTATTCTACAAGTAAAAAGCACTCATGAATCTATTTCAAAACTCAGTGGAGACTCTCAGAGCTGCTGAGTGAAATGAATGAACTCTATTTTGTCAAGAGCTTTGAACTCTGGCTCTCAGTTGAGATTAAAACCTGAACTTGTTCACACTGTAGAAAAACACATCTATGATAACAAGAACAAGCACTAGCAAATCATAGGAAGATAGATTTGCTTCTACTTTGGCTTTCCTTGTGAAGTCAGTGAACCTGCTGAAAGGAAAGTCGAGGCCAGGAGTTCATTCAGAGCAGAGCGCAATATGATACGTTTGGACGTACTTGAAAAGCAAACCACTCCCCTGCTGTGGGTCTTGGTCTTTCAGGTATAATCACTCAAAGATGTCTTATGGTATATGCAGTTTGCATGTTTAGTGCTGTAGGGAACAGTTCCATTTTCTGCAGTCCAGTTTTCATTTCTAAATGAAATGGGAGCCATGACCTTGAACCTGAGCTAATAAAAGAAGACAATTTCAAGGTTTTGGCACTAAGCTCTATTCATTAGCTACTAATGAAGCAGAGGTTGTAGAGATAAATCCCAAAGTGGACCACTTGATATCACATTGAAGGAAACGCCTTTCTAAACCACAGGCTAAATTCCAATATCTGATAAGTATCAGATTATCATGGAACATGATTTAATTATGAAAAAGTGTGACTACTGAGTGTACTACAGCCCACACTTATAACTAGAAAAATAGCTCCAAAAATGGCTATCTGCTAATCCTAGCATCAGGATCACAGTTCTTCCTTTTAATAATGAGAGGTAAATATAAAAAAAATAGAGTTAATGTGAAAGTTCAATTTTCAATTTTAACCCAACTATAGTTTTGAACTTAAAAATGACACTTTATTCTGCACAGACTGTTTTACAAGTATTTTTAGATTTTTTCTTTTTTATTTGGTTTAATTTTTTTTAATGACGAAAACTTTATTTGGAAATAAAAGGGGGAAGGAGAAGGGACTTCTGGAACAGTAGGAGGAGAGAGATCGCTATAATAGACGTTCCAAAGATTTGGAGAAAAAAGGTTTTTTTTGGTTTTTTTTATTTTTTAAGTGAACATGAGAATTTCTTTTTCCTCCTCTCCCTCATTTCTTGTCTCTGTTAAGCTTGGCCTTGCAAATTATTAACAGCTGTGGGGCCAATATAAGCAAGTGCTTTCCACACTGGAAAATGGGTATGATGGTGGTGGAGAGATTGTGAGGAGATAGTGGTAAAGTGTAACCAGAGGAATCCCAGAGAGAAAGGCTACCGTTAAATGTTTTGTTTGCTGGATAATAGAAGGGAAAGCTGACTTATAATTGCTCAGAGATAAAGTTTTCTGGATGATTGAGGAAACCAGAGGCTTCTTGGATTTGTGCTATTGAACTGAACTTGGACTTACACTAATTGAGGAATTGTGCTTGTTAATATGGCTTGGGACTGCTGGAGTAAACCTGTACTTAGCATTGTGAGACATTCTTTGCCTCCCCCATTCTCCAACTTATTTCCCTAATAAATCCCACAACTGTGAGTAAAGTCTGTGGGTCATGCAAAGAATATTGGCCCCAATGATTTGGTAGAAAAATGTGCAGAAGTTACAGGTGGCATGTCTGACTTTGTAGCTATTTTGGCTCTATCAATATTATTGATGGGTACAATACCCCTTTATGGAGCAGATAGAAGTCAGATTCGATATCTTATGTTGTGTATGTTCTTTTCTCATTGTGATAAGCATGAATGCAAGTATTCCAGTTTCTATTGCAGCTCTCTCCCTGTTGGGTTATTCAACTTTTTTTTTTTAAAAAAAATCTTAATATGTATTTTACAAACATCTTCCATTTCATAATACAGTGTCTGATTGTTTAAAAGAACAAGACAACCTGGAGATATCCGAGTCTCATCTCTACTAACTCTACAAGGGAGAACTGCCCCCATCAACAGCATCCACAAAACAAAACCAATTCCGCTAAGGTCAGAAGTGACCCCTACACTACTGCACCTCTTTCTACTAATTCCAGCACTAATTCTACTGCCCTACTGGGTCTGAAGTCGGTTGCAAACACTACACAGACCTCATAGTACCATACTCACAATTGTGAAGTTCATTTAAAAAGTTAACAGGTTACAATTCAGGTTGCCAACAGGACACAATTTCTCAGTCAAAACAGCTTCTGAAGCATGCTCACAGACCCTTCAGCCTTGAGCTTTGTGGGCCAGTATGACAAAGCTCCCTTAGAAAAGCCAATTAAGCTGTCTCTTCCTCTGTCCCAGCAAGCTTGGGTGAAGGCCTCTGTTCTGTTCTATGGGGTTGCAGTCCTGATGTCTTCTCTGTCTCACATCAGGTATCCTCTGTGACTACTACAGCTCCTGTAGGTCCCTATCTGAATGGCAAAGGAATCTTTTGCCTCATTAAGACATGCACTGCATTCTCTTCTTCTTTCTTACTGGAGTAGAAATTACTAATTTCTGCTGCTGAACCCACTCAATTTAATAGAAATACTAGCTAATCTTCTTGTAGATAGACTAACCCAATTTGCATGTTCCTTCTTATCCAGCTGACAAAGTCAAAAGCAATGGCTTAGGAAAGCCATTTGAACAATAGGCCCACTGCAGTGCACTGATCTAGAAAGAGGAGGATGTCAGGGACACATGCTCACTTACCTCCTGATCCAGCTTCCCATCCATTCTATTTTCTGAGGAGCTCGTTCACCTTACTGCATTACTGTTCTACTTGTCCCTCCTGGGTCTTTTGGAATCTGGCTTCCAGTCCAGCCACTTCCCCTTAATCTTATGCCCAACGTGTGTTCTCAATCTTCAGATGAGAAAGAATAAAGATAGACTTCAGGGACAGGCCATTGCTCAGAAACCTTGGTCATATACCAGCCAAGAGGGCAACATGAAAAGTCTAGTTTGCATTTGATCCTCAGGCAAGAGAGCAATTCCAGGACAGCATTTGAACAAATAGCCAACACTCTCTCTTCTCAAACATTCCTCCCCTAGCTCAAAAATTTGTAGAGAAAAACACACATGGGACTCATTGTTCTGAAAAAAAAAAAAAAAGGAAAAAGTACCATTAAAGGTAATAATGGTATGATGTTTTTATATCTGATATTTGAATGCATTGCAATTAAAAGAAAAAAATGAAAACAAACCCAAATCAACCTATATTGGAGGAAGTGTAACCAGGGTACTCCTGCCTGAAGCAAAGATGGTGTGTTGTCAGGAGGGTCCAGTATTTGGAAAATGATAATGGAAAAGGTTGAGGGTCTGAGAAAGTGGAAGACAATGAAGTGGATTAGACAATACTGAAACAGTGTGTTTAAGTAAAACAGAGATTGTGAGTATGATGCAGGTCAGGGTCTTAGTCTGTTACACATAGTATCTCTAAGCTTTGGAGATGACTTAATGGTACTTGACAACAACACACTTTCCCGTAGTGGCTGGTGGATTTGGACCTCATGCCTGTGGCATTGCAGTGAAGCTTCTTACCATTAGGTCACCAGAGGTCCCTAAACCCAGTTTATCCACTGGAATTCTGTGCCAATGAGAATACTGTGAGTGTTCAATGGATAATGTAGCAAGCAATGGTGGACTCGCATATTGTGCATATTTCTTCTCTTCACATGCATGCCCTGTGGTTCTTTTGGAGTTTCCTTATAAAGTCAAGTTCACAACTAAATGACAAAAGTTCCAAACAGTGACACTTAAATTTGGAACCCTTCTGAGCATTGGAATCTTTATGACTTGTCCATGAAGCTGACGTTGCACTCTGTTCCTGTTTCATACGACTCACCAGGCTTAGTTCTATTATCTTTTTTTTTCTTTTTTCTCTTCAGGTTCCATTCTTTCCTTAGACTTTGAATAACCATTAGTTGCTGAATACATCTCAAAATATAATGTGTCAAAATGAAATGTATTGTTTTCCTCTTAAAGTTGTTCTATGTTTCAGTTCCTGGAACCAAAAATTGTCAGTCACTTAGTCAACAATCCACAGGGTGACCACATAATTGCTCAAGGTATACACTTGTATTGATCATTTGAAAATGTGCTTATAGTTACACAATTGTAAGATTCGGCCCCAATCATTCAGAAATATGTTGTTCAGGTTTTAAAACAGCAAACCACCTGTGTCTCAGAATAGCAGTAAGTCCTAAAAGGTTCTCAAGTGGTCTTTTTTTTTTTTTAAAGTAGATCACCAGGCTTTTCTTCTGAGGTGCTGCTGGGTGAATTCAAGACTCCAGTCTTTTTTCTTTTTAGATTTTAATGACAATTTATAGACAATTTGGATTTCCATCCATTCATTGTTGCATATTTTACTCCCTGCTTTTCTCTTTGAAAAAAAAACTTTCATTGTTGTGCAATTCCCAAACTGCCGCCCAGTCCACTGTTATAATACAAATACTATCTAATCTTAAGTACTTTTTAAAAAAAATTTAGGTTGTTTATTTTTCATTTCAATGAACATCTACAGAGATTTTGGGATTCCATTCATTCATTGTTGC
>NW_006399979.1:889215-894974 GCF_000299155.1 Elephantulus edwardii | reverse complement strand
GAAACAACCTAAATGCCCATCAACAAACGAATGGGTAGAGAAGCTGTGGTAAATTCGCACAATGGAATACTATGATGCATTGAAAAACAAGGAACTCATGCAATATTATTCAAAATGGGTGAACCTGGAGGACATTATGCTGAGTGAGGTATCTCAGTCACAAAGGGACAAATGCTATATGGCATTGAAGTCTATGGGGGAGAGAATAGTCTATTAAGTACTTTTTAAACAGTTCTTTCCCTCATCTGTTGCCATGCAGTGTACATTATTTATTTCCTCTTTTCTTAGTTTTCCTCCAACCCCCATGTCAGTCCTGATTTACAACAGTGGCATTATGCATTATGTGCCTTTTTTTTTTTTTTAAAAAAATTCTCTTTTATATGTGTACTGTCAAATCAGATCCAATTGGTACAGGAGATTGTCCCTCCTTCTCCAGCAGAGCATCTGGTGGCTTTGAACCATGTACCTCCGGGCTTGCAGTGCAGCTTCTTGCCTCTAGGCACCCAGAGCTCTCTTATTTGCCCTTTTGAGATTGAGATATTTCACTCAGCATAATGTCCTCCAGGGTCACCCATTTTGTATAATAATTCATGAGTTGCTGTTTTTCACTTCTGCATAGTATTCCATTATATGAAATAATACAGCTTCTCTATCCATTTTTTAATGGGCATTGGGCTGTTTCTATCCTTTTGCTATTGTGAAAAATGCAGCAATAAATATGGGTGTGCATATATCTGGGGTGACAGTTCTAGTTTCTTTAGGGTATATTCCCAGTAGTGGAATTGCTGGGTCAAATGGTATTTCTATTTCCAACTTTTTGAGAAAGCGTCATACTGCCTTCCATAGTGGTTGCACCATCTTACACTCCCATCAACAGTGAATAAGTGTTCCAGTTTCTCCAAACCTTGCCAGCATTTGTTGTTTGCTGTTCTCTTGAATTTTGCTATTGTTACTAGAGTGAGATGATATCTCATAGTTGTTTTGATTTGCATCTCTCTAAGAGCTATGGATTTTGAACATTTTCCATGTGTTTGTTCGCCATCTGAATGTCTTCTTTGATGAAGTGTCTGTTCATATCCTGCACCAACTTTGCAATTGGGTTGTTAACCTTTATCTTGTGGTGCTTGAGTATTCTATAAATTCTAGATATAAGTCCCTTACCAGATATGTCATTATCAAATATTTTTCCCCTAGTCTGTGGCTTCCCTTTTAACCATGTTGGAGAAGTTTTTGGATGTGCATAGGGATTTAGTTTTTAGAAGGTCCCATCCCTCTATTTTATTCTTTCCTGATTACAGGTTTTTCAGGATGCTTGGAAAACTATTCATGTTGTGGATTAGGGCTTCTATATTTCTTCCAAGCTTTTCTCTAATGAAGTGTATTATTCTTGGTTTTAGTCCTAGGTCCTTGATACACTTTGACTTGGTTTTTGTGTATGGTGTGAGGTGTGGGTCTTGCTTGAGTTTTCTGAAGATAGTATTCCAATTTTGCCAACACAATTTGTTTAAAAGGCTGTCATTTCCCCACTTAAGTGATTTCATCTCCTGTCAAAATTCAGTTGACCATAGATAGATGAGCCGATTTCTGGGTTCTCAATTTTGTTCCATTGATCTATGTGTGTATCATTTTACCAGTACCACACTGTCTTGACCACCATAGCATTATAGTAATATAGATTTGAAATCAGGGAGTGAGAAGACTCATACCTTGTTTCTCTTTTTAAGAAGTGCTTTGCTTATTTGTGGCCTCTTTCCATTCCAATGAAATTGGAGATTGCCTTTTCCATCTCATTTAAGAATGGGATTGGTATTTGTATTGAGATTGCATTGAATGTGAAGATTACCTTTGGTAGAATTGTTATTTTGACAATATTGAGTCTTTCTATCCAAGAGCAAGGTATATTCTTCCAGGTCTCTTTTTGTTTCTTGTATAAATGTTTTGTGACTTTTCCTTGAATAGATCCTTTGTGTTTCTAGTTAGATTTACTCTCAAGGATTTAATCTTGTAATTAACTGCTGTGATGGATATTGTTTTTCTTAGCTCCAGATCTGTATTTTTTTTGTAACTGCAGAGAAATCCAGTTGATTTTTGTATGTTGATCTTATATCCTGCCACATGGCTGAATTGGTCAACTATGTCCAGTAGTTTTCCTGCTGAATCTTTAGGGTTTTCTAAGTATACTATCATAACATCTGCATAGAGAAATAATTTTACTTCCTCTTTGCCAATTTGGATACATCTTATTTCCTTCTTTTGTCTTATTGCTATTGCTAAGACTTCAAATACAATATTGGATAGGAGAGGGTATAATGGGCATTCTTACCTAGTACCTATTCTGAAAGAGAATGCCTTTAATTTCTCTCCATTGGCGCTCAGGTCTATGTATATACTTTTTATTACATTGAGCAAATTCTCCTCTAATTCCATTTTTTTTAGTGTTTTAATCAGGAAAGGGTGTTGGATTTTGTCAAATCCTTTTCTGCATCAATTGATAGGATCATGTGGTTCTTGTTCTATGATTTATTAATGCAATTAATTACACTGATTGCTTCTTAAGTTGAACCATCCTTGCATAACTGTTATGAATCCTACTTGGTCATGGTGAATTATTTTTTTATGCATTGCTGGTTTCTATTGGCCAGGAATTTATTCAGGATTTTTGATCTATGTTCATGAGCGATATTGGCCTATAGTTTTCTATTTTAGTTGTATATTTACCTGGCTTTGGTATGAAGGATATGTTTGCTTTATAGAATAAGTCTGGGAGAATTCCATCTTTCTCTATTTTCTGAAATAGTTTATGTCGAATTGGTAAGAATTCTCTGAATGTTTGATAAAATTCACTTGTTATACCATCTGGTTCAGGGCTTTTTTTTTTTTTGGCTGGAAGTTGTTTTATTACCTTTCCAATTTCTTCTTTTGTAATGGGTCTGTTTAGGTGTTCAATTTTGCTTCATGTCAGTTTAGGTAGGTAGTGAATTTCTAAGTATTTTTCCATTTCCTCTAGGTTTTCACATTTATTTGAGCATGGTTTTTCCACAATATTGCAGTGCTAGCTTGTTATTTTAGTTGGTTCTGTTGTGACATTGCCCATTTTATTCATTATTCAGATTATTTGTGTCTTTACCTTTGTTAGTTTTGCTAGTGGTTTGTTGATTTTATTTACCATTTCAAAGAACTGACTCCTGGTTTTGTTGATGGTTTCAATTGTTTTTCTGTTTTCTAATTCATTTATTTCTTCCCTAATTTTTATAATTTCAGGTTTTTTAGAGGGTGTCAGATTTTCTAGCTGTTCTTTTTCTATTTTTTGAGATATTGGGTTAGAGAGTCAATGGTCATTTTCCTGCCTTTTGATATGTTTGCTTATTGCTATAAATTGTTTTTGATTACTACTTTTGCTGTTTCCCACAGGGTTTGGTTAACTGTGTTTTCATTGTCATTTGTTTCAAGAAACTTTTCAATTTCATTTTTTTAAATTTCTTCTAATACCCAGTCATGTTCACGCAAGATGCTGTTCAGCTTCCAAATGTATGGGTTTTTTCTCCTTTATCCTCTTGTTATCAGTTTCTAATTTTGTAACATTGTACTCTGAGAAGATGCTTTATATTATTTCTATGTTTTTTTAATATATTAATGCTTGTCTTGTGACGTAAAATGTGATCTGTTCTCAACAGTGTTACGTACACCTTGGAGAAGAAGATGACTGAGCTTGTTTTGGGTGCATTAGCCTATAATTATCTATGAGATTGAGTTGGTTTATTGTATGGTTTAATTCTTCAACATCCTTGTTGAGTTTCTTTCTGGTAGTTCTATCTTTTCTTGAGAGTTGTGTATTGAATTCTCCAACTATTGTAGTGGTGTTGTCTATTTCCTTTTTCAGGTTTGTTAATATTTGTTTTCTATATTTTGCAGCTCTATCATTTGATAGGTGCATAGATATTTATTATTGTTATGTCCTCTTGTTCTATTGACCCTTTAAGCATTATGTAGTGAACTTTCTTGGCTTTTGTGACAGTTTTTGCTTTGGAACTATTTTATCAGATATTAATATTGCTACTCCTGCTTTTTTCTGGTTGCCATTTGCTTGGTATCTTTTCCCTCACCCTTTTATTTTTAGTGTTTCTTTGTCTTTACTTGTCATGTGTGCCTCTTGTGGACAGCATATGGATGGATTTTGGTTTTTTTTTATTTTTGTTTTTTTTTTTTGTTTATTTGTTTGTTTTTTTGTATCCAATTGGCTACTCTTCTTCTCTTCAGTGGTGCATTTAAAGCATTCACATTCAATGTGATTATTGAGAGGTAGGGTTTTATTGCTGTCATTTTGTTGAGTTCTTTTTGGTGCCATTGCTAATTACTTTGGTCCACCCTGCTTTCTGTGGCACCTTTGTAAGAAACATATCTCTCTTTGTTTCCTGCAATGCTGGTTTTATTTTAACAAACTCCCTTAGATTCTGTTTTTTCTGAGAATATCTTGATCTCTCCTTAATATTTGATGGTCAGTTTTGTTGGGTGCAATATTCTTGATTGACAGTTGTGTTCTATGAGTGTTTGATATACGTCATTCCACTGTCTTTTTTGCTTGCATAGTTCTGCTGAGAAATGGCACTTACTCTTATTTGCTCTCCTTTATAGGTTAATGTTTGTTTCTTCCTTGCTGCTTTCAGAATTCTCTCCTTATATTTGGTTCTGTTAAATTTGACTGTACTATGACTTGGTATTTTCTTTGGGGGGGGGAGTTTACTCTATATGATGTTCTCTCAGCTTCTTGAATATATATTTTCTCATTCTCCATAATGCTTGGAAAGTTTTCTTCTAGTAATTATTCCACAACATTTTTGGTGCCTTTACTTTCTTCTGCCTGTTCTGGGATTCTGATTATGCACATGTTATTTCTCTTAATTGTGTCCCACATTATTCTTAGGTTTTCTTCTTTTTCCTTCCCTTTTTGATTCTGCTTTTTGTTCTTGCGGCTCAGTGGTGACAATTCTATCTTCTATTTCAATGGTTTTGTGTTCCATCTCTTCAATGTGTCCCTCCATCATGTTGAGAACATCTGAAACATTGGAGCTCATATTTTGGATTATGGTTCTTGCTTTACCAGAATCTCTAATGCCTCGTTTGTTTTATCTGCAGTGATTTGGAATTTTTTAAGTTCTTCCCAGTTTTTGCTTACAGTGTCCTGTAATTCTTCACCTTTGTCTTTCACCCTTTGAAAATAATCAATCATTGTTCTTTTAAATTCTGTGTCAGAAAGTTTGATGAGACTTTCTTGCTTCAGGAAATCCATTGATACTCTGTCACTTTTGGGGAGTGACATCTTGCTTTGGGCTTGTGTAGGTTGTACAGTAGCCTGCTTCTTACATGAAATTTTTGTGGTAGAGTTTTTCATGCCTGAGGCGATAGCAGGTTATTGATCTGATTTCATTGCTCCAGAAGAGGGTGGTACAACTGCCCTGCCTGGGTTTCTCTCTGAACTTTTGACTCAAGGGAAGATTTGTTTCCGTTTAGTAAAGAAAATGCCTGTGAATTATCAGCCTCCTGTGTCAGACAATTCCTGCAGCTAGGTCAGTTTAAGGTGCTCTGGGCTAAATGCAATTAATTCACTGGTTGTTAGGAGACAGAAAGCAGAACACAGAGACACACGTAGGGGGTGTGTGTGTGTGTGTGTGTGTGTATGTGTAGATGCATGCAGAGTGGGTGTGCATGGAAACGCACACAGAGCAGGCATATGCAGAGACCAGAATGGAAAACCAGGAAAC
>NW_006399979.1:886223-888959 GCF_000299155.1 Elephantulus edwardii | reverse complement strand
ATTCCTGTGCTAACCATAATAATCAATCATATATCACTTCTAATCTGTTCTTTCCCTCATCTGTTTCAAGCTGTCTAATTCTCTTGTACTTGAAAGGGGTCCTACGTGGTCCAACCAAACAGTAGTGATTCCCCCCAAAGCACCTTATTCAAATTCCAGCTGTCTTGTTTGCTCCCAGTGCATCACTCTGGCATGTTGTTTCTGGCACAGGCATCAGCTCCTGGTACAGGTGTCAACTCCCCATATTTGGTAATTTTTAATTTTCATGATGTTCATGATATATTAGTACTTTCCAGGAGGACAAGTCTGTTTCTTGGTTTCTGGCGAATTTGCTGAAGGAAGGGAGGACACTAGAACCAGTCTGTGGGTCCCAGAGAACATGTAGCTCTGTGTCCCTATCCTCAGTCCTTGAGGCAGAGGAAGTTTAAACCAAGTCAAGCCGCAGTTTTAGTGTTAGCAGCTAAAGATGTTAACTCTGCACCATCCATGGACTCCTTTCAGATAATAAACTGCTGATATCTATACATTTTTTATGTTTAATAGCTGACTTAGTGAATTAGATTCTTCTCCCATTTCTACTTAATACTGACCAAAAACTTTTAATAGAAAAAATATTACTGGTAAAATCAGACACTGGCATTTACAATAGATTTCACTTAAATATGTTCATTGATTTACCATTTTGTCTGTCCAAAACAAATAGTTTCATTTCTTCTTTTTCTTTCTACTTCCTTATCGTGTGTGTGTGTGTGTAATTTCAAAATCATTTCCATTGGACCGAAGAGAAGTCCACTTCAAGGCCATATTGGCTAATGTCTTGTTGTTTGTGTTCTACTTTATTGGAAGAATTATAATTTGATAGGCTTTAATTATGGTGTCCTGTTATTTCCAATGCTTCCCACTGCTGGTTAGACCATAAATACAACAACAGTATTTGTACTACTTTTCTGGTACTTTTAGTTCAGACTGGAACACAGTAAGACCGAAGTATATTTTTAAAAAGGCTGCAAAAACTGAAAAGAAAAGAAAAGAAAACCTCAAAAACCAACCTACCATGAAGAAAAGGCAAACAAAATTAATAAGGGAAGATGGGGGTTTGAATTATTTCATACCTCATGATGATGATATTTGCTTTATATTTAAGTGAAGTTCAAGTCAGTTCTTGTTTTTATGGGACCCTATAAGCCACTTACTGGTCATCTTTGGCATTGTGAAAAGCCTAAAGCTACCTTTTTGGTTATCCAAGCCTCATCTAGTTATTAACTGTTTGCAACACTGAGGTAGAATTTCTATTAATTTCAGATGGCCCAGGCACTGGAAATAATGTACTACTTGCATAATAAATCCAAACAAATGCCAGAATAACATGTGGCCTCCTAAAGTGTCCCAGAGCTTTTGGACCCAAAAAATAGGAAGCCAACCTTGAGACCAGTAGCAATTTCTCCACTGAAATCTGCATTCTGCTAGAAATTAAAGTCATAGTTATTTATGAAAGTTGAAAGTAAAATTTAAGAAAGACTTCCTTCTAGCCTGTTCCAAGATAGAATTCAGTCATGTTATAATAATCCTCCAATTTTGAAGTGCTCTGTTTTATGTTGTTTAAAAAAACAGATATTAACAGTTCTGGGACCATTAATCATGTAACATTAATTGTGACAAAATTTATATATTAATCTAAATGTACTCACTGAATTGTTTATGCATTATGTATGTACTTCTCTTAAAGAAGTGAAGTAAAATAAGTAATTCTTGTCTTCAAAAAACATAACCTTAAGCTGTACTGCAAGCCCAAAGGTGGGCAGTTCGAACCCACCAGACATGTTTTGGAGAAGGAGGGGCAATCTCTTTCTGTGCCAGTAGGATCCAATTTGGCAGTACACAACAAGAAAAACAAACAGCAATAACAAAAAAACAAACAAAGCAAAACAAGAAACATAATCGTTTGAGACTGACAAAATATGAAGTAATTAGAGGACAATACAAAATAGTATATAAATTGTTGTTGTTGTTATGTGCCATCGAGTCATTTGCGACTCATAGCGACGCTATGTACAACAGCCCTAAACCCTCCTCTATCCTGTACCAATTGCACTGCCTCTGACAAACCCATCCCAATTACTCCAGTCACTGAATCAATCCATCTCATAGAGGGTCTTTTCCTCTTGCACCGTCTCTCGATCCTCCCAAGCATGATGTCCCTCTCCAAGGACCTGTCCCTCCTTGCAACATGCCTAAGGTATGTCAGAGAAGCCCCAGAATTCTTGCCTCCAAGGAGTAGCTTGGTTTAACCCTCTCCAGGATGAATCTGTTTGTTTCCTTGGCTGTCCATGGTATTCTCAATACTATTTTCCAGCACCACAGCTCAAAGGCATCAATTTTCCTTCTGTCCTCCCTAGTCATTGTCCAACTCTCTGATGCATAACAAGTGATTGCAAAGACCATGGCCTGTATCAGGCGCACCTTCGCCTCCGGAGAGACACCGTTGCTCTTGAGAACTTTAGAGAGGTACCTAACAGCAGACTTTCCCATCGCAATACGTTTTTTGATTTCCTGGCTGCTGGTGCCAAGAGTGTTGACCGTGGAGCTGAGCAAACTGAAGCTGTGAACAATCTCAATCTCTTCGCCATCCGTCTTGATGCTACCAATTGGTCCAGTGGTGAGAGTCTTTGTCTTCTTGACATTGAGCCTCAGTCCATACTGAAGGCTGCAGTCCTTGACCCTCTGCAGCAAGTGCAT
>NW_006399979.1:877260-879833 GCF_000299155.1 Elephantulus edwardii | reverse complement strand
TGGCGCAGGATAGAGCAGGGTTTAGAGCTGTTGTGCATAGGGTCGCTATGAGTCGGAAACGACTCGATGGCACATAACAACAACAATATTTTATGATGGGTTATTTGCTAACATTTGTTTAAATTGTCAAACCTCAATTTTATACATAATTTAGTTAAAAGATTTTTTTCATATATGATCGCCAAAGATCTCCTCTTAGTTGGTAGTTTGTCTTTTTCCTTTTTTGCTAAAGCTAAAATGATGGATGATCTAGGAATTGATGTTCTAACATTATATGTATTGCAAATAATAATGTGGAATCAACAACAACAACAACTAGAAATATTAAGAGATGTATTCTGACTCACTTTATTATTTTTTTCTGACTTACTTTAAAAGCAGCTTTCTGCCAAACAAAGCAGTTTAAGAATCAAGGAGATAACATTCGGGTAACAGAAAATTTTTGAAATGTCTTCCTGTCCAGAAAAGTAATTATTCTAATTATTTGGAGGCAAAGATTGTCCTCACTAGAATTGAAGTATATTTTGTTTTTGTAAGGAACATCTACTTCATACATCAATTTTCTGAAAATCTCAATATCAACCTTTCTTCCCCCCCTAATTTTTTTTTTACAAAACTCAAAAACAAATTTGAACAAATTCTTTCAATTTCCCTCAACTCACCCCCATCAAATTGTACAACCCAATGATTAATCCCCTCTTCTCCTGTACATCTACATCCCTCTGCTTCCAGCTTCTCTCTACCCTCCTGGATCTTTATACTAATTCTAAATTAACAGTTTTATAGTATTTATCCTTGTGAGACTGAGTTCACTAAGTATAATGCTTTCCAGTCCCTCCCAAGTTAGGCAATAATTTAAAAAGTTATTGCTCCTACGTTATTCATAGTATTGCATTGTGTGAATGTACCATCATTTCTGAATCCATTCATTCATGCCTGGACATTTGGGCTGTTTCCTTTTTCTTGCGATAGTGAATAATGCTGCTATGAACAAATCTCGGTTTGTGCCTCACTTCTCATATTCTTAGGGTATATTCCAAGTAGTTGATTAGCTGGGTCATATGGAATTTCTGTGTTCAGATTTTTGAGGAAGTGCCAAACTGCCTTCCAGAATGGTTTTGCCATTTTACAATCCTACCAACAATGTATAAGAGTTCCTTTCTCGTCAAATCCTCTCCAACATCTATTACTTGCTGCCCTATAAACTGACACTGTTACTGGAGTGAGATGGTACCTCATTGTGGCTTTGATTTGCATCTCTCTTATTGCCAGTGACTTGGAGCATTTCTTCATGTGTCTGTTTGCCATTCACATAACTTCCTCTGGAATTCTTTCCATGTCTTTTGCCCATTTTGTAATTGGGTTACCAGTCTTTTTCTTGTAGTGGCCCAGGAGTATTCTATAAACTTTTGTTATGAGACTCTTGTCTGAGATGGTTTTACCAAATGTTTGTTCCAAATCTGTAGGTTTTCTTTTCACCCTGTTGGAAAAAGTTTTTAGTGTGCACATGGATTTACTCTTTAGAAGGTCCCATACCTCAATTTTATCCTCTTTAGATTGTGCCTTTCTGGTTTTTTTTTTGTTTTTTTTTGGCAGTCTCTATATACCTTGGAGTAGAGCTTTTAAGCTTGATTCCAGTTTGTCTCTCATGAATGTTATGTTTTTGGGCTTTCTCCCAGGTCTCTGACCCACGTTGAGTTAATTTTTGTGTATGCTGTGAGATGTGGATCCTGTTTCAGCTTTCTGGAAGTATCACACCAGTTTTGCCAGCACCATTTGTTGAAGAGGTTTTCTTTTTCCCATTTGATAGCTTTGATTTCCTTGTCAAGTATCCGTTGACCATAGATAGCTGGATCTATTTCTGGGTTTCAATTCTGTTCCATTGTTCTATGTGCCTGTCATTGAATCAGTACCATGCTGTTTTGGTTACCATGAGTAACAGACCTAGATATTGAGTTTGTATTCAAGAAACTCACTGTTAACAAGTCATAACAGACTCATAAATGGCCCTACAGTGAGTTTTCAGGAGCCTATCAATCAAAGGAAAGAGATTGTCCATTTTTATCTCATGGAGGAGTTGATGTATTCATTCATACCACCAGAAAGACATCACCTTTGGATTACTGTGCAACTTATTGGTGCTCTAATTCAATATGGATTGAAGCTCATTATCAAGAAGACAAAGATTCTCATCACTGGGCCAATTAACAGCATCGTGATAGATGGAGAAGAGACTGAAGTTATTAACAATTTCAGCTTGCTTGCCTCCACAATCAAAATTCTTTGCACTGTTGTTGTTATGTGCCATCGAGTCACTTGTGACTCATAGCTACAAGAGCCGTAAATGTCGTTCTAGCCTGTTCCAACTTCGCCATCTCAAACACACTCATTCCCGCCACTCCACTCACAGAATTGATCCATTCTCATGGAGGGTCTTCCTCTCCTGTTCCGTCCCTCCACTCTCCCAAACATGGTGGCCCTCTCCAAGGACCAATCCCTCCTTGCAACATGCCCAAAGTATGTCAGACAAAGTTTCAGAATCCTTGACTCCAAGGAGCATTCTGGCTTCACCC
>NW_006399979.1:873483-877160 GCF_000299155.1 Elephantulus edwardii | reverse complement strand
AGCAAGCAGGGTTGTATCATCTGCATAACGCAAATTGTTAATAGATCTTCCACCAATCCTGATGCCACAATTCTCCTCATAGAGCCCACCCTCCCGGATAATCTGCTCTGCATCCAGGTTGAAAAGCAATGGAGATAGGACACATCCCTGGCATACATCCTTCCCAGTTTTGAACCATGTAGTATATAGATTACTCAAGGAAGTTTCATAAAAGAAAGAAACCAGGATTTCTTTAAAGGGGAGAAAATAAGACTTAAATTCTATCTCTTTTGGAAAGCTAAGGGGGACCAAAGAGAAAATAAATCTATTCAGAAGACTTGGGAAGAACAATATTCCTATGGGAATTTAGAATTCTTTAGATCTAAAAGACATATTTCCAAAGACTGGGTGCATGGAACAGTGGAGAGTTGGGATTTTGGAATTTGACCCTTTATAAATATATAAACACACATATAGTGAGAACTAGAAAGAAACGTATGTTTTGATAGAAATAAATAATGTCTTAAAAGGGATGAGAGAACATAATAAAGTTGTAAAATATAGCTTTAGGAAAACCACCCTGGTGTCTAAAGGCTAGACAGAAACAGCAAAAAGAAAGTGGAGACAGGAAAACAAGCTTGAATTATGAAGGATTTATAAAAATAAATGAGACTTAATTAGTACTTATACCACAAGCCAGGCATTTTCATAAATTTTCTTATTTACTTCTTGCACCATTCAAGAGGCATTCACGATTAGGATCCACATTTTATGGATAATTAAACTGAATCTTAGAACAATCCAGCAAGGAATAAGCTCATGTTTGAAGAGCCAGCTGTTGAAGAGGTAATGGAGGGTAATATTTGCCTTTACAGTACAAGGCACAATATCGTGAAAGTAAATTTAGGTTTGGTGATCTGAACAAACTCTTCCTGGGAAGAGTGTCAAGGAAGGAGATACAGTTTGAGGTGATTACATCAATGTTTATCTTCATGTGTTGTATATGTCTAGCTAGCTCTGGTAGCCTAGTGGCAAGAAGCTGTGCTGGAATCCCAAGGCATGTGGTTCAAATTCATGAGCTTCCCTGTGGGGAGAAGGATGTTACATGTGACTCTCCACCCATGCAATTAACTGCCTCTGAAAACCTGCAGGAGGGTCAGCTATGGGGTGATTCTGCCACTATGGTACACAACAACAACAATCAGGTACTTTATTTATAAACCCTGTCCATCCGAGTAAATAATGAACACCTCAAGCTAGATCCTTTCCATTACTTCTTTGAAATATTTTATTTGAGCTGTCATCTCAAGAAGGTGGTCTGGTGGTGCAGTGGTTATGCGCATACCTGCTAACTGAAAGGCTGGCAGTTTGAACGCACCCAGCAATTCCATGGAAGAAAAAAAAACCTGTCTACTTCTTAGAGATTGTTGTTGTCGTTAAGTGCCGTCCAGTCGCAGGCGACTCATAGCGACCCTATGAAGGAGAGTCCTCGACGCTTGGGTGCCTTTCATCCTCTCTCCAGGTTCATAGGGTTTCCAGAGGCAAGCTATTATGGAAGTGGATGCCACTCTTCCTTCTACGCTTGCTTTAATGGGGGAGCTCCACCCCACTCTCTGTTCACATTGGGTAGCCATCCATTAATGCATTTGACACACCAGTGTCACAGTGTTCAGCTTCACAGCAACCATAAATGACCAAGGGACGGCAACTTGTACACCAGGGCTATGTCTGAACAAAAACAATGAAAGAGTGGCCTGAGAGCCGATTACAGCCTATAAAAGTCCATGGTGGTGCTGTGCTCTTACATGGTTGCTATCAGTCTGAATTAACTTGACAGTATATAACAGCATCACCTCAGAAGCTTCATAAAATGCTTATGACCCAGAGAATCCTAAATAACTATAAAGGAAAGTGCTCCCTCTGCAGTTATTAATAATGAAATTGGAAATGTCTAAGTCTGTTAAGTACCTCTCCAAAGTGCTAAAGACTGAGAGAGATTAGTTTAAATAGTAAGATATGCCTTATCCAAGCCATCATATTTTCAACTGTATCCTCTGCACCTGAAAGTTAATCAGAGAGTAAGCATGACTGGAAATAAATTGATGCCTTTGAATAGTGTTAACAGTACTGAATATCCCATGGACTTCCAAAAGAACAAACAAATTTATTTTTAGAGAAAGTGCAGCTTAGAGGAAAGGATGGTGAAACTTCATCTCATACTTTGGACATGTTGCTTAGAGGGGCCAGCCTTTGGAAAAAGATATCAAACTAAGAAAGGTAGAGGGTCAGAGAAAGAGGGAGCCCCTCAACAAGACGGACTGATGTAATGATGGTTACAATGGACTTGAGAATGCCAGGGATCGTGAGGATGGCACAAGATTGTGTAAGGTTCTTACACAATCTAGGGTATCTATGAATAGTATTTAACTATAATAACAAGAACTAATTCCCTAGAAGTAAAATATTCAGTAAATATTCCAAAGACAATACCCACTGATTTACGGAGGCATCAGAACAAAGACTCGCACTTCTGAGAGAGCACTCATTGAAACCTGTTGAACATCATAGCAACACACAAGCTTCTACTGATACAGCATTGGCTGGAAATAAAATGGGGGTTTCAGTATGGCAGATGAGAATTATAGCACG
This sequence comes from Elephantulus edwardii, assembly GCF_000299155.1. Lineage (NCBI taxonomy): Eukaryota > Metazoa > Chordata > Mammalia > Macroscelidea > Macroscelididae > Elephantulus > Elephantulus edwardii. Next base: position 874,532 of record NW_006399979.1, on the reverse strand, counting down.
GCACTGTCATTGTCCACATTATTTTATTGAGGTATTTTCTTCATTGTGCTGCAATGCAATATATTTTGCTTTTCACTCTAATTTTCACCATTAGCTGAGAAAAATTTCATGTCTAATTTTACTTCTTATTAGCTCTTACCATAGAACACAGTATCTATGCTGTTCATTTTACATCATTAATTTTAAGTAAATCCTCCTGAGAAGCTCAGTAATCTTTCTGATAAACATGTTTTTCTTTATCTTCACTAAAGTGTGTCCCATGTTTCAGTCTTTTACTTGCACTCTCACTGATGTCTCTCAAGCTCAACAAGCTCATTGTTGAGTAGGAACTGACTCATAACTGCCCCAGTGGGTTTTCCAAAAGCTGTAAATGAGGAGGAGTTTGCCCACTTTTCACATCAATAATTAAGCTTTTTATAGTTATTTCTGATACCTTAAATAATTAGTAACTCCTATACCACTTTAGTGAGAGTATTTCTCACTACTACCATTTAAAATGTCTTTATTTTACAGAGATGAAAAATTGTGGTCTCTGAAATTCCCATGTCATCTACTTATTCACAATTTTTAAAACAATGACTCAGTTCTTAGAAAGGATGTTTCTTATTTTGCACATTCAGTGGAATTCTCTGAGGCTTGGAGAAATTCCCAATACCTGGTAAATAAGAAAAATATGTCATATGAAGGGATTCTTTTTTCCTCATTATTTGTTGTGTCTTATTAAATGCAATATGACTGTAACAAATTGGAACCTATGCAATAAAGAGACCATCTCAAAGTTAATATATTTATTTCCTTATAATGATGACATATTTCAGGAAGAAAAAGCAAATGATGAATGTTTACCATGGTTCTTGATACATTTTTGACAATCATGAACTCCAGGCTGAAAGACACCTCTTTTTTTATTCCTTCCAACCATCAAATCTAGTAATAATTGTTGTTGTTGTTGTTATGTGCTGTCGAGTCGCCTGCGACTCATAGCGACCCTATGTACAACAGCCCTAAACTCCGCTCTGTCCTGTGCCAATCGCACTGTCTCTGACACT
>NW_006399979.1:846444-866783 GCF_000299155.1 Elephantulus edwardii | reverse complement strand
AGGTCCTCCTCAGTTTCAGCATGCAGGGTTGTGTCATCTGCATAATGCAGGTTGTTGCTGATTCTTCCACCAATCCTGAGGCCTAGCAGTCAAGAAACAAGCAAACAAACACATTGCTCTAGGGAAAGCTTCTGTCAAGGACCTCTCAAAAGAGAGGAAAAAACCGCTTAAGAAACAATAAAATGATATATGAAAGAAATTATTTAAATGTGCTGAAGAACAATGATATCAATCTGGAGTCTAAGGGATGCCTGATTCAGGCCATGGTTTTTGCAATTACTTGCTATACATCAGAGAGTTGCACAATGACCAAAGATGACAGAAGAATCTATGCCTTTGAGTTCTGGAGCTGGAAAAGAGTATCAAACATACAATGGAGTGCCAAGGGAACAAACAGGTTTATGCTGGAGAGGGTGAAACCAGGTTGCTTCTTGGAGGCAAGGATTTTGAAGCTCTGTATCACATACTTTGGGCATGTTGCCAGGAGGGAACAGTGCCTGCATAAGAACATCATGCTTGGAAGGGTGAAGGGACAGTGCAAGAGAGGAAGATACCAAATGAGATTAATTGACACAGTAAATGAGGATAGTTGTGTCAGAGACAAGTGATATTTGCTCAGGATGGAGTAGGGTTCAGAGCTGTTGTACATAGTGTTGCTATAAGTTACAGGCAACTTAATGGCACCTAGCAACAATAAAAACAATTCTGAACTCTAATTGCTGCTTTGATCTGTCCTTGCTGTACTTCCCTGAAAATCCTCTCCAACCCTATTAGAAATCCAATTATCAGTATATTAATCAGTAAAGTGTGATGAAAAGATTAGTAATAATCCAGTTATGTCCACATTTTCTTTGTTAGTAAATTTATATGATATATATTTCTTTTATAATTACTTGCCACCACCACTTATTTTCATGCAGTCAACATTGACTCATGATAATCCCATATTTAGAAGGGTTGCTTGTTTTTCAGAGTGTTTTCAGTGGCTTATATTTTAGAAATAGATTATAAACGTTTCTCTTTTGTAATAAACACAAAATAATTTCTTGCTTTCTCTCTATTAATTTATTGTTTGTATTTTATTTGTTTAATTTTTATATATGCTTTGACAGCTTAGTGGTAAATAACTACACTGAAATCCCAAAGGTATACAGTTCAAGTTCACTGGCTGCTCTGAGGGAGAAAAATGGGCAGTCTCCTCCCTTGTGATTTACTGCCTCTAAAAACCCATTAAGGGTGATCAGCTATGAGTCAGTTCTGGCTCCATGGCACATAACAACAGCTGCATCACAGAATGATTAAAGTTTGGTAGTTTGAACCCACTGACTCTGTGGGAAAAACCCCTGACAATTTGTTCCCAGAAAATCATGTTATTGTTATTGTTATATGCTGTACAGTTGTAATGGACTAATTGCTGACCCTCCAGTGTGTTCTCAGAGGCTGTAAACTGAATGGGAAGAGATTGCTCTTCTTTTTTCTACAGAGTGATGCATTCTGACCATGTATGTGCCTTTGGGTTGTCAGTACAACGCCTTACTCATTAGACTGCTGGAGCTCATTATAAAAACTGTTGTCTGTAGTCTATAAAATCCTATGGAAGAGTTTTACTTTCTGTCATACGAAGAAATTTCTAGTCAAAATTGACTCAGTGGTAACTAGCAACAATATTAGTAACTCATATCCAATCTCTCTCATGGAAGGAAAACTGGACTACATTCATATCTATATGACAGAGGAGAGGTTTACATATACATTTATGCATGCTGTAGGCCATGGTTATAGTAGTGCAGATAAGGGCCAGATTTATGAAAATTTTGCCAAAAATAACCAAGCACCTTGAAGGAACGAGTTGTTATTACTGGGGTGCATAAAGGTTAACTGGCATAAACAGAATCCACAAAGAAAATGTTCTTCAGTCTATTTTGCTAGGTAACAATTGGAGTCTTTAAAATTGTGAGTATCTCAACAATGATGCAACTGTTGGTTTCTCCCTATTTTCAATAAAGAAGAATGAAGAAAAGCAACCAATGATGCATGGAAACAATTAGTCTAAAGTACTAATGGATCATCATGAACTCCAGGCTCTTTGAACCTTGGACTCGGAACTAGACCACTAGATTTCTGACAACCACTGCTCATTGACATGAAAGGGATGATAACAAGAGGGTCTAGAGTGAGAGGAATAAATTTTTAGAAACCTCAAAAATCATAAAAAAGGCTACTCTTTCTAGTCTGGCATAGACTGGTGGAACCCCTGAGACTATGAGCTTTACAAAACCTTCAGCTTCAGCCTGAATTCAGACCAGTGACTCAACTTTCTGCTTCAAAATAGACAGATTTTACAGGTGAGCAATCACACTAGGCAGGTGCATATTCTTGGAAATATTAGCCGAGAAAGACCAAAGGGCAATCTTGTTCAGACAGAACAAGAGGGTAGGCAAGGATTGGAAAGAAGGACAAATGAAAGCAATAATCATGGACAAATGGGAAGAGTGCTGGTATATTGGGGGGATGTGAAGGAACTGCAGAACAGAAAACCAAGTTGCTTGGTAAATGTTCACCCAGATCATAATTAAAAATTAAAAAAAAGTAAAGCATAAAGAGTGTATCAGGGATGCATCCTGTCTCCATATCTTTTCAATCTATATAAAGAAGAGATCATTCAGGAAGCGAGGCTTTATGAGGAAGAATGTGGCATTAGGATTGCAGGAAGACTCATCAACCATCTGCGTTATGTAGAGGACACAATCCTGCTTTCTGAAACTGAAGAGGACCTGAAGCACTTGCTGCAGAAGGTCAAGGACTGTAACCTTCAAAATGGATTGAAGCTCAACATCAAGAAAACAAAGAGTCTCAAGAAAATAGAATCTCATCACTGGGCCAATTGGCAGCATCATGATGGTGAAGAGATTGAGACTGTTAACAACTACAACTTGCTTGGCTCCATGATGAACACTCTTGGCACCGCAGTCAGATATTTAAAAGATGAATTGCACTGGGAAATATTTGCCGCCAGGGACTTCTCCAGTGTACTGAGAAACAACGATGTCAACCTAGGGACTAAAGTGCACATGATGCATGATACAGGCCATGATCTTTTCAATTACTTGCTATGCATCAAAGAGCTGGACAATGACTAGGCATGACAGGAGAACTGATGCTTTTGAGCTGTGATGCTGGAGAAGAGAACTGAATATATCATGGACTGCTAAGAGAATAAACAGATTTGTCCAAGAGATGGCAAAATCAGGCTGCAGGTGAGAAAGACCCCAAATGAGATGGATTGATAGATTAACTGGGGCAATAGGGGTAGGTGTGTTGGAATAAGTGAGACTGGCTCATGACATGTCAGGGTTCAGAGCTGCTGTACTTAGGGCCGCTGTGAGTCACAGGTGGCTCGACAGCACATAAACAACAACAATAAAAACACGGTATAAGAATGCAAAATTTCTACATAAAAGTGTTTTCACTTTTTCACCTTATGTCAATTATGACTCAAAGCAACTGCCTAGGTTGTAAATCATCATGGATGTAGGCAATTCATCTTTCTTCTGTATTATAACAGCTGGTAAATATGAACATCTTACCTTGAAGTTGTTGTTGTCAGGTGCTGCGGGGTAAAGTATGACTCATAGTGATCTTATAAGCAGCTGACCTCCATGATGCCCTATCCTGTGCCATCCTAGTGATCCCTGAGACACTATGTTGAAGTCACTATGTCAATCCATCTTGTTGGGGGGATCTTCCTCTCCTTTGCTGACCCTCTCTCTTCTTTAGCATGATGTTCTTTTCCAAGGATTGGCCTTGCTTACTTACACGTCCAAAATATGAAAGATGAAGTGCTGCCATCTTTGCCTCCAAGGAGCATTCTGGTTTCACATTTTCAAAGACATACCTGTCTACAACACTTAAAATTCTTTATCACTAGAGTTCCTTGTGAGAAGCCATTGGGGAAAAGAAGAAATAATAACAAACCCAACTCTTGATAACAGAAGATAACTCTCCTCTGAATCCTAAACTTTTAAATTTATAATATCATCATCATTATCATCATCATCATTAGAGATATCTTTTATGGAATCCTTCATCTTCCTCTTTCCACTGGGGCTGTTTGCCCTCTGCACCTTCAGCAAGGCTATTATGTGATTATTTTACTTTACCTTTTTGAACTCAACCTCATCATCATCTTGCACATCTTTTCCACTCCTTTTGCTGTCAAATTCCTTCTTCTTTTGGGGACAGCATATCATTTCCTTTATTAGTTTATTTCCTTATTTGCTGCTGTTGTCGTCAGACCAGAACTAATTCATAAGTGTTTCTCCAGTATATTTTCAAATGCCATAAATCACTTAGAAGGATATTGTCTATCTTTCTCCCAAGAAGCAGCTGGTGGATTCAAAGCACATGCCTTTGGGTTGGCAGTGTAACTTCTTACCACTAAGCCACCAGAGCTCCCTATTTCCTTATTTATCGTTTTTGTGGGCTTTCAAGTTGGAACTGACTCTCAGCTTACATGGCAAAGTGTTTTCAGAGGCCTTAAATTGCAAAGGAGTAGATTCCAGGAACTTCCTGAGAAAGAATGTGAGGTACAATTTTGAGAATTTGTGTATGTTATTTTTCATTTTCATTTCCTCTTTAGAATAATATGTTGTTGTTGATAAGTGCCATCAAGTTGAGCACGTTGCATAGTGACCCTATGAACAAAAAACCTGAACCATGTTCAATAACTATTGTCATTTCTCTAAGTTCATAGAGTTTATAGAGTCATGTTGTTTAAGAAGTAGTTGCCACTCCTGTTTCCAAGCCTGTCTTAATCTTGGAACTCTACCAAGCAATGACCACTCTGGGTAACCATTACGGTATTTGACACAGCATTGGCACATTGTTCGTTATTACAGCAAACCAAATTTGCCTCAGTACAGTGAATTGACAAACCAGTGCTGTACCACTTAGAAGACTGTTCATTCCAAACACAGTTAACACCTGTTGGGACTCTTCTGACTTTTAAATACCCAGGCCTTCACACCAGACCCTGATTGGCTCTAAACAAGAGGCTTCCAGCCCATAAAACATTATTAGCAAAATCCAGCAAATACAATCAGCTCAGTGAATGAAATAAAAACAACCAAACATTCCATACCAGACCTTCAACCCAAACAAGAAGAACTCACCTTTCAGAATCCAATGACTTCACACAGAATATAGTTTATATTTTTCTTTCATAATTTAAAGTTCTCATTCAACTTCTAACATTTGTTGTTGTGTGTCATAGACTCAGAATCAATCCATAACTAACCCTCCAGTGAGTTTTCAGAGGCAGTAAATAGCATGGGAGAAGACTGATCATCCTTCTTCTATGAAGCAGCTGGTGGATTCCACTCATGTGCCTTTGGGATTGCAACACACTTTTTTACCCCTAGGCAACCAGATAAATCCTGTTTCTAAAGGAAACTCTGGTGGCCTAGTGATAAGAAACAACACTGCAATCCTGAAGGCATATGGTTCGAATCCACCAGTGGCTCTACAGGACAATTATGAGCAATCTCCTCCCTTGTGATTAACTACCCCTGAAAACCTACCAGAAGTTCAGCTATGGATCTATTCCAACTTGATAGTACAGAACAACAGCAACAAGTGTTATTATAACAATCAACTCGTAGCTGAACCGCCAGCATACAGGCTGTAGATTGCAGTGGAAAAAGTTACTATATTTCTCCCATGGAGGAGCTGGTTCATTGACACAAGTTGCCTTTAAGTTAGCCATAAAATTTCTTATTCAAGACACCACCAAAGTACTCTACTGTAATTCTGAGTTGGAACTAACTCACAGTTGACCCTCCAGCAGGTTCTCAATGGAAGTAAATCACGCAAGAAGAGATTGCCCATATTTCTCCCACAAATCATGTGTCTTTCGGTTTTCAGTGTAAATCCTTAGCACTAGAGCCACCAGGGATATCATTGCTGATGTCAAACGGATTCTTGCTGAAAACAAAGACTATCAGAATAATGTCTATTTGTACAAAGGCATTTGACTATGTGGATCATAACAAATTATGGCTAACATTGAGAGGAATATCAGAACTCTTAATTGTGCTCATGCAAAACCTGTACCTAGATGAAGAGACTATGTGTAAACAGAGCAAGGAAACACTAAATGTTTAAAATTATGAAAGATGTGTGTCAGGGCTGTATTCTTTCTTTATGTTTATTTAACATGTATATTGAGCAAATGATTCAAGAAGCTGTATTCTATGAAGAAGAATGTGTCATCGTGATTGGAAGAAGACTCATTTAATAACCTCTGTTAAGCAGATGACACAGACTTGCTTGCTGAAAGAGAGGAAGACTACTGCAGAAGATCAAAGAATAGTGTCTTCAATATAAATTGCACCTCAACATCAAGAAGACAAAAAAATACTATTAGACCAATAATCAACATCATGTTGTTGTTGATTGCCTTTGAGTCGAACATGACTAGTAGCGACTCTATAAACAAAAAGCATGAAGCTCCTATCCTACCACCAACATTTATCAAAGTTCACAGAGTTTCTGGAGGCATGTTATTTAGGAAGTGGATGCCACTCATGCTTACAAAACTGTCATAGTATGTTACTGTTGTTATGTGCCATTGAGTTGCCTATGATGTATAGCGACCCTATATATAGCAGCTCAGAACATTTTCCTGTCTTGATACAGTCTCACTAACAACGACATAACAGCCCTCAATGCCCCAGTTACTGTATCAATCCATCTCATCGAAGGTCTTCTTCACCTGCATTGTCCATGCATGATGTCCTTCTCCAAGGACCGAGCTCTCCTGGCCATGAGCCCAAAGTAAGTGAAGCAGAGCTTCAAAATCCAAGCCTCCAAGGAGACACTTGGTTTCACCATCTCCAAGACAGACCTATTTGTTTTCTTGGCAGTCCATGATATGCTCCTGACTCTTCTCCAGCATCACAACTCAGAGGCGTCTATTCTTCTTCTGTCATCTTTAATCATTATCAAACTCTCTGAAGCATAACAAGTAATTGAGAAAACTATGGCCTCGATTAGGCACACCTTTGTATATAGACTGACATGGTTGTTCTTCAGCACTGTGGAGAGGTCCATGAGAGCAGATTTTTCTCAATGCAATTTGTCTTTTGATTTCCTGACTGATGGTGTTAAAGTGTTGATTGTGGATCTGAGCAAGCTATAATTGCTAACAACCTCAATTTCTTCTCCATCTATTATGGTGCTGTTAATTGGCCCAGTGGTGAGAATCTTTGTCTTCTTGGTTTTGAGCTTCAATACATATTGAAGATTACAGTCCTTGACCTTTTGCAGCAAGTGCTTCAGATCTTCTTCAGTTTCAGCAAGTAAGGTTGTGTCATCTGCATATCGTAGGTTGTTTATGAGTCTTCCTCCAGTCTTGATGCCACAATCCTCCTCATAAAGCCCTGCTTCCCAAATAATCTGATCTGCATACAGATTGAAAAGGTATGGGGTCAGAATGCATCCCTGATGCTCTCCTTTCCTCACTTTGAACCATGCATTGTTTCCTTGCTCTGTTCTGAGGACTGCTTCTTGGTCCAAGTTTAGGTTTCATATAGGCACAATCATGTGTTGTGAGATTCCCATTTTCCTCAAGGTTAGCCACAATTTATCGTAATCCACACAGTCAAATGCCTTTGAATAGTCAATGAAACACAGATAGACATTCTTCTGGTACTTTCCGCTTTCTGCCAAGATTCATTTGCTATTGGCAGTAATGTCCCTAGTGTCATGACCTTTTCTAAACCAAGCTTATATTTCTGGTAGTTCTCTGTCAATGTACTATTCAAGTATTTTCTAGATAATCTTCAGCAGGATTTTGCTAGTGTGTGATATTAGCAATATTGTTTGATAATTTCCACACTTTGTCAAGTCACCTTTTTGGGGGATGGGAATAAATATGGATGCCTTCCAGTCAGTTGGCCAAGTAGGTGTCCTCCAGATTTCTTGGCATAACTTGGTGAACACATGCAGGGCAGCGTCTGTTTGCTGAAATATGTCAATTGGTATACCATCATTTCCTGGGGCTTTATTTTTTGCCAAGTCCTTCAGAGCAACCTTCACTTCCTCCTTCATCACCATTGCCTCTTGCTCATCTGTTGTTTCTTGGAATACTTCTGTATCAGCCAATTCTTTTTGGTATAATAATTCTGTATACTCCTTCCATCTGCTTTTAATGCTTCTTGAATCATTCAATATTCTAAGTATAGCATCCTTAAGCATTGCAACTCATGGCTTGAATTTATTCTTTATTTCTTTCAGCTTAGGAAATGCTGAGCAAGTTTGGCCCTTTTGATTTTCCAACTCCAGCTCCTTGCACATTTCATTATAATATTTTGCCTTGTCTTCCCGAGCAGCCCTTTAAAATCCTTTATTCAGTTTCTTCTTGATTTCTTCCCTTTGCTTTGGCCTCCCTGGCACTCTAGTGCAATAGTTGAAGTCTTCTGACATCCGTTTTGATCTTTCCTTCATCTTCCTTCTTTGTAATGACTTTTTGCATTCTTCATGAATGAATGATATTCTTAATATCTTCCTACAGCTTATCTTGTCTTCGTTCATTAACGTTCAAGGCCTCAAATGTATTCCTGAGTTGATTTTTAAATCCATGGGAGATAGACTCAAGGTCAAATTTTTATTCCTGTGGATATTATTTAACCTTCTTGTTTTAATTTGAACTTGCATATGACCGGTTGATAGTCTGTTCTACAATCAGCACCTGGCCTAGTTTTCACTGCTGATATTGAACTTCTTCAATGGTCCCTTCCACAGATGTAATCAATCTGATTCCTGTGCATCCCACAGGTGAAACCCATGTGTATAACCTGCATTTACATTTTTTTATTTATGTTTTTATAAAAGGTATTTGCTATGAATAAATAAATGACTACATAATTATATCATTCTATCTCCAGCCTCATTGCTGTCACCAAGTCCATATTTTCCAACTACTAATCCTTCTTCCTGGTTCCCAGCTTTTACATTCCAGTCCCCCATTATTATTAATGCATCTTGGTTACATGTTCAATTGATTTCTGACTGATCTATTTCCTCCTTTTTGGCTCTGGTTGTAGGTGCATAGATTTGAATGATAGTGGTATTAACAGATCTTCCTTGTATGCTCATGGATATTATCCTCACAATATTGTGTTTCAAGATGGATCTAGAAATGGCTTTTTTAACTATGAAAGCAATCCCATTTCCCCCCTTACCTTTTCATCTCCAACATAATAGCTCACATGATCTTGAGATTCAAAATACCATGTCATTTTACATGCTAATACATGTCATTTTACTAATACCCAATATTTATACTTTCCATTTTTTTCTTTACCATGTCCAGTTTTCCTACATTCATGCTTCTCACATTCCACATACCAATTGTTAATTTCTTCTTACAACTGCTTCTCCTCCTTGTGTTTCCAAATTTGAGGGCTCAACATCATTTGTCATATCTGTTAGTCTACTCCGTTTGTTCTCTGTTATACATTGGGCTTTCAAAGACCTGTTGTATTTCAGAAGTGGATGGCCAATCCTTCTTCCTAGTCTGTCTTAATTTGGATGTTCACTGTTAGAAGAATATGTGACAGACAAGCATTTTTACCTCCCAGATGAAAGGCACTTCCCTTATAGAAATAACCAATACATTCAGTGCTCCCCACCCCACGAGCAACTTGTCTCTACCCTTTCCCTCCTACATCCCCATTTCTTGCATACCCAGCTACCTGGTCAAACCCTCCCTTCCCCAGACCTCTTAATATGATCACCAGTCACTTCTGTGATGCCTTGCACTTTATACTTCTATTGGTCTCTCATGTTATTGTCCGTCTCTTGTTTAGGAGGATTTAAGTCCAAATGCCATGTACAAACTTCACAGAAAGAGTTTTTGTTTGAGGCCGTACTGCGGAAAGATCCTGGCCACAGAGCTTCTGTTAAGTTCTGTGATTTACTATTTCTGTTTACATTGCTAACACAATGTGATAATTCCAAGGTCCAGACAGATCTCTTCTGGATACATCATGATAGAAGGGAAAAAGATAGAAGGTGTCAACAACTTCACCTTACTGGGGTCCACAATATATACATTTTGTACCAGCAGTTAGGAGATCAGAAGACTGCAATGGAAAGTCTGCAGTCAGGGATCTCTCTAAATTTTTGAGGAGCAATTACCTCAATTTGAAGAATAAGGTTTCCTGATTCAGGCCATAGTATTTTCATTCACTTTCTATGCATCTAAGAGCTAGACAATGAATAATAATGACAGGAAAATAATTAATGTGTTTGAGCTGTGGTTTTGGAGAAGAGAACTGAACATGCCATGCACTGCCAAAAGAACAAACAGGTATGTCTTGGAGAAGGTGCACCCAGAGTGTTCCTTAAAGGTAAAGATGATGAAGCTTCCTCTTACACTCTTTGGGCATGTTGCTAGGAGAGGTTATGCCTTGCAGAGGGGTATCATAGTTTGATAGATAGAGCAAGGACAAAGGAGAGGAAGACCCTCAATTAGAAGGATTGACACAATGACTGTAGCAATGGGCTCAAATGAGCCAGATATTGTAAGAATGGCCAAAATAAGACATACGACAGGTCTCAGATCTAACAAGCCACCAGAGTGCCCCATTATAGTAATAACTAAGTGTAGTAACAAGTAATGACTATGGTCTGGATCAGGCACACCTTAGTTCTTAAACTGACATCATTACTCCTCAAGAATCTGGAGAGGTCCTAAACTGCACACTTTCCCAGTGCAATACTTCTCCTGATCTCCTGACTCTTGGTACTAAGGGTGTTGTTTGTGGATACCAAAGGTGTTTGTTTGAAGTGTTAATATTTCAATCATTTCTCCATATATCATGATCTTGCCTATCGGTCCAGTGGTAAGAATCATTGTCTTCTTGACATTGAGATGCAATCTATATTGAAGGCTATATTTGATACTATGCAACAAGTTCTCCTGATTCAGGCTACAGTCTTTCCAATCACTTGCTATGCATCTAAGAGTTGGATAATGAATAAGGATGACAGAAGAAGAATTGATGCCTTTGAGCAGTGTGGAAGAAGAACACTGAACACCCCATGAATAGCCAAGAAAACAAACAGATATGTCTTTGAAAAACTGCAGCCAGAGTACTCTTCGGAAACAAAGATGATGAGGCTTTGCCTCACATACTTCAGGCACATTGTTATAGGAGGGGCTATTCTTTGGAGAAGGGTATGATGCTCAGGAAGGGTGGAGGGTTGGTGAAGTTGAGAAAGTCCCTCAACCAGGCAGATTGACATGGTGGCCTCAACCAGGCAGATTGGCATGGTGACTGCCACAATGGGCTCTAGTGTGTCAGGAATTGTGAAAGTGGCACAGGGTAGGACAGTGTTCAGATCTGTTGTTCATAGGGTCGTTAAATTTGGACTGGTTATGGTGTGTGAAAACTTTTCATGTGATATGAACATACTGTTACCTCTGTTTTTCCTACTCACTTATTTTAAAATGGAAACTACAAATGGTGCATTTCTTCCTGAAAATGTTTCCGTTCTTTGTTTTAGAGAAACTTACTATATTAGGAATTAGGCAAACAAACTTAAAAAAGACAAACCAACCACAAAAACTACTCTGTTTTAAAGAAAATTTCTCAGTGAATGCAGAAAGATATTTGCAAAGTGTGATGTTGACATAGATCTCTGGTCTCACTTGCAGACTGAGATATCAAAAGCAGGAAACGTATGCCCATTTTTAGGAACTTTGCTCCCTGAAGCCGAGTTTGAGTGTATTGGAAACTGAAGCTCTACCAACTACCATTTAAACAAACAAACAAAACATACACCCACTGACGTGGAGTCAGTTTTGCCTCACTAACACTCTCCAGTGAGTTTTGATGCTATGACTCTTCATGGGAGGAGACTGCTTCATGTTTCTCCTCTGGAGTGGTTCACTGACTCAGTTATTCATTGTTGTCCAGCTGAACCTGATTCAGATGACCCTCCAGTGGGTTTCCAAGACTGTAAATTGCACAGGGGATAATCTCTCTCTCTCTCTCTCTTTGAGGAGCCACTGGTAGATCAGAACTGTCAGAGGTTTGCAGCTTTTGGGTTAACAGTCCAACTCCCTAGAGATTACTCCACCAGAGCTCTCTGTGGATTGTCTGCTATGTTTGAATTGCCAACTTTTCAGTTAACAACTTTATACTTAGCCTATGGTGCCACCAGGATTCCTTAACTGCTTTTTACCAAAAGCAAACCCACTGCCATTGAATCTTGGAGGCTGTGAGCAGACTGGCCATATATATATCTCCTGAGAAGCAGTTAGTGGATTTGAACTGCCAGTCTGTTAGAAGCCCATATGTTATGTACTACGTCTTAATATTATTCTAGTTGAGATTCTGATTGTTTTTCCAGTATTTGTTTTCAAAATTATTGTGAATTTGCATTTTGTTTTGTTTTTAGTAGACATTTGTTGGCAAGTTTTGAAGAAATGATTGAGGGACCCAGGTTTCCTTTGGAGCTAGAAGTCTACTTTCGTTTGGAATGATATAGCTAATATTTTATTGTGGCTTTTTTTTTTAAACTTGAGAAGGTATTTTTTAGACACATAATTCTCTGATTATTAGGACAAAACTGAAAACTACATTTAAAAATGATTTTATATAGTTTTAGTTTTCTCTAATCTGTTTTGCATCTCTATAATTACTTGCTCATTTCTGATGATGTAAATTAGTGTAACAACATTTTTATTATATAGATTCTCTTGATTATTATTCATGACATATGCATTCAATTCTATATCATTTATGATTTTAAAAATATAAGCTTATGTTTATTGGATTTAGTATTATGTTCAAAATTTAAAAAAAAACTTTGTAAATTGACACTTGGGATGTTAAGTTGCAGAAGAAAATATTTACTACTCTGATTTCGTTGTTTAGTTTATAATCTATTACTCTTTTGCTTGCCTGAATGTTTGCTTTTAAGTTTTGTTTTGTGGGTTTTTTTAATTGTATAAACTAAAAATTCTTCCAAAATGGGTATAACTATACTACTTTTTAACTTGAAACAGTATAGTTATTCTTGACTACATACTTAGATCTGTTCTTGAAAATTTTTTCTTAAGTTATGTCTTTGTTATTTCCTGTCTGTTTTGTTCTGATTTCTGCTTGTAGAACACCTCCAATTCTGAGACCAATTATCTGTATTTACTTCTTTGTTCTCCATAGTTTTGCTTATTTATTTTTTAAAAAATATTTTCTAGGCATTTCCTGTAGTCTGGGACTACAGGAGCGAAAGGAGACAAGGAAAGATATCCCTCTAGAGATGTCATAGTCAAGAATACCCTTGTTAACTGAATTTAGACTTCCAGTCTTTGGAACTGTGAAAAAAAATTCTCAACCTGGTTGGTTGGGATTTTTAATTTTCTTTTTTATATCGGTTAGCTTACAAAGTTTTTATGCATTTTGTTTCACACTATTCTTCATTCACATTGTATTTCATACAAATTAATCACCAATGGACTATGCCTACCATTACCCTGTCTTTTCAGATCCCCACTGGGTCTTTCACATTTCCCTTACCTCTCCCCACCCACCCAATTGTGCAACCCTGTGATTTCGCCTCTACCCATTTCATCCTCATCTCTCTACTCTCTTGGATCCCCATACATGTTTTACTAGTTGTCCTATTTTTACAATAGTCTCATGTAGTATTTGGCTTATGAAACTGAGTCAGTTTACTCAGCAAAATGCTCTCTAGTGTCTCCCAAGTTATGTAGTATTTTCCAAAATCATCACTCTTGAATGACGTATATATAGCATTCTGTTGTGTGAATATACTACAATTTCTCAATCCACTCAGTTGTAGTTGTATATTTGAGTTGTTTCCAAATTCTGATAACCCTATTACAATATGGATGAAAGACATGGGAAGATTTTTTTTCACAGAGGAAGACATTTGGATGGCCAATAGACACATGAAGAAATGCTCAAAATCACTGACAATAACAGAGATCCAAGTCAAAACTACAATGAGACACTAACTCACCCCAGGAGCAGTGGCAAAGCTTAGCAGGGCAGCAAGCAACAAATGTTGGAAAGGTTGTGGAGAGGTGGGAACTCTCATACTCTGTTGGTGGGATTGTAAAATGGTATAACCACTCTGGAGTGGCAGTTTGGCATTTCCTCAAAAGATTGAACATTAGACACTCTGTATGACCCAGATATTCCACTACTAAGAACATACCCCAACGAAATTTGAACTGAGACACAGAGATTTTTACACCAATGTTTACAGCAGTGCTATTAACCATTGTGTAAGTCTTTTTTTTTTTTTAATGCCACCTACTTTGTGCTAGCAGACCTGGGGAAATAAGGCAGATATAATGAGCTTCCCCACCCCTCCTTGTTTTACTTATGTCTCATTCTAAGTTTGATCTTTTCCAAGCCAAAACCAAATCCATTGCCATCAGTCAATTCTTATATTGATGCTATAAAACAGTGTAGATCTGCTCCATAGGGTTTCCAAAGGTATAAATCTTTCTGGAAGCAGACAACCTCATTTTTCTCTGATGGAGTTTAAACCACTGGCCTTTCGGTTGACAGGTAAGCACTTTTTAAAAAAAACCCTATTCCATCGTAGCACCTTCGAACCAGTTAAGCGGGTCTTTCAAAATGTAAAGGAGATCTGACAGGGATGGTCAATAGAAAGACGGTATGAGCTTGCCTGTGCTGTTTATTTAGTTTTAAAGGTGAATCTTTTACAGAGACCCTCACCTATTGGAAGATTTTTAGCATCTATTCAGCATCTGTATAGAGTTGCTTTAAGCATCAAGATCCAACTCTAACTTACTCCTATCTTTGTTACCATGAACAAAACAAAAACCCCCATAGTCTACCAATCAACACACTTATTCTCACTATTCCTCCCTTCCTTTCATTTCTTCTCTCTCTACTTCCTTTTTTCCTCCATCCGTTACTGAAATGTCAAAATCAACTCATAGTTTACCCTTTATTAGGTTTCTGAGGCTGCAAATCACACAACAAGAGAATGTATGTGGCTGGTGGATTCAAACTGCCAGAGAATGGCCTTTGAGTTAGCAGAGCAACTTCCTATAGAGGCTCCCAATCTATACCACTAACTACAGCTCTCAATATACATTACTTCCAGGATTCTTCTATTTCTATTCTAGCTTTAAGGTTTTATTTTTGGGGAGTAGGTCCAGAAGAAGACACTCCCTCAATCCGAACCCACAAACGTATAGTTTTATGGCTTGTCTTATTGTCTCAGTTGTAACAACAACAACAAAAAAATCCCATGAACATGCATTGGGTGTGTTATTCAGGTTGGCTGACAATTTCAAAACACATAGCTTTTTTGTTTGTTTGTTTGTTTTTAGAGAGAAGGAAGCTGCATATATATTTTTGGATAGGAATTTAAGCCGTTGGCTTTCTTAAATTACAAATTTAGTGGCCCAACTATTGAAATTCTAACTTAATAATTTTAGGGTTAAACTCAGATATCGGTGTCTTCAAAAGATCCTGAGGTGTTTTTTTATCCCAAACCCTGATCTGGAAGGAAATTAACACTACAGTACATGTTATTATTGTTATGTGCCTTTGAGTTACCTGTGACTCATAACAACCCTAGGTATAACAGCTCTGAAACCATCTATACGTGAGCCAACCTTATTGTCTCTGACACACCTACTCCTACCACTCCAGTTACTGAATCAATCCATGTCATTGAAAGTCTTCCTCTCTTGCACTGTCCCTTCACCCTCCGAAGCATGATGTCCCTCTCCAAGGACTGGTCCCTCCTTGCAACTTGTCCAAAGAATGTCAGACAGAGCTTCAGAATCCTTTCCTTCAAGGAGCAGCCTGGTCTCACCTTCTCTAGGATGAGCCTATTTGTTCTCCTAGCTGTCATGGTATATTCAATACTCTTCTCCAGCACCACAGCTCAAAGGCATCAATTCTCATTCTATCATCCGTAGTCATTGTCTAGCTTTCTGATGCACATAATTGTGAAGACCATGGCCCAGATCAGGTGCATCTTAGTCTCCGTACAGACATCATTGCTCTTCCATACTCTGGAGAGGTCCCTGACAACAGACTTTATTAATGCAATTTGTCTTTTGATTTCTTGGCTGCTGATACCAAAAATTTTGGTCATGGAGCCAAGCAAGCTAATGATGTTAACAATCTCAATCTCTTCACCATCTGTCATGATGCTGCCAATTGGCCCAGTGGTGAGAATCTTTATTTTCTTGATGTTGATCTTCATCCATATTGAAGGTTGCACTTCTTGACCTTCTGCAGCAACCACTCCAGGTCCTCCTCAGTTTCAACAAGAAAGATTGTGTCATCTTCTAATGCAGGTTGTTGATGAGTCTTCCTCCAATCTTGATGCCACACTCCTCCTCATAGAACCAAATTTTTCTGATTATCTGCTCCTCATATAGGTTGAAAAGCTATGCTAATAAGACACCTACCTGGCATAAAACCTTCCCAATTTTAAACCATGCAGTGTTTCCTTGCTTTAACATTAGCTATAATATCCCTAGTACCATGGCTTTTTCTAAATCCAGCCTGCATGTCTGGCAGTTCTCTGTTGATGTACTGTTCCAGTCGGTTTTTTTTTTTAATAATTTTCAGCAGAATCTTACTTGTATGTAATATTAATGACATCTGTTGATAATTTTTGCACTCTGTCAGGTCACCTTTCTTTGGAATGGGAACAAATATAGATCTCTACCAGTCAGTTGACCTAGTGGTTGTCTTTTAGATTTCTTGGCACGACTTGATGTACGCATTCAGGGCATCTGCTTGTTGAAATATGTCAATTGGTATACCGTCAATTCCTGGGGCCTTGGGGTTTTTGGTTTGTTTGTTTGTTTTTTCTTTGTTTGTATTTTTTTTCTCCAATTCCTTCAGAGCAGCTTGAACTTCTTCCTTTATCACCAAAGGCTCTTGCTCAGATGCTGTTTCATGTAATTCTACTGTGTCAGCCAATTCTTTTTGGTACAGTGCTTCTGTATACTCCTTCCATCTTATTTTAATGTTTCCAGGATCATTTAATATTCTGCCTAGAGCATCCTTTAATACTGCAACTCTAGGCTTGAATCTGTTCTTCAGTTCCTTCAGCTTAAGAAATGCTAAGCAAGTTCAGTCCTTTCGATTTTCTGACTCCATCTCTTTGCGCATTTCATTATAATACTTTACTTTGTGTCCCGGCACTGCTGTTTGAAATCTTCTGTTCAGCTCCTTAATTTCTTGATTTCTTTTCTTTGCTTTGACTTCTCAGTACTTTAATGCAATATTCAGAGTCTCATTTGACATCTTTATTGGTATTTTCTTCCTCCTCTACATTTTGCATTCTTCATGGATGATATTCTTGATATCCTCCCACAGCTCATCTGGCCTTTGCTCATTAGTATTCAAGGCCTCAAACTTGTTCCCAAGAAGCTTTTGAAATTCAAGTGGAATAGACTCAAGGTCAAATTTTGGTTCCTATGGATTTGTTTTGACCTACTTTAGCAACAGCTTGAACTTGCAGATGAGTGGTCTGTTCCACAATCATCACCTGACCTAGTTTACATAGCTGATATCAAGCTTCTCCGGTGATTCTTTCCAAAGATGTAGTTGATTTGATTCTTATGCATACCATCAGGTGAAATCCATGTGTATAGCCTGCTTTTATGTTTTTATAATAAGTATTTTCAATTAATAGGTCATTGACCATACAGAACTCCATCATTCTGCCTAGCATCATTTCTGTCACTAAGTCCATGTTTCCCAACTACTAATTCTTCTTCCCTGTTTCTAACTTCTGCATTCCAGTCAGCCATTAATATTAATGCATCTTGATTGCATGTTTGGTTGATTTCTGACTGCAAAAGTTGGTAGAAATAAACAAGTAAGTGTTTACTTACCACCAGAACTTTTATATCGCAGTCATAGAATTAGGGTCAGAAAAAGCTTAGGAATGTGATGTCCTGAGAGAAACAATTTGCATAAAGCCAGCAAGTAAGTGAGTAATCATGTTAGAACTACGTGCCTCAAGTCTTGATTGGAAGCTTATTTTACCAGAGTACCACATTTCCAGTATTGGGTATCTTTTATACCCCCCCTCCCCCGCTTGTGGGCATGAATAATTTGTTCTGGAATTACACCATAATTTCCACCAGTTTTCTTCTTCAGGAAAAAAAAATTATCATCTTCTATTGGGAGCAGAAATTATAGCTAACATTTTTAATAATACCTCAAAAATATCTTGGAAGCAATTAGTATTTTTAGCAAAGGATATATTTGGGGGTATTTCTCAGGTTGTTTCTACACTTCAAAGTTAATGATGTCATGACTGGGTCCATAGCCTGGGGAACCATGGACTGTTGTGTAGAGGTCAAAAGGAGTACCATGGACTTTCTTTTTGAAGCTACTGAGTGAGCCTTGATGTACCTACACCTTCATGGTGTTTTATTAGTAATTGAATTGTACTTATGTAATGAAGAAAAATAATAAAAATTATAGATTGTTGTCTGAAAATGCCTTCTTCCCAGATGGGAAAAGTAGAACAACTCACTGATAGAGAACTTAATGAATTGCAGCTTGAAAGAAGCCATGCAAAGATGAGTTTACACTAATTTGCCACACACAAAATTTTCTGCAAATATACAGGGGATAATGACTAAGCCTTGTGTAAAGGACTTAACTGGGTTGTGTGCCACAGCTTTGGAAAAATAGATGGCTAACATTCCTTGAGCCACACTGGAATTCAAGACAAAAACACTTAACTCATCCAATCGTTGAATCTAAATTGTGCAACCACTGTGCTGCCAGAATTTCCTCTGGTTGTGACTGCTTACAGATGCAACTGCCACATGTCACTGAGGAATCATAACAGCATGGTCATGTCAACTGGAGAAATACAGATTCAAAGAATTTGCTCTTCATAGCGTCTTTCAGAATAAACCAGTATGTGGTCAGTGAAGACATTACATCTGGAGTGTCTGAAAATAAAAGGCATTTCACAGTGTTAAGTGGAAGGACTTAAAATAGCATGTGTGGGATAAGTTAATTTGTTCCCAAAGAGGCATTGGTGGCTTTGGGCAGTTAGTCACCCAGAAGAAGTGGATGACAATGAAACATAAGAAAGCTAGACACGTTAACATGGTCTACTGCAAGAGTCTTTCTTATGACTGAGATCATGTTGCTGTGAATTTTTCTTTTTTTACATCTAGAAAAAGGAATAATATGCTTTTTTTCCTATTGGATTGAAAAATCAAATGAAACATACAAGCTGTTTTCAAAGCAAGAAACTTTCATTCCACACCTAGAGACCAATGGAAATGTTTTCTTCTTCAACTTTGTATATAGGATAGAAAAGAGAGGAAAAGAACAGGGAAAAAAAATCACCAATAAAATCCAAAACAACATAAAGCACAAAACAAATGACTTTATGTCTTATCTCATCTCTTCCTGGCAAAGACTTACTGTTGTCATATTTCTTTCTGTTTCAGGATCATCCCTTTCCCCTAGGTCATGCTTAGCAGAACATTATTTTAAGTACAGTTCCATATAAATAACCACATTACTTTGTAATGAGGCAAGGAGGAGTTTGGCTGCTTATATCTATGCCATATGTAGGTTTTGTGGCAGATAGGAAAAAAAATACTTTCTAGTAAGGATGTTGTAAGACAAGGAGTCAGAATGTCTTTGTAATGATAATGCATATGAGAAAATTTGATATTTAAAATTTAAGCTGTTGAATTCATTTTATGTCCTCAGGCAAAATAAAGTAATTTTTAAGAATATGCATACAGCTATTTTCTCTATTGTTTTTCGGTCTTCTATTTATTGCTTTTCTTACATCTACTTATTATATATTTAATTGGCTCTTCTCTATCTTATTTGAGATGAAAACTTAGATAATTGACTTTAGAACTTCTTTTCTAAAATATTTTTTTACTGTTACAAATTTTCCTCTTAAAACTGCTTTAGCTGCCCTTCCACATTTCAATACATATTACATTTTACTTTATGTAAATTGAAAGTGGTTTTTTGTTTTCCATGTTCTTGACATATTTCGGTTAACAGATGCTGCCATAGACGTGCTCACCAAGTTGTGTTAAGAAATCTGGAGAACAACCACTTGGCCAACTGACTGGAAGAGATCGATATTTGTT
Organism: Elephantulus edwardii; assembly: GCF_000299155.1. Lineage (NCBI taxonomy): Eukaryota > Metazoa > Chordata > Mammalia > Macroscelidea > Macroscelididae > Elephantulus > Elephantulus edwardii. Next base: position 846,589 of record NW_006399979.1, on the reverse strand, counting down.
TCTATCCCAAAGAAAGGTGACCCAACAGGATATGGAAACTACAAAACAATCTCACTGATTTCACATGCAGCAAGATTTTACTGAAAATTATCCAAAAAAGACTGAAACAGCACATCAACAGAGAACTACCAGAAGTCCAGGCTGG
>NW_006399979.1:844392-845563 GCF_000299155.1 Elephantulus edwardii | reverse complement strand
CCTTGGAGGCAAGGATTCTGAGGCTCCGTCTAACATACTTTGGACATGTTGTGAGGAGAGACCGGTCCTTAGAGAGGGACATCATGCCTGGGAGGGTGGAGGGACGGCACAGGAGAGGAAGGCCCTCTATGAGGTGGATTGATTCAGTGACAGGGGTAATTGGGATGGGAGTGTCGGAGACAGTGCGATTGGCACAGGGCAGAGCGGAGTTTAGGGCTGTTGTACATGGGGTCGCTATGAGTCGCAGGCGACTCGACGACACATAACAACAGCAGCAGCAACAACAACAACAAAAACATGTTCTTCTTGTTGTTATGTGCCGTTGAATCAGCTGAAACCCATAGCCACCCTATGTACAGCATCTCTGAACCCCTCCCTGTCCTGAGCCAGTCTCTCTAATTCCAACACACCAATCCCAATTGCCTCAGTTACTGTATCAATCCTTCTCCTCTGGGGTATTCCTCTTTTGTGCTGTTCCACCACCCTTCCAAGCATGATGTCCTTTCCCAAGGACTGGTCTTTCCTGGCCACATGTCCGAAGTATGTTTTGCCCTTTAATTCATGGACTTTTTAGAAGCTTGTTTCTTAAATTTCCAAAGATTTGGAGATATTTTTTCTAAATGTATTTGTTATAACTAGAATTTTTATGATGCTATTTTATCTCCTTTATTGATTTACTTATTTTAGCTTTTGTTTTATTTCTCTTAATAACTGCTCTAACATTAGGATGAACATCTTTTATTTGTCACATTTTACGTTCAGATAAAAATGCTATACTTTGTGCTAAATATAGAAATCTGACAACAATGTTCTTTCTATTTTCTTTTGATGTATCCTGTTATTGCTGTACCATATTGTACATTTTTACACACATGGAAAGTATGGTCTTGGTGACAGAAATAAAGCAGGAAATAAATTGATTTTTGTGCATGCAATGATTTGTTCATCACAAACACCATTTCTAAGAAACAAAAATTGTGACTTTACACATAGTCCTCACCAGATGGATTGTACAGGAATCCTACTGACTACATCCATTAGAAGAAATTGTTGGAGAAGTTCAGTACCAGTGTTCAAAACAAGACCAACTGCTGACTGTGAACCCGACTATCAATAAATCATGTGCAAGTTGAAATTGAGATTGAAGAAGATTAAAACAAGCTCCAAAATT
>NW_006399979.1:841030-842292 GCF_000299155.1 Elephantulus edwardii | reverse complement strand
TGAGGTGGATTGATTCAGTGACTAGGGTAATCGGGATGGGTGTGTCAGAGGCAATGAGATTGGCACAGGATAGAGCAGGGTTTAGGGCTGTTGTAAATAGGGTCGCTATGAGTCGCAAATGACTCGACGGCACATAACAACAACAACAACAGTAATATTTAGGGATGCTCTGGGCAAAGTTTGAATGATCTAGGAAACATCAAAAGAAAATGAAGGAAATAACAGTCACTGTACAAAAAGAATTGGTGGTCCAAAACCAATGATAATTAAAGAAGAAATTAAAGCTTCACTGAAGGCATTGGAAAACATAAGGCCCCAGCAATCTATAGGATACCAGTTGAAATGTTTCAAATGACAAATGCTGCCCTGGATGTGCTCACCAGTTTATGCCACTAAATTTGAAGTATAGTTGTCTTGCTGGTTTACTGGAAAAGACCAGTGTTTGTTCCCATTTTTAAGAAAGGTGATCTACAGAATGTGGAAATTATCAACCAATGCTATTAGTATAACATGCAATCAAAATTCTGACAAATATTTTGACTGGAACTGTGTAGAGAGAACTGCCAGATGTTCAAGCTGTATTTAGAAGAGTCCATGGCACCAGGGATATCATAGCTGATGTCAATGGACCCTGACAAGAAGCAAAAAATGTTCGAAGAATGTGTATTTGTGCTTTATTGACTATGCAATGCCATTTGACTGTGCAGATCATAACAAATTATGGCTAACACTGAGACGAATGGGAATTCCAGAACACTTGATTGTGACCATACTAATACTATACCTAGACCCAGAGGGTGTTGTGCAGAGAAAGGGAAACTGTATGGTGTAAAATTAGGAAAGTTGTGTGTCAGGGTTGTATGCTTTTTTGATACCTACTCAATCTGTATGCTGAACCATATGAAGAAAAATGTGCTATCAGGATTGGAGGAAGATTCATCAATAACTTGTTATACAGATGACATAACCTTGCTTGCTGAAACTGAGGAGGACTTGAAACACTGACTGCATAAGGTGACGCATTGCAGCCTTCAATATGGATTGCATCTCAACATCAAGAAAGAAAAATTCTTGCCATTCAACTGATAGGCATCATCTTGATGGACAGAGAAAAGATTGACTGTCTTCGACTTCATCTTGCTTGGATCTCCTCAGAATACCTGTAGTTAGGAGATCAGGAGATGTATTGCATTTGAAAAGTCTGTAGTCAGATACCTCTTCAAATTATGGAGGAGTAATGATAGCAGCTTGAGAACTAAGAC
>NW_006399979.1:833097-838665 GCF_000299155.1 Elephantulus edwardii | reverse complement strand
TCAGCTGTGAGGGACCTCTCAAGAGTACTGAAAAGCAATGACATCAGGTTGGAGACTAAGGTGCACCTGATCCAAGCTATAGTCTTTGCGATTACGTGCTACGCATCGGAGCGATGGACAGTGAATAGGGATGATAGAAAGAGAATTGATGCCTTTGAGCTGTGGTGCTGGAGAAGAATGTTGAATATACCATGGATTGCTAGGAGAATAACAGGTTTGTCCTGGAGAAGGTGAAGGCGGAATGCTCCTTGGAGTCAAGGATTCTGAAGCTGCGTCTGACATACTTTGGGCATGCAAGAAACAACTGGTCATGTTTGGGAGAGTGGAGGGACGGTGCAGGTGAGGAAGACCATTGATGAGATGGATCGAGTCTGTGATTGGAATGGTGGGAATGAGTGTGTTTGAGATGGCTAGGTTGGCACAGGATAGAACGTTGTTTTTGGCTCTTGTACATAGGGTTGCTATGAGTCGCAAGCGACTCAATGGCATATTACAACAACAATACATGTCCAATGTTATTATATTGCTGTTTATAGGTCTTATTGTTGTTATGTGCCATAGAATTGCCTGTAACTCAGGGACTCTATGCACAGTAGCCCTGAGGCTGCCCTGTCCTGAGTCAGTATCACTGATTCCAACACACCAACCCACATTGCCCCAGTTACTGTATCAGTCCATTTCATCTGACATCTTCCTCTCCTGCACTGTCCCTCTACCCTTCTGAACATGATGTCCTTCTCCAAAGATTGGTCCCTCCCAGCCACACGCCTAAAGTATGTGAGATGGAGCTTTACAATCTTAGCCTCCAAGGAGAAGCTTGGTTTCACCTTCTCCAAGACAGACCTATTTGTTTTCTTGGCAGTCCATGCTATGTTTAAGACTCTAGATCTTAGTTTTTGTTGTGATTACCCCTCCCAAGCCTTTCTTTTTCATGTTATGCATACCTGGTACTGGTTATAGCTATTTGTAGAATATTTTTCTTTTTAAACAACCTCTCTGTCTTTATAAATAAAAAAGAAACTCCTCTTTTTTGTTCTTTTAAAATTTTTTATTAGAAAAATCAAGGTTTTCTCTCAATTCTTTAAAGTTATTACACTTCTGTGTTTTGTTGCCTTCTTTTTAACAAGAAGTCTGCTGTCATTCACATTTCTTTCTGTTATAATGGGATTTTCTCCTTCTTGCTAGTTTTATATACTTATCACTAATTGTCAGGAATTTTTGCGCTATGTTACTTTGTGTGATGTTATTTATTTATTATTGTGAGTTAGTTATGCTTAATTAAATTTCCTTAATCTCTGGGTTTATAGAATTTTTGCCATTAAGGTAAATTTTCAGCCTATATTTCTTGAAATATTCTCCTTTCCTTCTTCCTTGTTGTACATGCTAGCTCTATCTATCTATCTATCTATCTATCTATCTATCTATCTATCTATCATCTTTCTATCTAATCCTTATTATTTCCCCTCTCTTTATACTTCATATTGGATAGTTCATAGTCATGTTTTGGGTTTACTTATCTTTTTTTTGTGTATGTTTATGGTTTGCTGTTATTACATCAAAGCATCCACAATTTTTATTTCAAGTATTGCTTTTTCGTTCTCATGAAGTTCCATCTGGGTTTCTATTTTATCTTACATTTGTCTCCATTTAAGTGAATGAAGAGGAATTTATCCTTCTTGTATACATAGATCATAGTGTTTATATCAACTGTTCTGAAACTTCTTCCCTACTAATTCTTCACCTTTGCCATACACAGGAAAATTTGTTGATCGTATTTTCTCCTGATTATGGATTGAACTATATAACCTGATACTTCTGCATGCTGATAAGTTTTCACAGAATGCTAGATATTATAAAGATTTTCACTGTTGAATCATGGATATTCTTAACTTTCTTTAAAAAGTGTTGATTTCTTGTTTTGTTATAAAGTTAGGTAACTTGAAGCAAGCTTGTTTCTTTGAGGCTCTAAGAGTGTTTCTGCTCCCAGCTTCCTTGAAGCCTTTCATGGCCCAAAGAAATCTCTTGTTTAGAACTCACATAGCCTCACTATTAAGGCAATACCCTTTTGAGATCTGTACCCAATTTGTTGTGTATTATGAAACTTTGCTACCATAGCTAGTGGGAATATGAACTATTCCCATCTCCGTTGAACTCCAGGCCTTGTTCAGCCGTTAACTTCAGATTCTCTCCCTCCCCTCCACCACCCCGCTGATTTGGCTTTGGATACTTACTTCTTTTGCCTTCACAGATCTATACTTGGCCAGAGGCGCCAGGATAATTTTCATTAGATCTCTAGAGCTTTCTTTTTGTGTAATTCCTCCTCTCTGGTATTCTGTCCTACAAGTTTTATCTGCTTGGAGTTTTCTGCACTCAAATATCTGAGCCAGGAATATTGCCAAGACTTGCATCCATTCTCTCACTTTCCACTAAAGCCTGAAAACTATTTTTAGGTAGTGAACAGGGACAATTGTAGAATTGGCTTCATTATTCCTTCCTTGCTTTCAGGGATTCACGTATTTAAAAATCGTTGCCATATATGTGTGTGTGTGCATATACATATACATACATCTATCTGTCTGTCTATCTATCTATCTATCTATCTATCTATCTATCTATCTATCTATCTATCCATCTATCTTATCTATCTATCATCTATCTATCTATCTATCTATCTATCTATCTATCTATCTATCATCTATCTATCATCTATCTATCTATCTATCTCCACTTCCTAAACAACTTGCCTCAGGAAACTCTATGAACTTTGATAAATGTCACTAGTTGCAGAGGGGCTTCAGTCCTTTTGTTCATAGAATTTCTATGAGTTGTGCTTGACTTGAAAACAATCAACAACATTATGTATATATGTATATATATGTGTATGTGTATGTGTATGTGTATGTGTATGTGTGTATGTGTGTATGTATCATAGCAATCAGTAAGTCTTTAGCTTGGCATTATCTAATTCTATGACAAGTTGTCATGTTATTTCTCAGTTTTCATTTGTCATTTGAATTTACATTCTGGAGACAAAATAGTTATGAAGAAAAAAAAACCCTCTTCAAACCTTTGAGATAGATAAATTCAGGTTGTAGCTCAATCTACAGATGCATTGGAAGGATGGAGGGATAGCGCAGGAGAGGAAGACTCTCGATGAGATGGATTAATTTCATCACTGGGTAATGGGAACCGTGTGCCAGAGACAATAAGATTGGCAAGAATGCAGAGTTTAGGGCTGTTGTACATAGGGTAGCTATGAGTCACAAGCAATTTGACAGCACATAACAACAACAGCAACCACAACCATTGATTTGGAACTGACTCAGATCTGACTCTCCAGTGGGTTTTCAGGGACAGTAAATCACATGTTTTTGACCTGTAGAACAGCAGCTGGTGGATATGAACTTCCTGCATTTTCCTCTGCCTTTGGGTTGTCAGCACAGCTCCTTATCACTAAGTCACCAGAGTTATCTACTAAGAAATTAATATTTATTCATGCCATCATTATTTTTATAGTATTTTTACAATGTTTACTTTATGCTAGGCAATTGGTATATTTTAGTTTTGGTCTGTTATATGAAAGAATGGCTGTGAAACTATCTCATTTTATCAGATTGCAAAACTGGCTACATTCTTCCATCCCTTTTTCATGATCTTTCCATGGGTTCTGCAGCCACTCAATAAACAATAGAGTGTGTGTATTTATTCACCCATTATGTCTCTGCAGGATTTGTAACTTTGCTTTGGCCTCTTTACTGTGGTGGAAACAACATTGTATAAGTTTTGAGCCTGTGCTGTGAACATATCTAAGGTTTTCTCTCTCTTCTTCAAACCTTGTGACTGCCTCCTGAACATGTCTGGTCTAGCATGCCAAAGGATAAAGGGTTAAATGAAAAGAAGTCCCAGTTATCCATCCTTCTTTTTGTTAGACTCTGAGGAATTGGTTCCAACTCCCAGAAATCTCATGTAAAACATAACAAAACCATACTAGTCCAATATTATCCTCGTAATTGCTGTTATGTTTAAACCCACTGTTAGAACCACCACATAGATCCATCTAATTGAAGATTTTGCTCTTTTCCTTCATGCACATTATGTTTAATACATTCACATAAATTATTTTTCATTCATGTACATTGTATTTTTTATTTTTGCATAAAAGAATTCTTTTACATTGTTTCATTCAGGTAAATTGTGTTTTAATTTACATTTTGTTTTATACAATTATTCTCACACGGTGCATTTTATATAAATAATTTCTATTGATATATGTCTGCTTTTTAAAAATCTATGCCTTTTATTGGAGCTCTGGTGGCCTAAGGGCAGAAAGCTGTGGTTCAATACTGAAGGCATGTGGTTCAAGGGCACCAGATGCTCTGTGGGAGAAGAATGGGCAATCTCCTCTTGTGCTAAGATTAATTGCCTCTGAAAACCCACAGGAGAGTCAGCTATGGGTTGGTTCTGACTCTATGGTATACAGCAACAACAACCTGTTTATTATTAATGCATCTTTTATAGTCCTCATTGAATCTTTCCTATTTATTCACCCACTAAACTCTGCTATTCTAGAGACTTCCACTCTTCCTTTTTTTTTCTGCCCTCTTCTCCCTTTCCCTTTATCCTTCTGGACACTATACACATCTTACTAGTTATCCTTCTATGTTTACAATAATGGTCACATGCAGTATTTATCCTTATGAGATTGAGTTAGAACATTCAGCATAATGCTTTCTAGACTCTCTAATGTTATGCAGTATTTACAGAATTATTCTTCCTTAGTGCTGCATAATATTCCATTGTGTGAATATGCCAGTTTCTCAATTCATTAGTTTGTTGATGGACATTCGGGTTATTTCTTTTTTATTGCTATTGTGAATAATGATGCTATGTAATTACCTCTGTTTGTGTTTCAATTTTAATTTCCTTGGATATATTCCTAGCAGTGGAATAGCTGAGTCATATGGGATTTCTATGTTCAGCTTTTTGAGGAAATAACAAACTGCTTCGTCTAAATTGATAACATGTAGAATCAAGGTTTTAGTGAATGATTGTAGTTTTAAGTCAGTATGTTCTGGAGAGGATACCAAAAAATGATTGATATCTACCATAGCATTTTGTAGGATTGTTTAAAAATGATATGCATAAAGTTCTGGGCTCAATTCTTGTGATAAAGCAAGTGCTGAGTAATTTTGTATTGTTCTTAACATTATTGGTTCATAAAAACTGACACTTTGGAATACTTTCATAATTCTGGTTTTGTCACAGATATAAGTCTCACAGTACAATTGATACACACACATACACGTAGTAACGGTTCTTAGAAGAATTGGTACAGTATAAAAATTTTGTGTATTAGTGGTAAGAAGCTGTGCCATAATCACAAAAGCACATGGTTCGAATCTACCAGACTCTTCACAGGAGAAGGATGGTATGGTTTTAGCTTAAAAGTTGGCTTTTCTTTTTAGCCTTAGTAAGCCACCTCTGGTCTCCAGCAACCTTAACTACAAACACATTCATTTTTTGCAAACCAACATGATCTTGCAAATCAGCATCAACTGTGGAACTAGG
>NW_006399979.1:827136-829013 GCF_000299155.1 Elephantulus edwardii | reverse complement strand
CTGATTCTTTCCTGCAATGCTAGTATTAGGTTCTTTTTTTATGGGACTATCTTGATCTCTCCTTCATATTTGATGGATAATTTTGCTGGGTACAGTATTTTTGGTTGACAGTTGTGTTCTTAGAGTGTTTGATATATGTCCTTCCACTCTCTTCTTGCTTGCATGGCTTCTGCTGAGAAATTGGCACTTCATCTTATCTGTTCTCCCTTATAAATTACTCTTTGTTTCTCCCTTGCTACTTTCAGGATTCTCTCCTTATCTTTGGTTCTGGCAAATTTAACTATGATATGCCTTGATGTTTTTCTTTTGGGGCTTAGGCTATATGGTATTTGCTGAGCTTTTTAAATATATATTCTCTCATTCTTCATTATGCCTGGGAATTTTTCCTCTAGTAATTCCTCCACAAGTTTTACAGTGCCTTTACTTGCTTCTTCCTGTTCTGGGATTTCAACGATGTGCATGGTTATTTCTCTTGATGGTGTCCCACCTTATTCTTAGGTTTTCTTTTTTTCCTTCCTTTTTGTGTCTGCTTTTTGCTCTAGCAGGTCAGTGATGACAATTCTGTCTTCTATTTCACTGGTTCTGTGCTCCATCTCTTCAACTCTGCTCATATGTCCCTCCTTCATATTGACAGCATCTGAGACATTGGACTTCATATTTTGGACAATGGTTTCTTGTTTTTCCAGAGCCACGATAGCCTCATTTGTTTTCTCTACATTGTTCTGGACTGGTGTTTTTTTTTTTAGCTCCTCCTGGTTTTTGCTTGTAGTATCCTGTAATTCTTCAAGTTTGTCTTTTATCCATTGAAAATATTCAATCATTGTTCTTATAAATCTTGTGTCAGAAAGTTCCATCAGACTTTCTGCCTTCAGGAAATCCATTAATACTGTGCCACCCTTTGGAGGTGACATCTTGCTTTGTGCTTGTATGTTGTGTGACACAGCTTGCGTTCTTCGAGACAATGATATGTTCTTGATCTGAAGACAATGCTCTAGAGATCAGTTGGGTAGGTACCCCACTTGTGTTTTTCTCTAAACTTCTGCCTTCAGGGAAATGTCAATTCAGAGCTTGTGAGAGTAGCCTCTTGTAAGTAAGACAGGTCAAGGTGTTCCAGATTAAGGCATGTTGACTAACCAGATGTGTAGGCACAGGTGTGGAACCAAATGAGGTGGGGCATGCACAAGGACAGGTCAACCACTTGGGGGACCTGACTCAGACCTCAGCTGTCTGGGTGTACTTACAATTGGCATCCCTATTCATATTCCAGCTGTCTTTTCCCTACCAGTGGTTTTTACTCAGTGGTCCCTATCTAGTGGCACTTACCCAGGTGCCCTCGCACAGTGGCCCCTGCCCAAGCAGGGTCCTGCATCCAACGGGACCCAACAAGACAAAGTCAAATTCCCATCAATGCACTCGCCTCTGGCTGGTCGGTAGTGTCCACACAATTTCCAATAAATTACCACTAGCCCACTCATTCCTGGGCAGTCAGTGTGGCCCAAGAGAGCTCAGCCAATTTCCCACCAGTGGGACCACCCTTGGGTACTCTCCCAGGCAATCTGCAGTGCCCACGAAAACCCAATTAGGATCCTACCAGCCTTTCTTGTGGCAGATCAGTCCCACAGCAGCTCGACTAGTGGCTTCAGACGATGGCTAGATCCGTGGTGTGGCTTTGTGTTCTGATTCAAAATCCTATTGTCCATGGCTGTTGGTAGGTCTCTGCTATGTGAAGGACTCCCTAGTGGCCCTGGGACGCCGCCTCGGATGCAGGGCTGTGGCACGACCACCAGGGTGTGCCTGAGGGTGCGCGGCTTGGCACGGTGGCGGGGTGGTGCCCTGGGGACATGGGGCTCTGGCGGGGTGGGGGTGTGGGTGCGGGG
>NW_006399979.1:823598-825340 GCF_000299155.1 Elephantulus edwardii | reverse complement strand
TGGGTAATATATTGAATGACCCAGAAAGCATGAAAAGAAGATCGAGGGAATACACAGAATAACTGTACTGGAAAGAACTGATTGACACTAAAAAAAATTTCACGAAGTACCATATGAACAGGAGCCAAAGTTAATGAAAGAGAAAGTGGAAGCTGCATTGGGAAAAAATAAGGCCCCAGGAATCCATGGGATACCAATTGACTTGTTTCAATTAACAAATGAAGCCCTGGACACACTTCACCAATCTATGCCAAGAGATCTGGAGGATGGGTGTCTGGCCAATGGATTGGCAGAGATCCATATTTGTTCCCATTCCCAAGAAAGATAATCTAATTGAATGTGGAAATTATGGAACAATGTCATTAATATCACATGCAAGTAAAATACTGCCGAAGATCATTCAAAACCAGCTGGAACAGTACATATATAAGGAACTACCAGAAGTTCAAGTGAAAGAGGTTGTGGCACCAAGGATATCATTGCTGATGTCAGATGGATCCTGGCTGGAAGTAAGGAATACCAGAGGAATTTGTGCTTCATTGACTATGCAAAGGTGTTTGACCATGTGGATCATGCTTTGTGATTTTACTTATCTCTCTCTCTCTCACATTGGGGAATATATTTAAGATTTTTATTTTGATTCATTATATCTAGGGCAGGTTTGCAAATTCTCAGCTTGCCATGCAATTTCATTCTCATAAAATTCATTGCTATAGTGTCAGTTCCAACTCACAGCTTAACCTCTGTTTGGTTTCCAAGGCTGTGAATTGTGTGGGAGGAGACTGTTTATGTTTCTCGTGAGAAATATCTTGTTAATTTGAATACCCAGAAAATTTGGTCTTTGGGTTAGTAGCACCACTCACCATGAGAACTTACTGAGGCCTGCATTAGCAAGGGTTATCCAACTTTGATGACCTAGAAAACATGGAATTTTTTTTCTCATCCAGGATTATTATCGTGGCTATAACTCTTACTGTGTGTTTTGTCTGTGGAAATATTAACTGATATTTCTTAGTGACTGAAAAGCGATAAATTGGTCACATAATTGAGTGCTGTTATGTTGTTATATTTGTATAAATACACAAAGTTGTGGTTTTCAGAATGGAAGTAATTCTCTCAGGAAAACTTCCTGACATCTCAGGCTATATTTCATGATATAAATGTATGCTTTCTTAGCAAGCTGTATGCATTTTTTTATCATTAACTATATCTGTAATGAAATAATAACTTCTGTAACTTTAAAAACAGCAGACTCCTTGATTTTGTTTTAAACTCCATAAATATAGAGGACTTTATCTGTTTCCTTCAATGTTTATTCCTGTTATTATCCTAATGCAGTGCCTGGCACTTAGAAGATATTGGTAAATACTGCAGCCTTCAGTATGGATTGAAGCTCAATATAAAGACAACAAAGATTCTAACCACCCCACCAGGCTGATTGGCAACATTCTGATAGATGGTGAAGATATTCATATTGATAACAGCTTTAGTTTGTTTGGCTCCACAATTAACACTCTTGGTACCAATAGTCAGAAAATTAAAAGACAAATTGCATTGGGAAAGTCTGCTGTCAGGGACATCTCCAGAGTACTGAAGAGCAATCATGTCAGTCTGGAGATGAAGGTGCACCTGCTCCAGGTCATGGTCTTCTCAATTGCTTGCTCTGTGTCAGAGATTTGGAAAATGACTAGGAATGACAGAAAGAGAATTAATGCCTTTGAGCTTTGGTGCTGGAGAAGAGC
>NW_006399979.1:817139-822883 GCF_000299155.1 Elephantulus edwardii | reverse complement strand
CCCTTTGACTTTTTTTTTTAAATTTAGGTTGTTTATTTTTCATTTCAATGAACATCTACAGAGATTTTGGAATTCCATTCATTCATTGTCCCTTTGACTTTTACAATGCTTTTAAGAGTCAAGACTCAGGATCTTTATAAATACAAGATTCTCACCATGATGATAACCTTTTTAATATTAGCACACTTTTTCTGAATTCTCTAGGGTTTGGAAATCAAAAGGAAATCCATGTACTAGAATGAGGCACTATGAATACTTTTGACTATTTGGAGATGCTCCATGGAAGGAAGGTGTCAAAGATATCTGGGTAAAAGTCCCATTTAAAAGAGTGTAAATTTATCTTCAGGATCTTGTATGCATATTTTCCTTACTCTTCTCATGCAAAAAAGAAAATGTCTTTGATGATATCATTTGCCTTTGAAAGTAACTTCATTATTTTAAGTGTCAACTCGAATCATGCTGTGAGCTTAAAGACAAGAGTTGGGTGACATTTTATTCTGTGCCATACTTTCAAATGAAGTAGACCTTTCTCGTTCAGGAAAGGTGTGCCAAAGGAAAAGGTGTTACTACAGGTTAGTACACTCCCTTCACCACCAGCCACCTGCACTGCAATTTGGCACAAATCACAAGAGATTGGTCATCTCAATTCTAATCCCATTGGAACTGTCACACTGCTAGAAAGCCATTCCACATATAGTCCAAGCTGAACCCTATCATCATTTTCCTAAAGAAAGACTGGGACTGGGATGGCAGGAAAATGAAAGTCAGACTTTTTAGGAGATAATTGGTACCAGGCATTTAAAAAGAATGCTCCCTCTTAAGCAGCTAATGAGTCCTTGGAAATGAGTGAGTGACATTCACCTAAAAAGAGGACATTTACCAATAAGTGAAGGCAAATACTAGAGGTAGATTATCAGAAAGCAAAATACACTGAACTAAAAGTAGGAGTTCAATGTATCTTGAGAAAGCTCAAACATGTAGGATATTAGTGAAGATGGAGGAGACTAATAGATATGTCAAAGGGGCACTCGAATAGGGCACCCCCTTTTGAAGAGTAAAATCTCATAAAATGCATACTAAAGAAGCTATCCATTCACCCGTCTTTGATTTTTCATATATGGAATTCACTTATTATTTCTGACTGCATTGAAAGCAATCATCTGGTAAAGTCGATGGTAACAACCTGCTCCTCTCTTGTTCATTTTGCATACTTGGCCACAATATCACCTTTTTTTTTAGTGTTATGACTCAGATCACCTTTTATCCAGTGCTGGGTTCATATGTGCATTCCACAGGATACCTTGTTTATGTGGCAGGCTGCAGTCCTGAAGTTCCCTTTGTGATGCTTCACTGGATTCCTGTCTCTCCTAACAGTAGGCTACCATTCTCAGGAAGAGTGTAAGCACAGCAGACACTACAGTAATTTCTACAGCAGGAAATCTTGATTGTGCTTGTGAATCTTACACTGCTTTCATTACTATATTTTCAAAATGCCTTTTCACGTGGCCACTTTATTGCTCCATTTTGGCTGCTAGAGATCTCTGACTCCATCTCTCTGTGCCAAAAAAGGCATTAAACTATTTGACTAGAATTATCATCATCATCCAGAAAACAATAAAGGCCCTTTTGTATGCTTTGGTTAAATGTGTTCACTGTGCCAGGAAAGCAGGAGTGAGGCATGACTTCTAGTGCAGGCTTACATCCAACTAGAGGGGATTAGAGCTTCCTTTAGTCTCCATCCCAGGCCTAGCTTTGGAATTTACTTCTCCCTCTAGAGCATATATTGGCTTTTTTTGGTTTCTAGACAGCAAATTATCTTAGACTTACTAAATGATTACAAATTTGGGTTTTTACGTTTTGAAAAGTGGCCCCGAGGCCAGCAGACATGAGATGCAATTGCTATGGAGTTGAAGAGAGAAGTGTGAAAAGTGTAGTGTCCTGGGAGTTTTGTTTGAAGTCAGTGTTACAGTTCCAGGAAATTTTCTGTAGGCAAGAAGGGACGGGTAGCAATGTTTGATGGCCTCAGATAAAACAATAGCAATGAACCCTTTTTAAAACATATGGAAAGAAAAGATATAATTTAATAAAACAATTCATATATGTAAGAACATTGCCTTTAAAAGATAACAATTCTGTGTTCAGAATTTTACTTTAACTGGTTGGTATTGACCTGATTCTGACTGATGGTGCATCAAATTCTAACTGTGCTCTCCTGGATTTTTAGTAACTAATATTTCACATACAGAATATCAAATTTTTCTCCAAAATTATCTTTGAGTGAACCAGAACCTCAGTTTACAAAGGAGAATGTTAGTCATCCATCCTAAACAGACTCCAAATTTGATATCAGGAAATTCTATTTCCTTAATGTAATAAAGTTCTTTGAATAAGTATTATCTTTCTAGGGTCGCTATGAGTCTCAAGCGACTCGATGACACATCATAACAACAACAACAACAACAACAACAACAACAACAACCTTACTAGGATACTGGTTGATTTGGTAAATATGGCAAAACTGATAAACGCACTGAAATCTGTTATTTTCTTCTGCAAAACAGAAAGTCCTTGAAAGAAAGTTTCTGTTGTGTTGACACATATATAAACACCATCAAATGTATAATTCATGTGTGAATCAAATGTCTTTCTCAAATTCAATAGAGGTGTTTTCTAGTGTCTTCTGGCTCCTGTATTAGATGAGATGTCTGAGGTTAGTTCTTTTTGTGGTTTGTAAGTTGTGGTGTTTGTGGATGAATAAAGAAAAAGAAAATCTGGTGGGAATTTTCAAAATAAAAAAAAATAGAGTTGTGGTTAGACGCAAACTTCCAAATTTGGCCACATTTCCTAATCTCCCTTGTAGTTGAGATTGTCAAGTTTCTGCCAATAGAGTGTGAGCAGAAGTGTCATGTTTGTTTCTGGAAATGAAAACGCTGTCCATGATTCCTCCAGATTCCTTCTTGATGTGGTAGGACCTGGATTTTCCTAAAGGAACTCGAGTGGCACGGTGGCTGCTGATTGAAAAGTCAGTGCTTCAAATCCAGCAGCTACTATATGGGAGAAAGATGAGGCATGTTGGGCTGGGCCTGTAAAGAGAAATATTTTGGAAACCTTATGAAGCAGTTCTGCTTTGTTGTATAAGATCTCTCCCAGCTAGCATCAACCCAGCGGCAACTGTAACAGCTTCTATTGTGGGCTGGAGAGGAATGAGCAGTAAGATGCTGAGTTACTTCACATAGGTAGCTGCTTTGTCTTATTTTTCTGAATCACTAAATTCAGTACTTTATGTGAGAAAAGAAATAAACAGGTGTACTTTTAAAAACCAGGTTTCAGGTCTTTTTTGTTAGAGAGGATGCCTTAGGTATCTAGTGCTGTTATACTAGAGATATGAAAAATGGATGGCTTTAACAAACAGAAATTTTTCTTTATTCCTTCTAGAGTTTAGAAGTCTAAATTCAGGCTGTTAGCTATAGAGGAAGGCCTTTTCTCTTTATTGACTATTTATGAAAGTTCTTATTTCCTTCAAGAGGCCCGGTGCTCCTTGGAGACCTCTATATGTCCTGGCCTTTTTCAGTATTAAGGAGCTTCCTCAAACAGATGCCTGAATCTGAAAGGATGTACTCCACATCTGCCAATTCTTTCCTGGTGGTTCTGAGTTCTCCCTCTCCCAGCTCACTTTCCCCTCTCTTATCTTACAGACCTTACCCAAGAGAGAAAAGTGGGATTAAATAAGACTAAAGAATGCTGCATTCCACCTTTAACCCTTTTGCAACTATGTGGCTTATCAGATCATAGGGGATCCTTGCATACATTCCACATTATATAATCACGTACATATATATTTTGGGGAGACCCAATTCAATCAATAGCAAGGGTACAGGGTGCAGCCTTCCATCTAACTAATTCATTTATTTTATTTAGAGTGTGTGTTTTCCAGTTTATTTGGATAGGTAATGACCCTACATGATAGAGGACAACTTTCCCAGAGGGTTTCTGAGCTTGTAATCTTTGCAGAAGCAGATTGTATGTGTAATGACTGGAAGGTTCAAATTGCTGACCACTTAGCAGCCAAGTACTAACCTCACTTAATGTAAAAAAGAAGTGTACTGGGTTATGTCAGAGTTTGTTTTAAATTTTTAAAAACCCACACAGTTTGAAAAGGTCATATTTCTCTTAACCATTGAGATACATACACTGGTACATATTTAATCTAAATTTATTCATACATATTTTTATATAAGTATTTCTCATTTGTTACACTGTATTAATGAACATATGCGAACTTTTTAGACTTCAATATACTCTGGATTCCAGTATTGTGGCCTTTTGTAGTCTATTTGATCCAATCCTTGAAATCTGTCTTACAGAGATATTTGTACTTAAGGACAATTATTTATGTAAAAATAAATGAACTTCAAAGGCATTTTGTAATAGTTAAAACTAGAAATAACTCAAACCTCTATCAATATAGAAAAGGTTACATAAATTATAGAAGGAATGTATACTGTGGAATTCTTATTAAGATTGAGGGCAGACCGCATGCTATGACATTGGAAAATGCCTGGGGTACAGCAAGAAAAATAATGTTACAAAGCAGGACACTATGTAGGCAAAAGTGTCTCTGTGTGTGCTATACTTGTTTCCGAGTATGTGTGCAATCAGGGAGGATACAAAGCTGAGATAAGAGTGCAATTTGCCTTTGTGCTCTTCTATTTTCTGCACTATCCAACATATAATGGAAGCCAGATGTTGACCCAGATATAAGAAGTTTCATCCTTTCTATAATCCAGAGGGTATGAAACAGCATACACATGAATAAATCGGTTTGAGTTGCACAGGGAAAGTACAGGAAGGCTATGCACCAAGATTACTTCTCCCAAGGCAATGGGGATTTGTGGCAGACATTGGAATGTAAAGAGGAACTATTACCTTTTAACTCTATATAATACTTTATTCTTTGACTTTTAAAATATGTGCCATGACTCCTTGACTCAAATACAGGTTAATATTAAGGGCTAAAAAGACTCAAAGTATTTGATGACAATGTATGCACCAAAGAAAGTTTTTAAGAGTGTCAGATGCTAATATGGCTGTGGGATTTAGCAGCTCAAAAGGATGGGTTTCAAATAAACTAGTCTTGATCTAAAAAGAAAGCTCTGCTTCAGAAAGAAATTAAAATAAAAATGGAAAATATGACTTATACTGGAACTCGTCAAGCAAGTTCTGGCCTTTTCAGTGAGAACAGTGCAGCTGTGCTGTTGTGAAGATGGAGACAGCTTCATGAGTTGTGGTCTGTCAGTGGCTGTGCTGACTGTACTTATTGCAGCTTTGAGATTGTTGTTCCCAAAAGAACAGAAGACAACAGGTTAACAAGTCAGCAAGCCCTCTAAGTGTGACTTTAAGTAAAAGATATGACTGCTTTTAAAAAGGGAGATTAGTACATATCTAGTGTAAATATTTCTAAAGAGTAGATAAAATGTGTATTCATTAGGATTAATGATAATGTCTTAAAGCTTCTTTTCCAGAAAGAAAGAATTTAGAATTTGACTAAATTAGGCTTTTGAGTTTTATTTGTATTTGTATTTTGTTAATTAACTTAGTGATGGTTTTAAATATTTTATGTGATTGATCTTGACTTCTGAAATAATAGGAAACAAAAGTACAAATTCTATATCAAATGAAATATTTTTTAAATGCTATTTACCACTAACTTAAATAATACAATACTAAAATCTTTGTTTTTTTAA
>NW_006399979.1:812275-817039 GCF_000299155.1 Elephantulus edwardii | reverse complement strand
AAATATTTTAATTGGGTTAAAATTAAAGTTACTTTCTACATACTACTCTGAGAAATACCAGTGCTTGAGACTTGAGAGTCAAGGGTTCTGCCAAAGTATTCAGTTGAGTACTGATAACCAATCTACAATTTGCAATATCCCAATACTTAAAGGAAAGTACATTCTTAGAAAAATGAGTCATACTGTCAGGCATTCATTCAATACACACATAGATTCCACCAACACTACTGAGTTTTGGTGGTATAATATACTGCAGGAATCCAACAGCTCCCGAGATAAGCAGTCTAATCCTGTAAAATCCTTGTCTTCTCCTTGGAAACATGATGGAAAGTCACTATAGGTTGGGATCAATTCATCTATGAGTCTGAAACAACTCCATGGCCATAGGTGGGTTAATTTATTAGACTTAGACAAAGAAAATAAAGAAACTTTAGACCTCACTTAAAAGTAGACATATTAATAAACTACCTACAATGTGAAATCTACTCTTTTTTTAGTAAGTTTTGATTTATGGTGACCCTTCACTAGGTTTGTTGTGCTTGTCCTTATGTGTCAAGTTGAGTTGAGTACAACAAATCTGAATCCTGTCCTACCCTGCACCATCCTTATCATCTCTGACATACTTGAGCCCATTGCTACAGTCTCTGTGTCAATCCATCTCATGAGGGTCTTCTCTTTTCTGACACTTCCCCTGTCCAAGCATGATGCCCCTTCCCGAGAAATGGACCCTCCTAGAGACATGCCCACAGTAGGCAAGATGAAGCTTTGCTATCCTTGTCTCCAGAAGGAGACTGCTAATCTTTCTTCTATGGAATAACTAGTGGATTTGAATGTGTAAACCACCACCATCTGCTCCCATGAAATAAGGATAGGCAATCTCCCATGTGATTTATTGCCTCTAAAAAACCACTAGCAGGTCAGCTATGGGTTGATTCCAACACCATGACACACAACAACAACAACAAATCCAAATTATTTAAGAGAACAAAAACAATAAAACCTCTCTCTTAACCAATTCATGAAGTAGCATATGATCAAGAATCAGTAGTATTGGAGGAAGAAGTAGAAGTTTCACTGAAGGCATTGGCAAAAAGTGGAGTGGACTTAGGGGGAGAGATTGTATAACAATGAAAGAATTTTTCTTTTACTTTTCAAAAGGAAGTCTGCATAGTGGAGTGGACTTGGGGGGGAGGGATTTTATAACAATGAAATATTTTTTTCTTTTAATTTTTAAAGAGAAGAGCTAACTGGGGGGAGTTTGGGCAGGGAGAAAAGTGCAACAATGAATGAATGGAAATCCTGTCTCTGTAAACTTTCATTAAAATTAACTAAAAAACCACAAAAAACCCATAAAAAAAGGATTGATAGAATACAAATTGAGGTGTCTCAACAAATAAATGTAGCCCTACACTTGATCACCAATCTCTGTCAACAAATATGGAAGATGGGACAACTGATTGGAAGAGATTAATATTTGTTCCCATTCCCAAAAAGAATGAACCAGTGAACCAGCAGAGTGTGGAAATTATTGAACAACATCACTGATATTACATGCAAGTAAAATCCTTCTGAGTATTAGTTAAAAACATCTGGAACAGTGTATTGGGAGGAAACTACCAGAAATCCAAGCTGGATTCAGAAGTCTTTACAGGAGGGATATCATTGCATGTCAGGTGGATTTTAGCCGAAAGCAGAGAATACAATTTACTTGTGTTTGATTGGCAGTGCAAAGGCATTTAATTGTGTGTATCAAACAAATTGTGTTTAATATTGAGAAGAATGGGAATCTCAGAATACTTAATTGTGCTCATGTGAAATCTATACATAGATCAAGAAGCAGTTGTCAAAAAAAACAAAAAAAAACAAAAAAGGAAACATTACATGGTTTTAAATCCGAAAAGGTGTTCATCACGGTTGTATCTTTTCTTCATACCTATTAAATCTGTATGCTGAAAATATCATTCGAGAAGCTGGACTATAAAAAAAAGAACTAGACAATAGGATTAGAGGAAGACTCATCAACTATCTGCATTATCAAGCTAATACAAATTTGCATGAAAAATTGAAGAAGACGTGAAGAACTTAGTACAGAAGATCAAAGATTACAGCCTTTCACATCTCAACATAAAGAAATAAAAATTTTCACCACTGGCCCAATAGGCAATTTTCGGGGAAAAAAAAGATTGAAGTTATTAATGATTTTAGTTTACTTTGATTCACAATCCACACCCTTCATAACATCAATCAAAAAGTCAAAAGAATTGTTGTTTGGGAAAATGTGTTCTTAAGGACCTCTCCAAAGTTCTAAAGAGTAAGAATAGTGGTTTAAAGGTGACCCAAGCCCTAGTATTTTCAGTTGCTTCCAATGCATCTGAAAGTTGGACAATAAGTAAGGAAAGAAGAACTGGTACCTTTGAATCATGGTGCTGTTGAAGCGTATTGAATATCCCATGGATTGCCAGCAGAATGAACAAATATGTTTTAGAGGAAATGCAGCCACGATGTTCCTTAAAGGCAAGTATGATGAAACTTCATCTCATATTTTGGGCATATTTTCAATAAGCATCAGTTATTTTTTTAAATAAAATTTTAATTATTATTTTAACAAATGTTTACAGAGAAGATAGATTTTCATTCATCCATTGTTTACACATTTTATCCCCTCAATTTATCCTCCTCTAGTTGACTTTAAAAAAAATAATTGTTGCACAATCACCTCCCCTCCCATCCTCTTTGCAATTTTTAAGTGACTGGAAAAGGTACAGGTTCAGCAAAAGAAAAGAAGACCCTCAATGATATGGATTGACACAGTGACTGTCACAATGGGGTTGAGCATGACAGAGATTGTGAGGATGGTGCAGGATAGAGTGAGATTTAGATGTGTTGTTTATAGAATTACTGTGTCATAGTTGGCTCTAAAGCACTTAAAAACAATTAAAAAATGTCATTTAGAATGTCAGTTACATAGAGTGCAGCATGTCAGGAATACCTATAATTATTCTCCAAAATAGAATTGTGCCTATATAAAAGTTTTGGAGAATAAGGACTTTGTATTTCTTTACTTTCCATTTTAACATTAAGTACTATACTTGATTAATCATATCATACATTTTCTTCAATGACACAGAGGAAAGAACTCTGACCAACAGTTAAGCTTAGCCATGAAAATGTATCTGGGAAAAAGAAAGAAATGGACTAGAAGAAAAATGATGTTATTATTAAGATGGCGAGATTGTGGAAGTGGGTGGTTATCAGAATCATCACACTACATGCTTCAATGCATGCGTTTAAAGCTGAGCTGGGAATGGATGATTGGAGAAAACATGAAACTCCAAGGACCAGTAAGTGGTGGTCCTAGTCTGTAAGAGATAACTTACAGGCTGCTTCCACATGGCCCCACTAAAATATATATGACAACAAAGTATGATTAGGTAAAATAAATTCCTGATATTTACCTTACTAGAATATTCTTGTTTCCTGAATGATATGGATGGAACTCAGAAACAGTTGAGTTTCTAGCATGGAAATCAATAGTTGTTACAGAGGTAATTAGGTGCTCAACAATAAGTCCTTTTAGATATTTGGTCTGAAAAATGCATAATAGAATTTTATACAACAGTAATTTAAACATTGAAAATCCCTTTTATAAACATGTCAACTATTGTGGACCCTGCCTGATGTAATACCATGCAGGAATAAAACTGACGACCTCTCTGGGAACAGAGCGTGAAAAAGCTCAATACTGGTAGTCAAAACAGTCAGGAGATAACTGTGAAATTGAGCATTAATTACTCATTTTTAAGTTCAAATTGATGCTGAAAGGAAATGAAAACAAATAACAAGAGCCAAAAGTTTTGAGTTTGTCCCACTTGAATATAAAACTTATCTCAACAATAGTTTTGGTGCAATGAGCAATAACAACTGATGAGAATTGTGGGATATCATCAAGGACATCTTATCCCAAGAAGAAAAAGTGATTAGGAAGGGTATGGGGAAGAGACAAAATTAGTCTTAAGAAACATATATCTGCTTGGGTGGCAGTTGTGGTTTCTTTAGTGTATATTCCCAGTAGTGAAATTGCTGGATCAAATGGTATTTCTATTTGCAACTTTTTATGAAAAAGCCATACTGCCTTCCATAGTGGTTGCACCATTTTACACTCCCACCAATATTGAATAAGGGTTCCAGTTTCTCCTCAACCACATCAGCATTTGTCGTTTGCTGTTCTGTTAAATTTTGCTATTCTTCCTGGTTTGATATGATGTTTTATAGTTGTTTTGATTAGCATCTCTCTTAGACCTAGGCATTTTGAGAATTTCTTCATGTGCTTGTTGGCCATCTGAACGTCTTCTTTGGTAAAGTGTCTGTACATATCCTGTGTCCATTTTTCAATTCGGTTGTTTACATTTACCTTGTTGTGGTGCTTGTTTACATTTATCTTGTTGTGGTGCTTGAGGATCTTATAAAGTCTAGAAATAAGTCCCTTATTTGACGTGTGATTGTTGTTGTTGTTAAGTGCCGTCAAGTTGCAGGCGACTCATAGTGACCCTATGAAGGAGAGTCCTCTACACGTGGGTTCCTTTCTTCCTCTCTCCAGGTTCAGAGGGTTTCCGGAGGCAAGATATTATGGAAGTGGATGCCACTCCTCCTTCCAAGCTTGTTTTAATTGGGGATCTCCACCCCACTCTCTGTCCGCATTGGGTAACCAGCCATTAATGCATTTGACACATCACTGTCATAGTGTTCAGCCTCACAACAACCACA
>NW_006399979.1:809849-811775 GCF_000299155.1 Elephantulus edwardii | reverse complement strand
ATTTAAAATTGGGGAGTGAGATGCCACTTACCTTGTTTCTCTTTTTAAGGAGTGCTTGCTTATTTGGTGCCTCTTTTCATTCCAAATGAAATTGGAGATTGCCTTTTCCATCTCGTTGAAAAATGGAATTGGTATTTGTGTTAGGATTGCATTGAATTTGTAAACTGCCTTTGGTAGTATTGTAATTTTCTCAATATTGAGTCTTCCTATCCCTGAGTAAGTTATATTCTTCCATTTCTCCAGGTCTCTTTTTTTTTCCTTATAGTAATGTTTTATCATTTTCTTTGAATAGATCCTTTGTGCTTCTCGTTAGATTTATTCCCAAGTATTTAATCTTGTGATTAGCTATTGTGAAGGGTCTTGGTTTTATTAGCTCCAGTTCTGTATTCTCTTTGTCACTGTAGAGAAAGCCAATTGATTTTTGAATATTGATCTTGTATCCTGCCACTTTGCTGAATTAGTCAACTATGTCCAGTAGTTTTCTTGCTGAGTCTTTAGGATTTTCTAAGAATACTATCATATCATCTGCATATAGAGATAATTTTACCTCCTCTTTGCCAAACTGTGTATTTCTTTTTTCCTTCTCTTATCCTATTACTATCGCTAAGACTTCCAATACAATATTGAATAGGAGAGGTGATAGTGGGCATCCTTGAGTAGATCCTGTTCTAGAAGGGAATATCTTTAATCTTTCTCCATTGAGAACAACGTTGTCTCTTGGGTTTGTTTATATACTTTTTATTATGTTGAAGAAATTCCCCTCTAATCCTATTTTGTTCAGTGTTTTAATCAGGAAAGGGTGTTGGATTTTGTCAAAGGCCTTTTCTACATCAATTGATAGGATCATGTGGTTCTTGTTCTTTGCTTTGTTAATGTGATGAATTACACTGATTGTTTTTCTTATGCTGAATCATACTTGCATACCTGTTAAGAATCCTACTTGGTTATGGTGAATTATTTTTTTGTTGTATTGTTGGATTCTATTGGCCAGGTTTTTATTCAGTATTTTTGCATCTATATTCATGAAAGATATTGGCCTATAGATTTCTATTTTGCTGGTTTCTTTACCTGGCTTTGGTATCAAGGATATGTTTGCTTTATAGAAAGGGTCTGGAAGAATTGCACCTTTTACTATTTTCTGAAATAGTTTATGTAGAATTGGTGACAGTTCTATGAATGTTTGATAAAATTCAGTTGTAAAACCCTCTGGTTCAGGGCTTTTATTGACTGGAAGTTGTTTTATTACCTTTTCAATTTTTTTCGTTTGTAATGCATCTGTTCACGTTGTCAATTAATAACATGGCCTTTTCTAAACCCAACCTGTACTTTTGATAGTTCTCTGTTGGTGTACTGTTCCAATCCTTTTTGAAACATCTTCAGCAAGATTTTGCTTGTGTCTGATATTAATGATATTGTTTAATAATCTCCACACTCTGTGGGATCACTCTTTTTTTGAATGGAAATAAATATTGATGTCTTCTAGTCAGTTGGCCAGGTATATGTCCTCTATATTTCTTGGCACAACTTGGTGAGAACATCCAGGACAGCGTTTGTTCACATATGTCAATTGGTATTCTGTCACTTCCTAGGGCCTTACTTTTTGCCACGTTGCCAAGAGCAACTTGATCTTCCTCCTTCATCACCATTGCCTCTAGGGCATATGCTATTTCTTGAAGTTCTTCTGTGTTATTCAAAAGTTAATTGTATGAAATACAGCGTGTTTAAGGGATTTTGTGAGGCATAATGTGCAAGAATAAAGTGCAGTGTGTATGAGGGGATTAACACTGAATATTATTGATTTAGAAAACTTGTAATTCTACCTTTAGCCAGTACTTGATTTGAAGTACTGAAAGGGAAGATCTTCTGTGGAGATAAGCTTGTTAAAGTTTTTCTTTTGCTTTTCAAGGAGAGGAGCAAATGGGGGGG
>NW_006399979.1:807526-809595 GCF_000299155.1 Elephantulus edwardii | reverse complement strand
GTACCACGACCTCTTCTAAATCCAGCCTGCACATCTGGCAGTTCTCTGTTGACATACTGTTCCAAACGTTTTTGGATAAACGTTTTATGTGGAATGCTTGTCTGTCAGATACTATTATATATATAAAAAAATAGAATCCGGTAGTGAATGTTGGGGCTTGATCAAGAGGAACAATTGAATCCCATCCAGTATTCTGAGGAGATTTGTACTTCAGTAGGTTTGTGGACCCACATTAGACTTTTGATTGAAAAAAATTCTCACCCAAAAGAAGGGCAAGCATGAAAGGAGAAAAGGGAAAAGAAAAAAAGAAATGAAGAGACTGTCTTTTTAATATTGGAGCAAACTATTGGGCTTCTGAATCAGGGTATATTTGGTGCCTGGGAAAGCCCAATTCCAAGGCTTGAGGTTAGAGTGTACTCTAGCAATCACTTGAATCCATACAAGTGGAAATTGGAGGCATGTAACAGTGGAGAAAGAGGTTGAACTTGTGTGTGTTCTTCCCCATGTGTCATGCACAGGTGTGTGGTTAAGCAGGGAAGGATTATTGTCTTGAGGAACAGGGACTCATGAGGAATCCTGGCTTGTTGAATTGACTTGGGCTCATGTGGGAGCTCAGGTTGAGTGAGGAGACCAACAGGTCTGAAATGCAAGGAGAAGTATGGACTCCTGAGCTAGCAGTTGATGCTCACTTGAACCTAGTTAGTGAATGCTGGGAATGAGTTGACTAGAAACCAACCAGATAAAGAGAAGATTATCCATGCTATGAACTAGGATAGATTGCTGCCACCTGATTTCTTGTTCTGGACCAGACTTTGCTTGTGGATTCAGATGCTCAAAGTTGCCAAGTTTTCAAGAAACAGAGGATCTTTCAGCAAAAGGGGTATGCTTCTACCCTCAGAGTACTGGATTGATGTTGGTGTCTCACTGTAGAGTCAGAACTAACCCATAGCTGATCCTTTAATAGACTGAGAGGCAGTTAACCACACGGAATGAGGTAACCCACCTATCTCCCATGGAGCAGCTGATAGATTCGAACAGCATGCCTTTGAGTTTGAAGCACAGCTTCTTCCCACTAGGCCATAGTGTTGGACAAATCAGAAATTGTCTATCTAAAGGGGTTAATAGGATTTGAGGCATGAGGCTTACCTGCTATGGAGTTTGTCTTAATATATGGCTTTTCCAGCATTTTTCAAGTGTGGAAATTCACCCATGTGTATGTATGGGTGGAACTATGTGAGTGGGTTGTATTTGCTTATCCACTAGGAGATTGGCTACCATTCCACAAGGGAATCTCAACAATCTACAATTGGATTAGCTACTCTTGCAAATAATTGAAGATCTCTACCTTCAGACACTGAAATTGTTCCCCCACCAGAAGAGATGGAATTCTTCTCCCAGCCAGAGAAGAGAGACCTTCCTCAACCTAGTGAAATGTTGGACACTCTTTGGGACATCAGTAGCAGTGATGGCTGAGGTGGAGAATTGATGTGAGATGGACTTTGTTGGAGGAGAGGGGATAAGTAAATTTTGGCAGGACTAAGAACTTTCTTGGACAATTGGGAGATTTTGGCAAAACTGAGAACTTGAGAATGCCATGGGACTTAAGACTGAAGTGCCTGCATGCATATTATCAAAGATGTCTTGACTGTTCTCTGTTTTTATAACCTTTCTAGTTATAACTTTTTAACTCTGCACCCTCCCCCAGTATGGTTCTATGTGGTCTGTAAGCTATCACATCAGATTTTGGACTTAGCAAAGTGGTAAGAGCGGCATTGCAATAAGTAGAAAGAGGCATGGGAGTAAGGGGATATATCTGATCTCATGGAAATTAGCTTTATGTTATTGATGCCTTGAATGGGCATATTTTCCCTCTGTGAAGTTGATAAAGGTCCTATATCTTGCTTCTTATGTGGCCCTTGCTCTTTTTACACATGCCTTCATGAAAAGAATTATTAGTAAGATGATTGTAAAGGGAAAAAACCCCCCACAATATAAAGGAATGAGTTATAATGTAAATGAAAAACTGTAGAAAACACAATGCACAATTATGAAACACAATGTATATGAAT
>NW_006399979.1:797430-799334 GCF_000299155.1 Elephantulus edwardii | reverse complement strand
GATGGATTGATTCAGTGACTGGGGTAATCGGGATGGGTGTGTCAGAGCCAGTGCGGTTGGTGCAGGATAGAGCAGGGTTTAGGGCTGTTGTGCATAGGGTCGCTATGAGTCGGAAACGACTCGACGGCACTTAACAACAACAACAACATATCCTCCAAAAACCCATATAAAGTGCTCATTTTAAAGATTAAGATGTGCCTTACTAAGGTATGGCATTTTCAATGACCTTATATGCATGTGAATATTGTACAATGAATTAGGAAAATAGAAGAATTGATACCTTTGAATCCAGATTAGTACCTAGAGGTCAATTCATATCCATAAGTAAATGAATCAAAAGGGAAGAAAGGATAATAATTGATTATGTAACCCAACATCTCCAACAAATAGAAAAAGAACAGCAAGAAACCCCAATAATCTCTAAAAGATAGGAAATTATAAAAATTAGGACAGAAATAAATGAAATAGAAAACAGAAAAAGAATTGAAACTATCAACAACATAAAAAGTTGGTTCTGGCAAAGGATATTGAATATACTATGAACTGCTAGAAGAACAAACAAGAGATTTTTATTTGCAGCCAGATTGCTTCTCTGAAACAAGGATGATGAAGCTTCATCTCATGTACTTTGGTCCTTTGGACATCTTATAAGCAGAGTGAAGATTTTCTTGGAAAAGTAGACTATCAATGAAAAAAGGGAGGACCCTCAACTATGTGAATTTACGCAGTGACAGCAACATTGGGCTTATACAGAGCAGAGACTGTGAACATGTTGCAGGATTAAGCAGGGTATCTTTCTATTGTACAAAGTGTCTCTATGAGTTTGAGCTGACTTGATGGCATCTTCTTGATGGCATCAAGAAATCAAAAGACGTATTTTATTGGGTAAATCTGCTGTCCAGGACCAATACAAGGTGGTAAGGTATAATAATGTCATTTTAAAGACTAAGGTGCAGCTTATTCAAGCCTTAATATTTTCATTTATTGCTATGTATTTGACAGTTAGATAGAAACTAAGAATGACAAAACAAATTGATGTCTTTGAGTTGAGGTGTTGGATAACAGTACTGAACATCCCATCAACTGACAAAATAACAAATATGTCTTTGAGTCAGTGCAACCCAGGTACTCCTTGGAGGCAAAGATAGTGAAGTTTCACCTCAGATATTTTGAGCATGTTGTTAGTAGGTACCAGTCCTTGGAGATAGACATCATGCTTGAAAAGGTGGAGAGTCAGTGAAAGAGAAAAAGACTCTCAACAAGGTGTATTGAGACAGTAATTTTAACAATGGGCTCAAGAATATCAAAGATGATGAAGGTGATATAAGATAAGGCAAAGTTCAGATCTGTTGTGTTGTTCATAGAGTTGCTATGAGTCATACTCAACTTCATGGCACCGAACGACAACAATAAGGTATTCACATGTCTCCCATGACATCTAAACTCCCATCTTCCAAACTATCTTTCATTTCCTCTCAATCTAATTTAGTTATTCCTTCTATCACCACTTTATTTGCAATCACAACCAAGTATCTGATTTTTATATGCAAAGTGGCTAAGTGGCTAGCAAACGAAAAGGCCATTTATACTGTAAACTATGCATGCTGTTTACTATAGGATAGTTCAAGCCTCTCTCACCTGTCCTTGCTTCCTTGCCTGATCTCTAGATATCTACCTGCAACCTCTTGTTGTTAATTGGTTGTCATTTTGTCCCTAGTAAACATCTCTTTAATAATTGTACACAGCTTTAGTTTGCTTGGCTCCATAGTCAACAGTCTTGGCACCAGCAGCCAGGAAATTAAAAAGCGCATTGCCATGGGAAAGTCTGCTGTTAGGGACCTCTCCAAAGTACTGAAGAGCAATGGTGTCTCTCTGGAGACTAAGGTGTGTCTGATACAGGCCAT
>NW_006399979.1:792538-797330 GCF_000299155.1 Elephantulus edwardii | reverse complement strand
TATTGAGTTCAAGTATCATATTTTTATATAACAATATATTTCAAACTTTTGCCCTCAATAGTGATTTTGATCCTTAAGCAGGTTATAAGGATCCTGAGTGGAGTCTAAGGAGAAAACCACCTTCAATGGAAGTACTTTCAGGAGAGACAGTACTATTTATCAGGGTGAAAAAGTTACTAAAGTGACAAGGGACAGCTATCAATGATACCAAAATATGTGTTTATTCCATTAAGTGACATTTTTTCTACATTGAAATGTAGAAGTAAAGAACATGAAAAACAAACAAACCAAAACCCCCAAACCAAAAACAAACAAACCTTATTTTAACAAATTTGCTTAGATTCTATGTGAGTCAGCTTTCTGTGATGACAACAAAACCCCACATCTCAATATCTTTAAATAACAAGTATTTATTCCTTACTCATACTACAGTACTTGGCTATGAGTTAACTCAAGCTGGTGAACATCCATTCAGCTTTGTTCCAGATGTCTTCTATTTTAGAACTCAGAATGCAGAAACAGGCACTATTTGGCACAGTCTGATGGTGAAGGGAAAATATAAACAGAGTTGGGGAAAAATTACATATTTTAAAGCTTCCAGATAGGATTTGCATCACATCTGCTCATATTCCATTGGCTACAGCATAGCATATGCTCAACTTCAGTTTCCATGGTGAAAGGCTTTAATGCCCATGACAATGGGGTTTTTTCTGACTTGAGAAATGCTATCTCCTATAATTTTAATTTTCACACTTCAGATCTTTGAATATTTCATTATAATACATTTTCCCCTCAAGCTACTGATTGAACTCTTCAGTTTCTCTCTCTTAAGTCCTTATACTTTATTTTCACTTTAGCTACTCTATATTCTGGAGCAAGTTTCAGAGTCTCTTCTGACATTTATTTTGATATTTTCTTTTTGTGTTTTGTTTTTTTAATTCATGTTATCATTGATGTTGTCACACAGATTATCTGGTCTTCAGTCATTGTTGTTTATTGTATCAGAGCCATAATGCTCCTTAGAAATAAAGATGGTGAGACTTCATCTAGGACTACTTTTGGAATATTATTGGGAGAGGCAAGGGAAATCATGCTTAATGTAGTAAAAGGTCAGAAAAGACAAAGAAAAACATAACCAAACCCAGAAAAACCCCAAAACAACTCTGAAAGGGATTGACACAGTGATTACAACAATGGGCTGAAACATAGTCATGATTGTGAGACCATGCAGTGCTGTGTTCCTTTGTACATAGAATCACCATGAATTGAAGATACCTTTTTATCACTTAAAAACATTGTGATCCTATGTGTCTGTGCTCATGGAAATACCCAACAACTTAATTGAACAACCTATCTGTCTTTGAGAAGGAATCAGAATGCTGAGAAAATGAGATTTCTTGTTGTGGAAGTTGGATAACTGGCAGAATGGAGAGTAGCACACAGTAATGTAATGAGGGAAGATTGAGAGTACTGTCTGTCTTGGGGAGGGAATACATTTCTAAAGAACTAAGATATTTAGTGTATTCCAAAATACTCGAAAGAACAAATAAGTCTGTCTTGCAGGACATACATCCAGGTGCTCCTTAGAGGCAAGGGTGGTGAAACTTAATCTCGCATATTATGAACATGTTATTGGGGAAGGGAACAAGTCTCCAGACATATGCCAGGAAATGTGGAAGGTCAGAGATAGAGAGGAATACCCTCAACAAGTTGGATTGAGAAAATGACAATAACTGTGGGCTTGCATATGTTGGAGATTATGAGAATGTTGTAGGATAGAGTAATGTTTAGATATGTTGTTCATTGCATTACTATAAATCATAGTAATTTTGAAAGAACATAACAATAATATAGCAACATTTTCTTAATAGCCTACTCTATCTGTTTATCTCTGTTTGTACTCAAAGAATTGAGTACTATGTGAACTCTTCTTACCCTCTTCTTCCAACCACTTCCATTCTCCTCTTCCAGCATGATCTGGAGCATCTGCTTCTCTGCTTTGTGCTCTCCCATACCACCACACTGCCTTGTTGTGTTATTACCCCCACAAATATATTCCCGAGATATTCTGTGCTTGATATTTCACCTTTTATTTATGTTTTATTATATGATGTGAGAATTTGGGCCCCTATTATGGACAATATTTACATACAGCTGGGCCTGTAATGGAATCTGTTTCATACAATCTATCTGACCACGTTTCATTTTAACTTTGAGATGAGTGAGTTTGATATCAGAGACATAGTAAAACTTTAGGTCCAGAATGTGTCCTAGAGCCCAACACTGTGAACACAACAGGAAGAAGACAGAATCATTTTACAAGCGCACATGAAAATTCAAGGACATTGTTAATAAATGACATAGCCTTCTTATCAATAGCAATGTAGGAACAATGAGCAGTCTGGAAATTAACTTTGTATCTTGAGAGATAAAGCCTCATAATCAGCTCTGGTTCTCTTACAAAGGGTGTTTCTGGATAATTGTTATTCCAAATGCAATTAGTCACACTTGCCTTTTCTTTAGGGACTTGACAGAAGAATTGGCCTAACATTACTGAGGCATGTGGATTTGCTGAACTTGAACATACTGCTGCTGCTTTGTGTGACCATACTTTATGCACTCTACAGACACTAAACTTTCTGTTTTTAAAAGTAGTGAAGCTGTGAAAATTCAATACAGAAAGTGGTCTTGGGCTAGTGAGTCTAGAGTGTAAGTTTCTTAAGTGATGGCAGTCCGATTGCAGAGCTTATGACCACTGATTTTCTGTAGATAATTGGATGGAGCTGAGCATTGTTTACAAGGTTATGGATGCTTTAACTATCTTTCCAGATGGGTCTTCAGATGAAGACACAGAAAACTGGAGAGAGAGAGGGAGGGAGAGAGAGAGAGAGAGAGAGAGAGAGAGAGAGAGAGAATGATCTGCAAGACCACACACAGCATCAACCTCCCACCTTGCATACTGTATATCTTTGCCCTGTCAGGCCAGATTCTCCAAGGTTGACTCAGACTATTCCATCCTTTCAGAGTCATTTGCAGTTCATTTCTCAGCCTGTCTTGGCTTGTTCTTCCTTATTTGTGCTGAAGTTATCCTCCCTCCCTCATGAATTTTTGCCCATCAGTTGTAGTTTGAGCTTTTCTGTGTTAGGCATACCTTAATCCTTCAATTTTAATTTGTTAAGATTGAGCACAAGTTTTTGTCCATAAGTTCTCCCTAATTACTCTACTGAAAAATGTCTTGCCTCTTAGTTCCTGTTTAGTACATGGCCCACTTATCTTACATATGTAGATCCAAATTGCTTTTAACATTGTGAATACATCTCACACTCTCAGATTTTTAAAGCCAAGGATTTTATGTGTGGGAGGTGGGAATGGTAAATATAGAGACATAAAGACATCTTACATTCTTTTATTTATTTCATGTTAGCTGAAGTAACCTAGTGAAATACACATAAGATTGTTTTATAAACTCATGGTAATTCAGTGTCTATTTCAAGATTTCTAAAAATTTCAGTTGTTCACACTTCATAGATATCTTTACTCCAATTTCCTATTGCTCCTTGATCTCAAAATTATCTTATAAAGATATTCCTTTATTTCAACTCCCGCACCAACCAGGCTTTAGAATCCTTTTCTTGAATTCCTTTATAAAATCTCTCACATAATTATTTGTGGTAGGTGACTTAATGTAGTCATAGTAGATTCTAGGCTTTAATTTTTGTACTATACAGGAAAGAAAGGATATTTGATATTGCTATACTTGATTTTCAACAACTGACATTATGCAGATGACACAGTCTTGCTTGCTGAAACTGAAGAGGACCTGAAGTGCTTGCTGCAGAAAGTCAAGGACTGTAGTTTTCAAGATGGATTGAAGCTCAACATCAAGAAGATAAAGTTTTTTGCTACTGGGCTAATTGACAGCACTATGATGGATGGAGAAGAGATTGAGGTTATTAACAGTTACCGCTTGCTTCGTTCCACAATCAATACTCTTGGCACAAGCAGTCAGGAAATAAAAAGATGAGTTGTATTAGGTAAATCTGTTATCAGAGGCATTTCCAGAGTACTGAGATGCAACAATGCCAGTCTAGGGACTAAGTTGTGCCTGATCCAGGCCATGGTCTTTGTGATTACTTGTTATGCATCAGAGAGCTGAATAATGACTAAGGTTAATAGAAGAAGAATCAATGCCTTTGAGTTTTGGTTCTGAAGAAGAGTATTAAACATACCATGGACTGCCAAGAAAACAAATAGGTCTATCTTTGAGAGAGTGAAGCCACGTTTCTCCTTGGAGGCTAGGATTTTGAAGCTCCAACTTACATAACTTTGGCCTGTGGCCAGAAGGGCTCAATCCTTGCAGAAGGACATTGTGCATAGAAGGGTGGAGGGAAAGCACGGGAGAGGAAGACCTCAAATAAGATGGATTGATACAGTGACCAGGGCAACGGGAGTAGGCTTGTAGGGGTCAGTGAGACTGGCTCAGGACTGGGCAAGCTTCAGAGCTATTGTATATATGGTCACTATGAGTTGCAGACGACTTGACGGCACATAACAGCAACATATTTGATTTTTACATCTAGTACTCATATTTCTAGAGCAGATTTTCTCACTATTTAACATTTCCATATATAAGACCTACACATACACCACAATATTTATACTTCCTTATATCCTCCAAGATTATTCTTTCCATTTTCTTTTAATACTTCCTGGATCATTAAATATTCTGCCCAAACCATCCTTGATTACAGCAACTCTAGGTTTGAATCTGTTCTTCAGTTCCTTGAGCTTA
>NW_006399979.1:766000-787663 GCF_000299155.1 Elephantulus edwardii | reverse complement strand
CGACGGCACATAACAACAACCACAACAACCACTTCTTTACTCTTTCTCATCACTCAATAGAAACCAGAAAACCCTTCAAGACCAAAAGTAAAACAGATATGCCATTAAGTAGGAGCAATTTGTATTGTATTTATACAGAAAAGTCTCTTCTATTTCTCCCTAAAATTCTACTCTGTAAATTGCCTATATACTATAAAATAGCAATATTCTATATGAACCATTAGACTTGTATCAAAATAACTTCTGTAATTTTAAAATGCAGAATTTTAAAAAATTGATCCTGTGAAGCTTTTATTGTGTTTTTAATATGTTTCCAGGATGACATTCATGTATAAAAGAGTGAAAGCCAAAGTATAATTTTTTAATCACTTCCTTGATGAAGGGAAAAATGCTCCTTCCCATTTTACTACAAGTGAATCTTTTACCACAAGCTACTTCCCTTTTCATGGTTAAGAGAATAGGTTCATTATCCTATCATGGCAGTTTTATACATTGCTGTTTTGTTTCAATGTTATTCACAATAAACTTTTATTTTTATTATGAAAATTAGACCTGATCCTCTTAAGCAGATATGAAGCTCTAATGGTTCAGTGCTTAAGTCCTCAGCTGCTAACCAAAAGGTCTGTGGTGTGAACTCATCAGCTGCTTGTGGGAGGAAGAGGTTGAAATCTGGGAAACCTAATAGACCTGATCTGCTCTGTCTTATAGGGTTGCTATAAAAAAAAATTATCCAACACATTACTCTTTCAAAGAAGAGTCTAGAGAGTAAATATGAAGTGTATGGATGATTTGGTGGCATTTCTTCCCTCAAGAGGAAATGAACGAGTAAGAAATGAAGTCACCTGGAAAGCGGCTTGCAAATGGAAGTAACACACTTGACATGATTTTGAGGCACCTGAGTAGGACTCTCAAAGGTCTGCACTGCTGCTGGATTTCAGCCTGTGTATTCTCTAGAGGTAACTCCATAAACTCTTAGAATCATGGTAATCCAGTGCTGGTTCCAGCGAGGAGGAGGTGGAGAATCTCACTCACCCTGTCACCTACAGCTATGGACCGAGTCTCCCAAATTGTAGCAGAGTTCATCTCCCATGCAAATCTTGGCACAGTGTGCAGGTTAAATTGGCACATATTCTTGCCTGTCTGCTCGGGTGACTCACTGAGTGTTCAGAGCACATTTTCCCTTCACTGGCTGCCAGCTGTAGCTATTGGCTCACTCTCTGTCCAGAGCAACTCGGCACTGGTCCTATGCTAATATAGTCACTTGCACTGATATGTGATTGTGTAGGGTCCTCTAGAGGATCTAAGGCTCTATTTATCACAAGGCCAAAGACAGATAGATCTGTCGTATCTGTTGGGATGTGAAAAGTAGAGTTTTAACTTTCTGTCCCTGTTATTTACTCATACTCTTTATGACTTCTGAGGAAGTACAAAAGCACAAGAGTACCTTCAGTGTTAAGGATATCAAAGGCAAGTGTACCCTCTTTCATCTCTGTCTTAGAATGTGCATCTAGAAACATGGGCAATTTCCTACTTTATATCTGCAATAATTATGTGTAGTTAGAAATATATTATTCAGAACTTGTATATGGACAGAAATTTCACAGAAGATAATTATCTTCCCAGCTAGGTTACTGCCTTCAGGAAGGGTAAGGATGCAGTCTCTAATGTTCTTTGTGTTTTCCCCAAGACTAGTATGGATCTGAATTCAGTGAAGGCTCAAAAAGGCTTGCTGAAAGAATGAATGGAGCAAGCTCCCATGGAAAAGCCAAGTATATTGAAGGAAGGTCTGTTTATTTGGTCATATTAATTTTTTCCACACACTTTCTACACCATCAAAGGAAGGTTTCTCTTATTCTTGGAAAGGAAAAACTACATAATAAGTCATTCTACAGTAACCTAATTTTACCTCATGGGTCAAACAAGGAGCCGAATGAAGTTTTGAAGAAAAAGTGTTTGTGGGAATCTGGGCATACAACTGCGGCTAGGTATTTTATATGACTTTATACATGTGTACAGATGTCTACATTTTTCCATTTATCCTTTAGTTGATGGAATAGGCTGTAAGTTCCATGAACTCTGTGAATACAAGACAGGTATTGTCTACTGGGTTAACATATTGGGCTCTGGAGTCAGAGTTTGACTCCTGTGTCAAACACATACTTATTGTTGTTGTTTAGTGTCATCACACTGGTTTCAATTCAGAGTGAACCCCCATACAAAGAATGAAATACTATCTAGTCCTTTGCTATCCTCATAATTACTATTGCCCATGAGCCCATTGTTGCAGGTACTGTGTCAATACATCTGAGAGCTTTTGGTTTTTCTTTACTACTGGGACCACCTTTTCTTGATAATGTGCTTAAAGCTTAGGAAATGAAGTCTTGTCACCCTTGTTTCTAAGAAGCATTCTGACTGTACTTCTTCGAAGAGAAATGTTTTTTGGTTTTGTTGTTGTTTTTTTTTTCAATCTATAATATAATAAATACTCTTTGCTAGCACCACAACATATTCTAGCTAATTGAACATATTTGAAAACATTTAAGGTCTTTAAGTCCTGTGCTCTTCATTTATCAATACACGACATAAACCCTTCCCATTTTCTTCTAACGCAAGGTTATGGTTATAATTATATGAGATGATTGACACCGAGTGCAAGTTAGCTAGTAAACAGAAAAATAATAAGTAAGCAGTAAGTACAAACTCTTGCTATCAGTGGTATTTGATTAAATGTGGATTTTGAGGAATGGGGGAGTTAAGGCTAATATCCTGTTTTGGTGTGCTCCCAGAGTAAATCTGAATTACTGAATAGTTTATTTGCTGGAAAAAAATTTTAAAAAATCATTGCGGTATCATGAAAGACAATGGTGAACTAAGTACATGAAACTAAATAAAAATGTTTGATGTCTTTATTGTTCTCTTATTCATGGTTTACCTCACAGAAAGATATTAGAAGGTTTTTCAGAGGACAGAATTGTTCCATAATTTTTATTCCCAAATAAAAATAGTGTTCTTACTGACTCTCAAAAACTGAATTTCAAGCTTATGCAATGTCGTGGAATTATTGGTGATTTCGGTGATTCCAATTTATTGTGACAACTTGGACCCATAAGATGTTTTCTGAGTCATCCCAAATAATAAAAATAATCTACTGTCAAGAGAATTGGGATTTAAGTGAAAAGAAAAGGAGGAAGATATGTTTTACATGTGCTCCCACAGTTTTTGTATGCTGCTCTATACTGAACTATGAGAAAAAAATTTAATTTACTCTAATTACTTGTGTATTAGAAGAGATAAAATAAGTATGTTCTCCACTCTTACATTTTAAATTTCAAAATATAGTTAAATGATGAGAAGATCTTATAGCAAGATGCTCTGAACTTTCTAGAAAAATACTTTTTTCCAATTGAAATAGTATAGTGATATATATTATTTTTACCCAGCAATATATGAGTTTTCATATTTCAGTTCATAATAAAATTAGACAGAATATGCTTTGAAAATGAAAGTTGGAAGGAAATTCCGTTCACGAGAAGTGAATATTTCTTGAACGAAACAAATTCTAGTTCAGAAGCACTTGCTTAACTTATATTTCCAAATGAACTCTATTTGACCTTTATTTCAGGGACACACAGTGGGAAAGCTGTCTGGAATGTTTCACCCTGAACAGAGGATCAATTCATTACATCCTTGAGTAAAGGGTGCCCAACTAATGGCTCACTACCAGATAGAGACAAAAATCCAAAGAAAAATAATTACTTCAAGTGCTTATATTCATGAGAGTTCAATCCTCAGTTTCATTCTTAATACATTGAAGGCAAAACACTTGGACCTTTGTGGCTTAAAGGTATATTTCAGTTGTAAATAATAAGAGATGCAAAAAATGAATTATTACTGTAAAAAGTTGGTGAACTCTAGTCCAGAATGAATAAAAACTCTGCTGAGATAATACTTTTGGATAAAGACTTACCTTCTTGGCTTGAAATACACTGAGTTAAATGGACTCTTTTCAAAACTTATCTTACTTGACCGCTCTTCCACATTTGATATTGTTAAACTTGCTTGCCGACATGGAACACTCTTCCTTGGCTTCTGTGATGCTCTCCTCTCCTAGATCCTGTCTGTGTTTTAAAGATGTCTTTTATTATCTTATGATCTTGTTATGTCTGACATCACACACATTGGCCTTTGGTGATTTCATGCATTTATGATATTAACTTCTGTATGTCAAGAAGACAAAAATTCTCACCACTGGACCAATCGGTAGCATCATGATGGATGGCGAAGAGATTGAGATTGTTCACAGCTTCAGTTTGCTCGGCTCCACGGTCAACACT
Organism: Elephantulus edwardii; assembly: GCF_000299155.1. NCBI lineage: Eukaryota > Metazoa > Chordata > Mammalia > Macroscelidea > Macroscelididae > Elephantulus > Elephantulus edwardii. The sequence continues at coordinate 783,329 of NW_006399979.1, read as the reverse complement.
CTTGGCACAAGTAGCTAGGAAATAAAAAAACGTATTGCGATGGGAAAATCTGCGGTTAGGGACCTCTCCAAAATACTCAAGAGCAACAGTGTCTCTCTGGAGACTAAGGTCCGCCTGATACAGGCCATGGTTTTTGCAATCACTTGTTATGCATCAGAGAGTTGGACAATGACTAGGGAGGATAGAAGGAGAATTGACGCCTTTGTGTGGTGCTGGAGAAGAGTATTGAATATACCATGGACTGCCAAGAAAACAAACAGATTCATCGTAGAGAGGATTAAACCAGGCTGCTCCTTGGAGGCAAGGATTCTGGGGCTTCGTCTGACGTACTTTGGACATGTTGTGAGGAGAGACAGGTCTTTAGAGAGGGACATCATGCTGGGTAGAGTAGGGACCGTGCAGGAGGGGAAGACCCTGTATGAGGTGGATTGGTTCAGTGACTGGGGTACTCAGGATGGGTGTGTCAGAGGCAATGAGATTGGCACAGGATAGAGCACGGTTTAGGGCTGTTGTACATAGGGTTGCTCTGAGTTGCAAACGACTCGACGGCACATAACAACAACAACAACAAACATATAGCCTTAAATAGAACACATAACCTTACATCTGTTTATCTTGAGATGTGTATTAATATTTCGAAATTTTAAGTGGCTTTTTTCCCTACTCGAGTGCTCTACAGGTACCCTGATGCCAGTCTAGAGACTAAGGTGCACCAGATCCAGGCCATAGCTGTCACAACTACCTGTTATTAATCAGAGAGGTGGACAATAGACAAAGAAGACAGAAGAAGAATTGATGCCTTTGAGTTGTGGTGCTAGAGTATTGGACTGCCAAGAGAACTAACAGGTCTGTCTTGGAGAGGGTGAAATCAAGTTTCTCTTTGGAGGCAAGGATTTTGAAGCTTCATCTCACATACTTTGGTACATTGCTAGGAGGAACCAGTCCTTCAAAAAGGACATCATGTTTGGAAGGGTGGAGGGACAGTGTAGGAGAGGAAGACCCCAGATGAGATGGATTGACTCAGTAACTGGGTTAATGAAGGTAGATGTATCAGACAGTGAGATTAGCCCAGATAGAGCAGGGTACAGAACTACTGTCAAAGGGTCATTGTGAGTTGCGGTTGACTACATGACACGTAACAACAACAACAAACTAAACTTATTATTTTATGTACTGCTTTTCCTATCCATCACCTAGTTTTCCAATTCAGAAACTTAGGTGAAAGCTTGATATCTTTATTATTTCCTACAAATAAGACACTAAGTCCTGTTATTTCTACATTGCAAACATGTATAATGTGCTTATCCATCTAGCCTGTGTTCGCTTGTTCCTGATTATAGTCCTAGATTACTTGGTCTTTCCTGGTCCTGTCCTTCATGGTCCACAGTGTAAATAGTACCATAGGTAGAAAACCATTTATTTCTCTCCTCCAATAAAAACTGTTCAAAATGTTCTCATCATTCATATGATAAAGTTCATGCTTTAACACATTCATATAAAAGGTCAAATGTGTTCTGCATTCTATCTCTTCTTTTAAGCACTTAAGTTTCACTTCTACCTATTTTATTTGCCCTTTTGAACTTTATACAAAGGATGAAATAGTTATCATTGCTAAATGATCTCCATTTTCTGTTTTTTCACTGGGTCTTTCTCTGCCTAATTGTGTTCAACCCAATGGTACCTAACAACAACAACAGCTTTGGCGAGACTTCCCTGTACCTGGAGAAGTTTCTCCTAGTTTGTCTTTCTTTGACCAATTCTATCAAAACCATCATGGCTTATCTCTCCATTTCCGGTTCTGAGTTAGAAGTCCATCCTTATTACCTTTATAGTATCTGATGCATCTGCTTTCCATGGTGTTTATGAAATTTTTTCAGTGACTATTTACATATCGGCCTCCTTCTTGAGTCTTCTCGAAGAGTTGTTTGAAGGAAGGAGATGTAAATTTTTTAACATTACTTTCTTCTTTTTCCTTCTCATATTTTTATTGGTTTACATACCATCATCCATATATATAGTGTTTCATGCATGTATATCATGTACTATACAATTCATTTATGTTGTGTTTCATTCATGTACATTGTGCTTTATATATTCATATACATCATATTTTATATGATTAGTTATTACTGATCTAAGCCTATGCATTATTTCAAGTCCCCATTGAATTACTCCTATTCCTTCACCCATATATACCCATTAACCTCTGCTATCTTTGTGATATCCCTTCTTCCCTTTTTTCCACCTTCTTTTCTCTTCTCCCTTTCCTTTTTGAACATTTATACACATCTTGCTCAAATATCCTTCTATTTTTACAATAATGATCTTAATACGTGTTCATATGAGACCAAATTATTTCTCAGCATAATGTTCTGTAGAATCAACCATATTATAAAATATTTTATGAAATTATTTTTCATCAGTGCTGCATAGTATTCCATTGTGTGGATGTATCACAATTTCTTTTTTTTTATTTTTTTATTATTTGTGTGTGTGCGTGTACCGTCAAATCAGATCTGACTGGTACAGGAGGAGATTGTCCCTCCTTCCCCGGTAGAGCATCTGGTGGATTTGAACCATGCGCCTCTGGGATTGCAGTGCAGCTTCTTGCCACTAGGCCACCAGAGCTCCCAACAATTTCTAAATCTGTTGGTTTGTTTATAGGCATTTGGGCTGTTTCCATTTTATTACTATTGTGAATAATGCTACTGTTAAAATAGTTGTACATATCTTCATTTGTGTCTCAATTCTTATTTTCTTCGGTTATAATCCTTGCAGTGGAAACCTGGGTCATATGACATTTCTAAGGGAGCTGTGGTAACCTCACGAAAAGAAACTTCATTGCAATCTCAAAGGCATGTGGTTCGAATTTGCCAGTTTCTCTGCAGGAGAAGGATGGGCAATCTCATTCTGTGTGATTTACTGCTTCTGAAAAACCATTGAAGGGTCAGTTATGAATTGGTTCCTATTCAATGGGACACATCGTCAATGTAGGATTTCTAAATTTAGGTTTCTTTGTGGAAGACCAAACTGCCTTCCAGAGTGGTTGTATCTTTTTACAATCCCACCAGCAGTGTAGGAGAGTTTCTATCTCTCTCCATCCTCTCCAACACTTACTGCTTGCTGTTCTGTTAAACTTTGCCACTGCCACTGGGGTGAGATCTCATTGTTTTGATTTGCACCTCTCTGACTGCCAGTGATTTTGAACATTCCTTCATGTGGCTGTTGGGCATTTGAATGTCTTTCTTAGAAGTCTTTTCACGACTTTTGCCCATATTGTGATTAGGTTACTGATGTTGTTATTGTTTTTTACTATAGAGTCAAAATTGACTGAGAGCTTACCCTCTGGCAGGTTTTCAGAGGAGTTAATTTGACAAGGAGGAGATTGTTCATCCTTCTCCCATGGAGTAGTTGGTGGCCTTGAATCATGTACTTCAGGATTGCAGCACAATTTCCACTAGGCAACCAGAGTTGCTGTTATTAAGTGCTGTTAAATTGAGTATGACTAACAGCGACTTTACGAACAACAGATCTGAGCCCTGTCCTATTCTGTGCCATCCTCACAATCCCTGACACAATTGAGCTCAATGCCGCAGACACTGTGTTGACTCAATCAATACAGCTGGTAGTGGGTTTCCTTTCCTTCACTGTCCTTCTATTTTTCCAAGCATGATGCCCTTCTCTTAGAAATAGCTTCTCTTAGCAATGTTCTTAAAGCATATGAGACAAAGCTTTATATTTGTCTTTAAGGAGCACTCTAGCTGCACCTTCTTCGAGATATATCTACTTGTTCTTTTGGCAGTCCATGGGATATTTAGTACTCTTCTCTCAAAAGAATCAATTATTTCATGTCATCCTAATTGGTTGTCTAGCCCTCAGCAGCATAGCAAGTGATTGAAAAGACGCTTGCACTCCTAGTGACCCTATGAACAACAAGATCTGAACACTGTCCTAGCCTATGCCTTCCTCATCATCTCTGATATGCTTGCGTCAATTGTTGCAGTCACTGTGTCAATTCATTTTATATAGGAGTTAGTATTTAAAACACATACTTAGGGGACACAGGTCATCACAACTAGTTCTCCTTTGCTTGACTCATATCACAGTGATGAGTGTAATAGATAAATAGTAGACAATGAAATTGAGTCTGCAATAGCCCCTAATTGGGCTCTGAAACTCTGCAACAGAAATTTCACAGGAGTCTTTTCTGTGTCCTTGTTAGAAAGCAAATGAGAGATGGTAAAAAAATTCATTTTTAAGGCAATTAGTGTCCTTGAGGCCAGGGAAATAGCTAATTGCACACTCATGGCTTTTGAGAACTCATAGAATTAAACATTTTGAGCCTAGTGATCAAATCAAGCTTGTCAGTGGCTAGAGACTGGCCAAAAGGGCTTGGTATTTCCACCAAGCTTTCTTCTTCAAACTGAAGCTTATGATTATTTGTCTGTAGTTCTGCCAGAGGCCTCTCTAGACTGTACTGCACCATGAAAAAAGCCATTGTGAAGATGTCCTCAGCTCTTTCCTCTGTTGTCATTGCATGAGAAATGGAACTTGTCAAATATGTAGCAGAGCCCAACTTTCTGAATTCTATGGAACTGTTCAGTGAGCTTGGAATGGCACACACCCATAATTAAAACAAAAAAGAATGATGAGTAAGTGAGGAACTGAGAATTACATATTTTTCCAAATTAGATTTATCTGTAAGCTTTACATATGTGCAAACATATTCTGAATTCTCTGTTATGAATTATGCTTTTGTTATTAAATAGCCACTTTGCCTCATCCTTACGTGTGAAAAAAAGATCCTTACTTTGCTGAATTTTCCCTTTTATTTTATTCTTTGGTAAATATCAAGCTTTTTAGGAGATGTTAGTGTTTGAGCTAAATAGAAAAAACATTCTCAGAATTTAAAGGATGCTCCAAGCTGAGTTCAAGCTGTGTTTGGGTTTGGCAACATATTTTTCTTTGGCGTTAAGATAACTGTTTGATTCTTGTGACTTGATAGAGCTCAAACACGCTCTCACACAAGCTGTTGTCCTTATGATGTAGATGTAAAATAAACTAGAAGACTGAGAAAAAAATATCCCTCAAAATGAAGCAAACAAACACAGATCTTAAAAATAGAGGAAAGTCACTTTTAATCAAAAGCTTTGACTTTATGAGCTTCTTATATTTTGAATTTCAATAGTTTACCAGATTCTGGAAATAACAGATTTTTACTCCCTTTATATGTTTCTATACATAAATTTAGTTTATTGTCATAGACTTATTGTTGTCTGACTCCTAGCTGACCTTCCATAGCTTATAAAGGTCCGGGGAGGAGAATATCCATCTTTCTTAGAGTTCTTGGTAAATTCAAGCCACAAGAGAATTTCAGTCTTTGGAAAGATGTGTAACCCTCTATAGGCTCTGCCACCAGAGCTCTCTGTAACTAAATAATAGGAAGAAAGTTATTTGATTTAAAAAAAGAGAAAACAACAAGCACTACCTACAAACATATATAACACAACATTAAATATACTGTTTCACTTAACTTTCACAACTTATCTATATAGTAGTATTACTTTCCTCACTTTGCAGAAGGGAAAAGGGAAGCTCAGCCAGGTAAGCTGATTTCCCCCCATACAAATGGCTGATAAATCAGTTTTTACCTGAGGACCTTTCTGGATGCTGATTTCTATATCTGGAATGTTCTGTCTTAAGACTTCTTCAGGCTTACTCTTTATTTTAAAGATACCCTGTCTTTCTATTTTATCAAAATGACTCTCACTTCCCTCAAATTCTGCTCTTTTAAAGAAGCTTTTTTTTTAAAAAAAAGCTGCTTTTAAAGGAAGCTTTCTCTCATTTTCTTAGTTTTCTCATTTTCTATCTACCACTACTTAGGTGCCTTCTTAAATTCCCTTGGATGGTAAGCTTGCCTCTGTCAAACAGAAATACTGAACTTCTCTTTAGTCATTCTCTATGACAGGTCGAGAGAATTTTAGTTCACAGTTAAAACTGTCATTTTTATATCCTCTTGGTTACCTAGTTTTAGTAGGTACATATTAACACTAAATAATCAGAATTTGTGGAATTAAGGAAAAAATTCCATCAACTTACAATAAATCTCCATAATCATCCACAATTTATTTCTCCAGCTGTGTCCAAGGGAGACTGGCCCTTTAATAGACTGTCTGTCCTTTCTCCTCAGGCAGTCTTTGTATGTTCTTCAATGTGATCACTAAATTTCACTTTAGAAAAAAGCCACACTGTTAATAATACTGCTTCTGAAGATTTGCAATAATTATGGAGTTCATATCCTGAGACAGAAAATGGTAATATTTTATTGGGATAATGAGAGAAAAGGAAGTGAGAATGGGAATGGTAAAAGATGACACATTATCATTCGAGGTGCCTCTTCTAAGAAGTGCTGCTTTTGTTTGACAGATGCATACACATGATGAGTCACAGAGTCTTTTAGGCAGGCTGACTGGGCCTTAGGAAGTAGAATTTTTTCTCTCCAGCTTTCCCTTGTAACGAGTTAACTTTACGAAACTTCCAAAGTTGAGCCATCCATCCTCTAGTGCCAAATGAATGCCTTGTGGTAAGACATTTTACAAAATTTAGCTGAAATGAGAGGAATCAGAGGCCTCAGGTATGAAATAGTTGGTTTTAAAAAGGACACTGTGCAGTCTTGCATGTGTTGATACGTTGGGTTCAAGGTATAAGACAAGCAAGCAACTAAAGATCCAGGAATGAATAAAGCTGAGAAACTCGGAGGAGGTAGATGAGTCTTATACAGATGTACTTCCATCTGATACAACTCATTCAACTCCTTCACAATGTTTCCTTCCACCAATTTCAATGCCTTCTGAAACTACAATTCAGCTGGTCCAATATTTTGCTTGCCCATTTTATCTGGACAATACACTATCTCCTCAAACACAGAAAAATATCACAAACAAAATTAATATAATATTGTTCTATCAAAATATTTCAATTCATAGAATTACCTTTATAATAACTCAGAGTTAAATCTTGGAGATATCTCAAGTTCCATACTTCTTTCCAATTCAGGCAAGGCTCACAATGTAAACATCTCAGCAATCCCCAACAGTGATGAGGACGCTGTCAGTCACTAATTGCACATTCAGTAAGTCTATGCATAAAATGAATAGATGACTTTTCCTATTATGTTTACTGCTGTATGTGTGCAGAGAGTGCTAAATTTGTTGATGTAGAGGGGGGATGGAGAGGAAATGAAAGGAAAAGAAGCAAAGCAGATATTAGAAATTAAATTGTGTTTCCCTAAAATTATGTGCTGTAAATCCTCAACCAGTAGATGTCATTCTATTTGGGAAGCATGTATTTTTGCAAGGACATAGCAATGTCTGGCATGTTTTAAGCCACATGCAACTACTTTTTGAGGTAGAAAAAGAGAAGGTTAGGCACACAACAAAGAAAGTTTAGATGGGAAAAGGTAAATGCCACACCACATGATGTTAAATAAAAGAGTAAAGGAACAGAAAATGAAGAGAAACAAGGGTCTTCCCCAGAGCCAACCAAAAGAGAAAGCCTCCTTCTAAAGACAATGTTTTGAGGTTGGTCTCCAGGCCTCTAACCCATGGGAAAGTATATTTCTGTTCATTAACGGCACTCATTTGTGATATTTCTGCTTTTGTGTCACTAACAAAGACACCAGGTAAGTTTTTACAACTAACATGTCTCCTTGAACACAGAACTTTTTGTCAGTGTTTGATCACTACTCATGGTTTAGGTGGTCAATTTTTTCTCGTCCTTACACAAGTAAGCATCCAGACAACTGGGAACTGAGGTTAATATTATTTGTTTTTAATTGTGGCATATATGGACATTAATCAAGAGGACATTAAAAGAGGATTAAAAAAGACTACCAGCTGTGGGGAGACTTAAGTTCACATTTTTGTATCTTCAATCCTGTGCTGAAGTTTTGTAAGACACTTTAAGTTCCTCTAGCTTGTAATTTCTCCCTACTTCCATAAAGTAGGAGACAAATTCCATCATGGAGCCATGTATGTTTGTTTCAAGAACAACCCTCTAGTTCTCTTCTTTCCAATTTGTTGTTGTTATTCGGTGTTGTTGAGTCAAGTATGATTCATGTCAGAATTCAGAGTTGGGAAGCTATAGAAACATTTTCATAAGAGGTAAGTAAAAGTTGTTATTTTTATTTGTATGAAAGTATAAATAGCATTTTTCCCAGGTAATCACTTTTAGACATTGTTTGCCGTTGATTATTGTAATTAACTTTTCACAATATTTAAGCAAACCTTTACTCACCTTCTTTTTTTGCTTAAAGTGAAGAGGACTTGAAATGCCTGCTGTCGAACATCAAGGTCTAAAGTTGTCAATATGGATTAAATCTCAACATTAAAAAGACAAAAATCCTCACCACTGGGCCAATAGGTAGTATAATGATGGATGGAGAAAGGATTGAAATCAATGGTTTTGTCTTACCTGGATCTAAAATCAACAACATCCTTGATACTAGTAGTAAGGAGGCACTTCTTCACATTGCTCAAGTCAGCTGGCAGGGATCTCTCCAAGGTACTGAAGAGCAATGATGTCAGTCTGAAGACTAAAGTGTGCCGTGATTCAGGCCATAGTTTTTTCAATAACTTGCTGAATAACTAAGAGCTGGAGAGTGAATAAGAATTATAGAAAAATTGTTGCCTTCAAATTGTAGTGTTCGAGAAGAGTACTCAATATCCTAATGGCTGTCAAAAGAGCAGATATGTCTTGGAGAAGGTGCAGCCAGAGTCCTCCTTGGAGGAAAAGATGGTGAAACTTTGTCTCTCATACTTTGAGCATGTTGTTAGGAGAAGCTATTCCCTGGAGGGGAGATCATGTTTTGAAAGGTGAAGGGTCAGTAAAAGGGAGGAAGACTTTCAAAGAAGTGGATAGACACAGTGACTGCCACAGTCGGTCCAAGTGTGTCAGAGCTGATAATGATGGCACTGGATAGGACAGGATTCATATATACTGTTCATGAGTCATACCTGACTTGATGGTACATAACAACAACAGCCCAACTTCTCTGTTTCCCCTCTTCTCTGTCTTTCTTCCTTCTCATTTAATCTGTAGTGTGTATCCTATGCCAGATTGCTAATTGCAACACACATAATATCTGATGGTCTGTTCATTTCAGATTAAACCTCCCTTCACCTATTTCAGTTCAGGAATCATCTATCATCTATCCATTCTGAAACTATTAAAAAGGAATCTCCTCTGTTTATACTCTCAAACGTGTCAAGGGCTTTTCCTGAGAGGTTACCATTCCTTCAGACTGTTCTTGAAACACCTCTCCAGAGAGAAATTGTCTTTAATAAAAAAGAAAATTAGAATCTAGAAGTGATATTTTGCCAGCAAAATCTCTAATGGCTTTTTAATCTCCATCATGAACTCAGTGAAGCTATGAAAATTGTAATTTCCTATCTTGGGTCAAGTTCAAAATGTGCTTAGTAAAGTGCTTCAAATTGACTTATCAACTAATGAACTAAGAAATTATGCACACAGATACATTTGGTTGTACTTGAAAGTATCTTGCTCACATTTTAAAGTTCAGAGCATTTTAGGGTCAGGTTTTTCCCATAATTTTTCTATTTAACATATTTACTTCCATTAAAAGCTCATTTTCTCCATTAAAAAGGTGTTGAGCTTTACTGATCCCTCATGGAAATTGTACTTTGGGTGAGCATTACCTCATTCAAATGTATGTGCCCAGTGAACCTGTCACCAAGTGGATTTGATACCTTAAGTTTTTCCTTTTGTAGCAAGATGCCTGACTGCTTACGTATACAGGCTTTTTGAGTGAAATTAGGGAGAGTAAGGGGAATAAGAATTGTGGTAATTACAAGTGTTGAAACGGAATGCTGTTGGTGCTGAGCTTTCAGTGCAAGTTATGCCACGAGACTTAATATGAGGGTTACTGGGATCAATTAATTTAGTCAATTTTTGGATCAAGTCCATGAACTCTACAAAGATAAACACATCATGAATTTTATTCTCAAAGGTAATAAGACAATGCTTCACTTGTCCATTTATTCAATGATCACTTTCTTAGTATGTTTTGTCTTCTGATGTAGGCTCTAGAAATACAAAGGCACATCCCACAAAACCTTGAAAGCTTTAAATATAATGCCTTGGAATTGACTTATAATTGACTGTACAATAGCTTTTCAGAGGCTGCAAATTGCGTGGGAAGAGATAGCTCATCTTTCTCCTGTGGAGCTGCTGGTGGATTCAAATTTCCTGCTTTTGGATTTAAAGTGCAGCTACTTATCCACTAGACCACCAGAGCTCCCCTGAATATAAAACAATAGATTATGAATAAGGAGCAAATCTTCATAGTTGATATTCTTAGAACACCACAGTTACGTGCATGTGGGTAGGAAATAGAAAAGGTAGTACTTGATCTGTCTCTGAAGGATGTGCAGGACTGACAATACAGTGAGACTAAATGTGTTTTCTACTGTGAAACCATCTTGGTTGAGGATTCTTCAAACACTCTCTAGCTGAGCAATTCCAAGCCAAAATGTTCTATCGATGAGCTCCTCATAATTTAGGCAAATTGAAATCAACAATTCATTTTCTTTGTTGGTCAAAGGAGCCTGTGAGATCATCTGTGATATCTAATGGTAAGTTTCAGGTTGGCGGCATTGTTGTTGTGCCATATGAGACTATGTTTTATGAACTCACTAATTTAACCCTTGTGGGCTCATATTCCGAGCTGCAGGAAATCTGGGAAGATTTCCCCAGAGATCTGGATAAAACAAAAGCCACGTATCACAACACACTGTTTGCTATGATAAATGCTATGAAACTGGCCTCTGGCTCATAGTGACCCCAGGTACAATGCAAAACAATACTCCACAGTCCTGCATCATCTCCAGATCAGTTGTGTCCTGGGCTATTGTAATTCACAAGGTTTTTCTAGAAGATTTTTGAAAATAGACAACTAAGCCTTTCTTCTGAGTCCATTTTACTTTGGATGCTCTGCTGAAACCTATTCAGCATTATAGAACACACGTTTCTGCTGATGAAGTACATTGGCAAGGTAACTTGTCTCAGGAGAATTCTATCACTGAATCATCATTACTGTCATATCTACTTAGGAAACAAGTTTTTCTCTCATGTTTTCTATGTTCCGTGAAAGCATCTGGAATGTCATACTGCTGCTTCCTTGCCTAGTGGCAGACAATAATATTAGTGTTTCAGCTTTCAATTTGCCTTCAATTCTGCTTATTCCAGTTGTTTCTGATTTACTAATAGGCACTTTGTCAGCATGTTAGTATAAATGAAGGAAATCATCAAAAGGGTATATTAACACAATAACAAAAGCAATGTACTAAAATAAGTCAACAGATGACACTGGATCAGACAACATTTTGTTCTATTATATATAAGATCTCACAAGGCACAGCCAATTCTTGTTGCTGTTGTTGTTAAGTACTGTTGTGTCACAGGCACTCATAGCGACCCTATGAACGAAAGACCTGGACATTTGTATAACTTTCATCCTTTCTCCAGGTTCATAGGGTTTCTGGAGGCAAGCGATTTCAGAAGTGGATGCCATTCCTGGTTCCAAGCTTTTTTTTAATCGGGAGTTCCACCAAACATTGTCCACCATGGATAACAATTATCACATTTGACACATCAATGTCACAGTGTTCAGCTTCTCAGCAACCACGAGTTACCTCTTTGCAGCAAGCCAACTCTACTGCTGTTAATAACTATTTAAGCCAACTAAGCTCAAATTGGCCTACAGGCATCTTAATTCAAACAAAAAACTGCACAGAATTAAATTTGTATCTGCATTACCTTAGCCAGTACACTGTCACTTTCTTGAGGCCAACAAGATGTTACTTGTGTTTTTTCCTTTTTCTGTTTTTGAGAAGTACATATATTTATTATAATAATGGTAGTGACATCCACTTCCTAACCAGCATGCCTCTGGAAACTCTGTGAATTTTAAGAAATGATAATTAACAAAAGGCTTCAGGTCTTTTGTTAATAGGATTGCTATGAGTCATGCTCAACTCGATGACAATCAACAACAATAATAATACCTATGTTTACATTTAGCTAATTCTATCTTTTTTCAATTATATTTAGTTTACCATATGCCAACTACACTAAATAATAATAATTCAATTGTTTGTTTGTTTAAATTATAGTGTTAGGAAAGTATGGAAAGGCATTTAACTGTATGAGTCAAAACAAACTATGGCTAACATTGAGAAGAATATTCCGGAATCTCAGAACACTTAATTACGCTCCTAAGAAATATTTATCTAGACCGAGAAGCTGCTGTCTGAATGGAACAAGGGAACTCCATATGGTTTAAAATCAAGAAGGCTGTGCATCAGGATTGTACCTTTTCTTTATGTCTATTCAATCTGTATGCAGAGTAAATAATCTGTGATGTCAGACTCTATGAAGAAGAATATGATATCAGGATAGGAGGAAGACTCACCAACTGTAAAATTTTGTAGAAATCTTCAATTCTTCATTTGGACTTTAGTGGTTGTTGTGTTATTGGTAGGTACCATCAAGTTGAATATAACTCATAAAAACCCTATGAACAACAGATCCAAATCTTGTCTATCCTGTGCCTTGTTTTGACCAATACCTTTAGCAAAGTTTGGACTTCTTCCTTCCTTACCGTTGGCTTTTGACCATATGGTACTTCCTAAAAGTTTTATAGAGTGTCCTAAAAGTTTCATTAAGTTTCCAAAATGTATCAGCCAATTCTTTTTGGAACCGTGATTCTACATTCCCTCCATCTTTTTGTAAATACTCCCTGTATCACTCAAGATTTTGCCCATAGCATCTCTCAGTATTGCAACTTAGGCTTGCACATTTGTTTTTCAGTTCTTTCCACTTGAAAAATGCTGAGTGAGTTCTTTCCTTTTATTTCCCCATTCCAGCTCTCTGCACAGTCCATTATAATATTTTGCTTTGTCTTCTTGAGCTGCACTTTAAAACCTGTTCAACTCTTTTATTCAATATCTTTTCCTTTTGTTTTGGCTGCTCAACCCTCTAATGCAATTTTCAGAGTCTCTTTTGACATCTATTTTGGTTTTTCTCTTTTTCCTTTGTCTTTGTAATAACCTTTTGCTCTCTTCATGGATCATAACCTTGATGGCATCTCACAACATGTCTATTCTTTGATGATTGGCTTTCAATGCCTTAAACCTATACTTAAGATGGTTTCTAAATTCAAGTGGGTTAGGTGCAAGACCATATTTTTGTTATAATGGACTTGTTTTAATTGTCTTCAGCCTCAATTTTGACTTGCACATGAGTAATTAGTGGTCTGTTTCACAGCTGACAACTGGCCTGGTTTTGATTAGCAATAAAGAGTTTCTCCAATGATCCCTTCCACAAATGTAGTCAGTTGAATTCCTATGTAGTCCATTAGGTGAGGAAGGGGTGTAAAGGAACCAATTTGTGTTTCTTAAAAAAGTTATTTGTAATGACTTAATCACTGAGCATACAAAATTCTTTCATTTGATGTTCAATCTTATTTCTGTCACCAAGTCCATAATTTGAGTATCATTCCTTCTTTATCATTTCCAACTTTTGCATTCTAATAACCAAATATCATTATTGTATTTTGATTGTGTATTTGGTCAATTTTTATTGCAATATTTGGTAAAAATCTTCAATTTTCCCCTCCCCTTTTGCTTTAGCTGTTAGTGTATATATTTGAATACTAGTCTTATTAGCAAGTCTTCCTTGTATGTGTATGGACAGTATCCAATCATCTTCAACATTGTATTTTCAGATTGAACTTGAGATTGTCTTTTTAACTGTGAGTGGAACACCACTGTTTCTTTGTTTTCCATCCCCAGCATAGTAGATCATATGCTTTTCCAATTCAAAGTGACTAATGTCAGTTAATTTCATCTCACTAATGCCTAAAATGTCATCGCTCATGCATTTAATTTTATTTTTAAAATCTTCTAGTTTTTCTACAGTCATGCTTCATACATTCTATGACTTAACTATTAAAAGATGATTGCGGTAGTTTTTCTCCATTTTAATTGACTTCCTTTTTGGTCTTTACCTCTAATACTATAGCTACCCATTTCTCTCTACTGTTAATGGTGTTTTTAAAAATCTACAGAAGTTGAAGGCCAATCCTGCCTCTAAGTCTGCCTTAATATGGGAGCTCTGCCAACCTGTCTACCATCGGTGACCCTTCTGGCATTTGTAGCTTCCCTTTGAGAATCACAGCAACCCTAAGTTAAACTGAGACAGTAAACTGACAGATAAGTTCTGTATTAATAAAAGCAAATAATGAACAAACAAGCATATAAACTCCTAAGCTTAAAAGTTTTTGTTATTATTGTTGTATACTGTGAGGTCAAACCAACTCACAAATGACACTTCAGTGGGTTTTCAGAGACATTGAATTGAAGAGGAAGAGATTGTCCATCTTTCTCAGCTGGTGAATTCAAACCACATACCTTTAAATTGGCAGTACAATTCCTTACCAGAAGCTGTGCTGCAATCCCATAGGCATGTGGTTCAAATCCTTCAGCCACCAATGGGAGAAAGATAAGCAATCTCTTCCCTTGCAATTTACTGCCTCTGAAAACCTACTCATGGGTCAAATATGAGTTGGTTCTGGCTCAATGATACTCAAAAACAACAACTAACCAATCAGCAATATATAAATCATTTTCCCAACACAATAAACTCACAGTAAGTATTGTATCTCTAGTAGCATATCAGGCTGGTGCATGGCCTAGCAGATCTGTTATAGTTTGGCAGGAAGGGGCCTCAGGTGGGTGCTGGAATCTTCTAGCTGAGGTCTATGGCTGGCACTACAGGACAATGTCTCAAATGTGGATATTAAGGACACTTATGGCACAGCTGGGTCTTTGATGGATGCTGGTGCTCCAAACAAGAAGCAAAAAGGAGGGTAATATAGATATTACTGTCTTTCCAGTGTTGATCCCTTCTCTAGACCCAGAGGCTGAGTAAGGCAGGGCTGGTGTCAAAATTACTATCTTCAGGTTCTGATTCTTGCTTTAGACCTAGAGATTTGAACAATGTTGTTGTTGTTATGTGCCATCAAGTCGCTGTGACTCACCTATGTACAACAGCCTTAAACTCTATCCTGTGCCAATCTTATTGTCTCTGATATACTGACCTCCATTACCTCAGTCTCCTTCTCCTGCACTGTCCCTCCACCCTCCCACGCATGACATCTCTCTCCAAGGACTGATTATGCCTTGCAACTTGTCCAAAGCATGTCAGAAGAAGTTTCAGAATCCTTGCCTCCAAGGAACTGCCTGGCTTCACCCTCTCCAGGATGAACTTGTTTGTTCTCCTAGCAGTCATTGGTACAGTCAATGCTCTTCTCCATTACCACAGCTCAAAGGCTTCAATCCTCCTTCTATCAGCCCTAGTCATTGTCCAGCTTTCCAGTGGATAGCAGGTTATTGTGAAGACCATGGTCTGCATCAGGCACACTTTAGTCTCCAGACTGCTATCATTGCTCTTCACTACTCTGGAGAGGTCTCTGACCACAGACTTTCCCAATACAATTCATCTTTTCATTTCCTGGCAGCTGGTATCAAGAATGTTGATTGTAGAGCCAAGGAAACTGAAGCTGTTAACAATCTCAATCTCTTCATCCATCATGATGCTGCCAATTGGCCCACTGGTGAGAATCTTTGTTTCCTTGATGTTGAGCTTCAATCGATATTGAATGCTGCATTCCTTGACCTTCTGCAGCAAGTACTTCAGGTCCTCCTCAGTTTATGCCATCTGCATAACACAGATTGTTGATGAGTCTACCTCCAATCCTAATGCCTCATTTCTTCTCATAGAGCCCAGTACAATAAAGCAATCCTTAAAAAACCAAAGCTTGACCTCTGCTTCAGGACATACAGAAAATTAAATTCTAGATAAACTGAACACTTTAATCATAAGAGACAACTGTCTTTTGGGGCTTTATTAACAACACAAAGCATTTGACTGTGTGGATCATAACAATTACAGCTAACATTGAGAAGAATGGGAGTGCTAGAATACTTAGTTGTGCTCATGCACGTACGTAGATCAAGAAGGTATTGTCCAAACAGAGAGCAAAAGAACATGGTATTGTTTAAAAGAATTAAAAAAAGTGTGTGTATCAGGGTTCTGTCCTTTCTTTATATCTATTGAATCTGTGTGCTGAGAAAATTATTTGAGAAGCTAGGCTCTTATGAAGAAGAATGTGCTATGAGACTTGGAGGAAGTCTCATCAACAACCTGTGTTATACAGATAATATAACTTTGTTTGCTGAAAGTGAACAGGACTTGAAGTGCTTGCTGCAGAAGATCAAAGACCACAGCCTTCAATATGGATTACATCTTAACATCAAGAAAACAAAAATTCTCAGCACTGGACGAATAGGCAACATCTTAATAGATGGAGAAAAAAAATTGAAATTGTAAGTGATTTCATCTTACTTGGATCCATAATCAATACCCTTGGTACCTATCAGTGATCAGGAGATGATGCATTGCCTTAGGAAAGTCTCCAGTCAGCGACCTCTCCAAATCAGATACTAAAGTGCATCTGATTCACCTGCTGTGCATCTTATGGGAGGATAATTAATAAAGATGACAAAAGAAAAATTGATGTTTTAAATTTTTTTCAAATTTGTTTGCATAGAATAATTTGTTTATATTGTGTTTCATTCATGTACATTTCCCCCCCTCTCCTTTCACCCACCAAACTCTACAACCCTCTGGATCCCCCTCTCCTCACTCTCAGCAACTCCCTCACCCCATTCCTCCTCTTCCGCCTTTGGGTGTACATACACATGATCTTATATTTATTCTTTATATGCCTGAATTACTTCATTCAGCAAAATGCTCTCTGGCCTTGAGTTGTGTTGGTGGAGAAGAGTACTTCATATTTCATGGACAACCAAAAGAACGAACAGATATATCTTGGAGAAGGTGTAGTAAAAATGACAAGGCTTTGTCTCACATAGTTTGGGCATTTTCTTAAGAAAGACTTTTCCATGGAAAGGGGCATCATGCTTGAAAATACGGAGAGTAGACCCTTAAGGAAAGGAAAACCCTTAACAAAATGGATTGACACAGTGACTGCAGCAATGGGCTCAAGTATAACAGAGATAATGAGGATGACACAGGATAGGACAGAGTTCGGATCCGTTGTTTATAGTGTTGCTATGAGTTATACTCTACTTGATGGATGTTGTTGTTGTTGTTATGTGCCGTCGAGTCGCCTGCGACTTATAGCGACCCTATGTACAACAGCCCTAAACTCCGCTCTGTCCTGTGC
>NW_006399979.1:761478-764805 GCF_000299155.1 Elephantulus edwardii | reverse complement strand
TTGTTCTGTAGTTTCCACATTCTGTTGGGTCACCTTTCTTTGGGATAGGAACAAATATCGATCTCTTCCAGTCAGTTGGCCAAGTGGTTTTTCTCCAGATTTCTTGCCACAACTTGGTGAGCACGTCCATGGCAGCGTCTGTTAACTGAAATATGTCAATTGGTATATTTGATGGTACCTAATGATAACAAAGCAGTTCTTAACATTTGTTAAGGCAACTACTCGTTCTCTCTCCCACATTTGGTTCCTTTTTAGCATTGCACATTTCTTGGTTTTTTGATAACTATATGCAATTTAGATTCAGTGCTTCCAGTTCCATTGAACCCATTGTTATGCTTTTGGTTGGAAGAATATTGAATCTCTATGTAAGTAACATTCTTATCTTCGTAACAGTAATATTCCAATGTGAAAATATGATATAAATATCTCTTTATTTAGGCTTCCTTTAATGTCTTTCAAAGAAGTGTTATTATTTTTTTCAATTGAAGTGTTACCCTTTTGTTGGTTTTTCTTAATGTGTTTACTTTTTAAAAAATTTTACTATTTTTTGGTGTGTGTGTGTGTGTATGTGTACCATCAAATCAGATCTGACTGGTACAGGAGGAGATAGTCCCTCCTTCTCCAGCAGAGCATCTGGTGGATTCAAACTGCGTATCTCTGGGATTACAGTGCAGCTTCTTACCACTAGGCCACTAGAGTTCCCTAGTGTTTACTTTTTAAAACTACTGGTTTTATTTTCTATTGATTTTAATGAAATTTACAGAAAATTTGGATTTCCATTCATTCATTGTTGCACATTTCCTCCCTTCACCCCTAGTTCATTTTTCTCTTTAAAAAGATTCTTTTGTTTTTGCACAATTTTCTTCCTTCCTCTGCCCTACAGTCCACTTTGCTATGCACCTTTTATTTGGGACTGTTACCATGCAGATAATAATTCTTAGTTTTTCCCAACCCCCATGCCATCCCTGTTTTAGAACAATGGCATTATGCAGTATTTGTCCTTTTGTGACTGTGATATTTCATTTAGCATAATGTCCTCCAGGGTCACCCATTTTGTATAATATTTTATTAGTTCCTTGGTATTCAGTCCTGTGTGGTATTACATTGTGTGAATGAACCATAGTTTTTCTATTCATTCATTTGTTGACTTGGTTTGCTTCCATTTCGTCACTTTTGTGAACAACGTAGCAATAAACATGGTCTGCATATATCAGTTTGGGTGGAAGTTCTGGTTTATTTAGGATATATTCCCAGTAGTGCAATTGCTGGTGCAAATGGTATTTCTATTTCCGATTTTTTGAGAAATCCCTATACTGCCTTGCATAGTGGTTGCAATATTTTACAGTCCCACCAACAGTGAACAGAGGTTCCAATTTCTCCACAACCTTGCCAGCACTTGCTGTTTGCTGCTGTGTTGAACTTTGCTATTGTTACTGAGCTGAGATGAATTCTCATAGTTGTTTTGGTTTTCCTCTCTCTTAGAGCTAGGGATTTTGAACATTTCATCATGTGTTTGTTCACCATCTGAATGTCTTCTTTGGTAAAGTGTCTGTTCATATCTAATTTGTTCTCTTCTGTTCTTTATCTTGTTGTGGTGCTCGAGTATTTTATAAATTCTAGATATAAGTCCCTTAACAGACATGTCATTACCAAATAGTTTTTCCCAGTCTATGGCTTTCCTTTTTCATCCTGTTGGAAAAAGGTTTTTGATGTGCATAGGAATTGGATTCTTAGAAGGTCCCATTAATCTGTTTTATCCTCTCCTGGTTGTAGGTTTTCCAGGATGCTTGTGAGACTGTTTATGTTGTGGATTAGGTCTTCTAGAGTTCTTCCAAGCTTTTCTCTGATCAAGTTTACAGCCCTTGATCCATTTTAAGTTGGTTTTTGTGTGTGGTGTGAAGTGTGAGTCTTGTTTGAGTTTTCTACACATCGTTTTCCAATTTTGCTGACACCATTTGTTAAAAAGGCTTTTGTTTTCCCACTTAACTGAAGAAGAAATTGTACGGATAATAAAACAACTTTTAAAAAAAAGTCCTGAACAAGATGGTTTTATAAATGAATTTTATCAAACATCCAGAGAATAATTGTTACCGATTCTTCATAAAGTACTTCAGAAAATAGAAAAAAGATGAAATTCTCCCAGATTCATTCTATGAAGCAAACATATCCTTGATACCAAAGTCAGGTAAACACACTATCAAAATAAAAAAAATAACTATAGACCAATATCTCTCATGAACATAGATGCAAAAATCCTGAATAAAATCCTGGCCAATAGAATTCAATGATACATCAAAAAATAATTCATCATGACCAAGTGGGAATCATAAGAGGTTTGCAAGGATGGTTCTACACAAGAAAAACAATCAACGCCATTCATCACATTAACAAAGCAAAAACCAAGAACCACATGAACTTATCAATTGATGCAAAAAAGGCCTTTTACAAAATCCAACACCCTTTCTTGAGTAAGACACTCTACAAAATAGGAATACAAGGGAATTACATCAACATAGTAAAACGTATGTATGCAAACCCAAAAGCCAACATCATGTCCTGTCAATGAAGAGAGATAAAGCCATTTCCTTTGAGAACAAAAACTAGGCAATGATACCTACTCTTATTCAATATTGTATTGGAAGACATAGCGAGAGTAACAAGAAAAGAAGGAAATAAGAGGTATCCAAATTGGCAAAGAAGAAGTAAATTTATCTTTATACACAGAAGATATGATAGTATACTTAGAAAACCCTAACGCCTCAGCCAGAAAGCTATTGGACATAGTCAATCAGTTCAGCAAAGTGGCAGGATACAGGATCAACATATAAAATCAATTGGATTTCTCTATTGTGACAAAGGGACTATAGAACTGTAGGTTAGAAAAACAGTGTTGTTGTTCACAATAGCTAATCACAAGATTAAATACATGGGAGTAAACCTAACTAGAAACACAAAATACCTATTCAAAGAAAATTACAAAATATTACTGCAAGAAACAAAAGGAGAGAACTGGAGAAATGGAAAAATATACCAGGCTCTTGGATAGGAAGATTCAATATTGTGAAAATGACAATTCTACCAAAGGCAATCTACAAGTTCAATGCAATTCCAATACAAATACCAATTCTATTCTTCAACAAGATGGAAAAGGCAATTTCCAATTTTATCTGGAATGGAAAGTGATTCAGAATAAGCAAAGCACTCCCAAAAAAGAGAAACAAGGTAGGAAGCATGTCAGTCCCTGATCTCAAATTCTATTACACTGCCATGGTGGTCAAGACAGTGGTACTGGTACAGTGACAGACACATGTTGTTGTTGTTATGTGC
>NW_006399979.1:740412-759548 GCF_000299155.1 Elephantulus edwardii | reverse complement strand
CTATCTATAATTTTTTCCCATAATATATCATATTTTTGTGCACTTTTAAAAATTATTGTTGAAAATGACTTTCTTTTATTAGTATTTGTCTAAGAAGGAGCAGAGAACGGTACCTAGAGGAAAGGGCCATGAATATCTCTCTGAAAGTGCCAGAGGAACTACAAATAGTACAGCCCTTCACTACCTCCTAGAAGAAAGCAGCTAGAGAATCTGTAGCCCATCACCATAGTGTCTCTAGAGCCACAGCAACAGCAAGATGTTAATTTATTCATTGCTGATTCACAAACTCACAGTTATGGTACCAAAGTGGAGTTTATTAGGAAAGGAAGTCGAAGAATAAGGGAGGCAAAGAACATCACCCCAAACAAGTCAGGTTTTAGCCTAAAATCCAAGTCATAATTTCTCAATTAGTCCAGATTCTGATTTCGGTAGTCAAATATAAATCACAGCAAGGTTTGTCTCAGAGCAATTATAAGTCAGTTTCTCTTCAAGCATCTGAAAAGGATAGCTAAGACCTTTCACTAGGGCCTTCATATCAGGGCATACACTTTTCCAGTTTCTCCACAGTAATCCCTCACCTCTCCACCATTTGGTCTTGCTCTAGTTTTCCTTGTCTTGCTGCCACAAGTTGCGCTTGCTTCAAATCGTGCTGCTACAAATTTTGCTCGACTAAGGTCTTGCCACCCAATGTGGGAAACACTCTTTCTCTTATCCTAGACCCACAGCTATTGGTGATTTACCATTCTGATTTTCAAGACCATGGGTTTCCAGTTAAGGTAGCTGGAGATCAGAGGGAGCTAACTGTAATGGCTTATAAAAAGCCATTTTTAAGGCTAATACCACATTATTTCTTATGAACTAGCCTTTAAATTTTTTACTTTTTACATTATATGTATGTTTTAGTAAGCTTTTGATATCTAGTTATATATTAAATATTTTATGTTTCATTTCCTTGGACATACTTAACAGATTTATGTATTATCAACTAAATGCTAACTCTAGTACCTGAAATCTTTGTGGGTCTTAGTAACTTCAAGTATAATATATAAATATATATAGTATCAACCTACTTAAATATTTTTTTACCTTGATTGGTTGAGAAATGTACTTATTTAACAAACGGTATATCTTAAATTGGAAGCAGGAGTTGCATCCACTTCCTAAATAACATGCCTCCGGAAACTCTGTGAACTTTGAGAAATGTCGATAGTTGTAGAGGGTCTTCAGGCTTTTGTTCACAGGGTTGCTATGAGTCATGCTCGACTCGAAGGCAGTCAACAACAACATATCTTAAATAAATTTATTTTCTCACAGTTCATCTCTATGGTAATCCTGGGTGCTTTTCTTTATATCCCACATAAAATACATGTACATACAATACAATACAATACAATACAATACAATACAATACAATACAATACAACACAAAACAATACAATACACATCTGGCTATCATTATGGATGTTTTATTCTAATTACCATTACTTTAGACTTTACTAAACTATCCTGTGTAGTGTTAGCTATATTTCCAACTAATTTCCCAAGCTACATCTTTTTATGTCTCTCTCAATTGCAGATCAGTTACCATGAAATAGAACCTTTTTCCCCCCAAAAATAGAGAAAAGACCATTCTCTGCCCCATAAAAAATAAATAAATCCAGATTTAATGTGTTGACACAATAACTTTAAGTGGGCTGACACATAGCAACCATTTTGAAAAGGAGACCAAAATAGGTGACATTTTCTTCTGTTATAGATAGGATTACTATGACCTCAAACAGACTCAATAGCACCTAAGAACAACAGTGAAATGTGATAGAGGGGAAAAATTCCTATATAGTAATACTTTTTGGGATATTTTTTATTACTCAAAATCATATGATGAATCTTTTTATAGCAAAAACCAAACAAACAAAAAGAGATGGCTTCAGTGGTTTGCTTTGAGATGGTCTACACTTAGGACCAGCTTAAAAACAACAATTTTGTTTCTTGTCATAAACTTTACTAGCAATTTATCTTGGCTATTTGACCCAAGACTTTGAGCACTAGAGTGCAGTGAGAAAAGTTAAATTTAATCTAGTGAGACCAATCATATAAAAATTCCTGTGAATCAAAAATAATTGTTTTAAATTAATTCTACCATGAATAAAGAGAATCGACATTTGAACTGAAGTTTCACTTAGAAAGTGGCCTTTTTTTCTTCCTAGTGTCTCATCTGGATTTTAGTGCAGAAGTTAAAGGGGGAAAAAAGGAGAGTAAACATCATTTGTATTGGGACACAAATTCTTTTATGTATCCCTAGCTTTTTGATGATATTTTTGATATCTAGGTTTAGGATATGACTAAAGAATAAATTCTTAAGCTGGGCAAGTGGATTTAATTCCAAAACTTATCTTTAAATTCTATACTGAAATGAAATTAGACAGAATCAGAAAACCTGTGTTTCTTAGAATATGATATCCTAAGTAAATTTGTTTCCTCTTCCTTTTAAAAAAACATTATCATGATAATATAGTATGCACTACAGTTCAGTTTACAGTTCAGTTTATAGTTTAGTAATACTTGAAGAGTAATATTAACCAACCTTCATAAAAGTCCTAAAAATTAGTAGAATTCTCATAGCTCCGTGGTGCAAGTGGCTTCTCTTTCCCGTTTTCTGACCCAGCTGCTGGCTCTCGGGCTGAGTGTCTCTGAAACGCCTTTTTGGGAGCTCATGGGAGCTTGGAATGGTGATCAGATCCACACCACACACACACACACACACACACACACAAAGGGTGGAAGAATTGTTGAAGTTGATAATAAAAAAAAGCTTTTCATTGCTGGGCTCAATATAGTATTAAATGAGAAAGCCATGGAAGTCGTATTTGGCCAATATGGGCGAATTGTAGACATGCTCTTGATGAAGGACTTAGAAACCAAAAAATCAAGAGGACTTTTATGTGTTACATTTGAAAGACCAGCAGATGCCAAATATACAACCAGAGATAAGAATGGAAATTCCTTAGATGTAAAGACCACCAGCATAAAACAAGCTACTAAACCAACATTTGAAAGTGGTAAGCATGTGGGGGTGGGGTGGGTGGGGAGAAAAGTGTGCAAAAATGAATGGATGGAATTCCAAAATCTCTGTAGATGTTCATTGAAATTAATAATAATAATAATAAATTAAAAAAAAAGAAAGTGGTAAGCATGGACCCCTTTCTACTTCCAAGAAGCAGAAGTAGTACTCCAAGAGCTCTCTAAGTCCTCCACGAAATGGAAGAGAAAGAAGTGGAGGAACCAAGGAATCCCCTTCACATGGAGGACATATAGATGATGGTGGCCAGTCTATGAATGTTAACATATATTATTCCCAGGAACATGGCCAGTGAAAAAAGGACTACGGCCACGAGGGAGAGGGCTTCTTCCTAGAAGACCATCCTAGTCAGGACCAGTTAGAACAGCAGTGGAATGGGTGGAAGAGCACCTGCATCAGGTGGAAGAGACAGTTATGGATTTCTCCCACGAAGGGAACATTGACTTCTCATAGAGATACTTGTCCTCAAGATATTATAAAAATTCTACTATAGATAGTTATTCAAGTGCATATTAATCTAATTCTCGGGATACAAAAGATTATGTGCATACCATTTCAGACAAGAGTCTCATAATGAAAGTTTGTAGGATAGTCCTGTACATCCACAAGGAAAAGACTGATAACCCAATTAAAAAATGGACAAAAGACATGGAAAGAATTTTCGCAGAGGAAGATATTCAAATGGCCAACTGACAGAAGAAGAAATGCACCAAATTACTGGCAATAAGAAAGATGCAAATAAAAACCACAGTGAGAAACCATCTCACTTCAGTAGCAGGGCAAAGTTTAACAGAACAGCAAGTAGTAAATGTTGGAGAGGATGCGGCGAGATAGAAACTCTTATACTTTGTTGGTTGGATTGTAATATGGTACAATCACTCAGGAAGGAAATTTGGGGCTCCCTCAAAAAAGCTGAACATAGAAATTCCATATGACCCAGCTATTCTATTTCTTGGAATATTTCCTAAGAAAATGAGAACTGATGCTCAAAAGGAAACTTGTACACCAATGTTCATAGCAGCATTATACACCATTGCAAGAAAATGGAAATAGCCCAGATGTTCAACCACAAACAAATGGATTGAGAAGTTATGGTACACTCATACAATGGAATCCAACACAGAGATGATTTTGTAAATTACTACTTAACTTGGGAGGGATTGGAGAGCATTATGCATTATGTTGAGTGAACCAACTCAGTCCCACAAGGAGAAATACTATATAACACCAATACTGTAGAATGAGTATGAGGATCCAAGGAAGTGTGTGTGGAAGCACAGGGGAGAGGATAGGTGGGGTTGCAGTGAGGTGTTAATTACAGGGTCACACAATTTGATGGGGGGGGTATGAAGGAAATGAGGATTTTTGTGAAAAACAATGTAAATTGTAAATAAATTATTATGAATTTTCTTAAAAAAAGATCATGTACCACCACCAAGAAATTATACATATGGTGATAATGGTCATCTGATTATTCACATAATGACATTCTATACAGAGCCCATAGTGATAGAGAAGACTATGGTTGTGATCGTGATTATTCATGTAATCCAAGTGAAGGCTCCTGTGAGAGTGATGGTAACTCATGTAGTGCTCTAATGGCTCTGATGATTATAACAGCTCAAGTGAAGGCTATAGTGAAAGTCAAGCAGCCAAACCGATCTCTACTCAAGCTGCTGTACTCTGGCAGGCTGATAAGAAAGAGGGCTTCTACTTCTATAGAAAGGGGATTTCCTCCATGTGATGCCATTTGATAGAGGGAGAGACAGATACTAAAAAAAAATCCAAAATTGTGGACCCAATCCTTGTTCAAGGAAGCAAACAAAAGGCGCAACCTGTTCTGTCATAACTACCCAAGAACTAGTGAAAAGGAAGACTGCATTACTTTGGTATATTTTTTTATTCCCACCTATCCAAAATTGCATTGCTGTTGTTGTTGTTAGGTGCTGTCGAGTCACTTGCGACTCATAGCGACCCTATGTACAACAGCCCTGAACTCTGCTCTGTCCTGTACCAATCGCACTGTCTCTGACACTCCCATCCCGATTATCCCAGTAACGGAATCAATCAACCTCATGGAGGGCCTTCCCCTCCTGCGCTGTCCCTCTACCCTCCCAAGCATGATGTCCTTCTCCAAGGACCGGTCTCTCCTCACATGTCCAAAGTATGTTAGACGGAGCCTCAGAATCCTTGCCTGTTTTCCTAGCAGTCCATGGTATTCTCAATACTCTTCTCCAGCACCACAGCTCAAAGGCATCAATTCTCCTTCTATGCTCCTTGGTCATTGTCCAACTCTCTGATGCATAACAAGTGATTGCAAAGACCATGGCCTGTATCAAACGCATCTTAGTCTCCAGAGAGACATCTCATTCAGACTTCTGGAGTTGTTCAGCTTTCATATTTGCCTATGTTTCTACTCATAAGTTATTGTTTATGATTCCTGTTTTGCAGGATTTTGTATTCAATACTATTTACCTTTGTTTGTATCTCTTGTGTAATTCCTGGCCATATTCCCCTAGTCATATTATATTGATTTCTCCTTTATTGACTAGTGCCTTTTTTTAACCTAATCTCCGTTATGCAGATGACACAACCCTGCTTGCTGAAACTGAGGAGAACCTCATGCACTTGCTGCGAAGGGTCAAGGACTGCAGCCTTCAGTATGGACTAAGGCTCAATGTCAAGAAGACAAAGATTCTCGCCACTGGACCAATTAGCAGCGTCAGGATGGATGACGAAGAGATTGAGAGTGTTCACAGCTTCAGTTTGCTCGGCTCCACAGTCAACACTCTTGGCACCAGCAGTCAGGAAATCAAAAAGTGTATCACGATGGGAAAGTCTGCCGTTAGGGACCTCTCAAAGGTACTCAGGAGCAACAGTGTCTCTCTGGAGACTAAGGTGCGCCTGATACAGGCCATGGTCTTTGCAACCGCTTGTTATGCATCAGAGAGTTGGACAATGACTAGGGAGGACAGAAGGAGAGTGGATGCTTTTGAGCTGTGGTGCTGGAGAAGGGTACTGAATGTACCATGGACTGCCAGGAAAACAAACAGATCCATCTTGGAGAGGATTAAACCAAGCTGCTCCTTGGAGGCAAGGATGCTGGGGCTTCGTCTGACATACTTTGGACATGTTGCCAGGAGGGACGGGTCCTTGGAGAGGGACATCATGCTTGGGAGGGTGGAGGGACGACACAGGAGGGGAAGACCCTCTATGAGATGGATTGATTCGGTGACTGGGGTGATCGGGATGGGTGTGTCAGAGGCGGTGCCGTTGGCGCAGGATAGAGCAGGGTTTAGGGCTGTTGTGCATAGGGTCGCTATGAGTCGGAAACGACTCGACGGCACATAACAACAACAACAACAACAAGTTATACTTGTTTGTTCTCCATTTAATGATTTTACTCCACACTCCTATCCTTTATGACCATTTAATAAAGTTTCTTTTTGTGCAAAAACCTTTTATTTATTTATTTTTATAATAATAGTTTCAAAAACTGATGCAATAATTCATTCACAAATGGAACATACTGTATAATGGGCATTCCTGAGCAGAAAGAAAAGAGGGAAAATTATTATATTGAGGATAAGCTAAGATGAGGTATACTAAGAAGATGATGATGGTATAAACAATTGTTGAGTCAGAACTGACTTATAGTTGAATCTCCAGCAGTTTTCACAGTCAATAAAACACACTGGAGGAGATTGCCCACCTTTATCCCAAAGAACAGATGGTGGATTCAAACTGTGTGCCATTGGTCATCAGATATATATATATATATATATATATATATATAATGTGTATGAAGAACTAATACTTATCAAATATTAGTAGAGCAAGTGCAGCATGGAGATGGTCAAGTCTGACTTCTACCAACTACACAAAGGGGAAATATCCAGAGTACTAAAACCTACAAGATCAGTCATTGTCTCCCATGCTCATGTACACACTTTGACCAATTCTAACACCAGTCTTACCAGTAAGTGGTTCCAGAATTCATTGTAGTGACCACACACTGTACAAAACCATATTCATGATTGTAGGGTTTGACTGTGAGTTTTATTAGAGAAGTTAACAGGTTACAATTCAGAATAGCAACAAGCAACAGTATACAATCAATAACCATGCAATCCTTCAGTCTAGACAGCACTCACAGGCTATACAGACTGACAGCAATATAGAATGACAATTCAATCCTTCAGTCCTCAATTAAGCATGCGTGAAGAAGTCTGATTCTAGATTCAGGGAACAGCAATTCCAAGACATCCAAATGAACTAACAGTAGTCCCAATTCAGACCAATATCAACGTGCTTCTAAGTCTAGACAACTGCTTCTCAGATTCATTAAACATCTTCCTCAACAGTTTATCACATCAGTCTACAGAATACAATCTCTCAGTCCAGACAACTTCTCATCCTCCAGAAAGACTGGATTAACTCAACAAGTCATGATGCTGCCCTTGTGTTAGGTCTTTCCTGCCCTCTGCTAGGTGCTGTTGCTCTTATATCTATTTGGCTTAGGGATTGCTCAGCAGCTGTTGATAATGTAAATAGATCACACCTTTACAGAATAGGCCGAGTTTAGGCACTTGGATAAACAATGAAACTATGCTAGCCAGTTTTTAGCAACAGACTGTTATGTGCTAGAGTACTTTAGTATTATAAATTGTGAAGGTATTTTTCTTCTAAAGTTTGGAAGTCTCAGCACACTTAATGTTGCCTCAGAAGAAAAATCTAGTCATTTGCTTCTGAAAACTAAGCCAGTAAATTTTTATAGTACAGTTCTACTCTCATATACTAAATTCTAACTGTGAATTTGAAGTGATTCAATAGCAAATGGTGTTTACCAGTCATTTGTGTCAGGCACTAGATGAAGTACTTTATGTAGATTTTTCCCCATTTAATCTTCACTTAGAATACCAGAGGAATGTCACTTGTGATATGCAGATGACGCAACCTTTCTTGCCGAAAATGAAGAGGACTTGAAACACTTGTTGAAGAAGATCAAGGAATACAGCCTTGGTATGGATTGCATCTCAGTGTCAAGAAAAGAAAGATTCTTACCACTGAGCTGATAGGCAACATCATGATGGGTGGAGAAAAGATTGAAACTGTCAACAACTTATCTTACTTGGATCCACATTAACACCCTTGGTACTAGCAGTCAGGAAATAAGGAGATGCATTGCATTGGGAAAATCTGCAATTAGGGATCTTTTCAAATTATTGAGGAGTGATAATGTGAGTTTGAAGACTAAGGTGTGTCTGATTCAGACCATAGCCCTTTTGATCGCTTGCTACACATCTGAACAATAAATAAGGATGACAGAAGAAGAATTGATGCCTTTGAAGTATGGTATTGGAGAAGAGCGCTGAACATCCCACTGATGGCCAAAAAGAACAAACAAGTATATCTTAGAGAGGGTACAGCCAGAGTACTCTTTGGAGGCAAGAATGATAAGGCTTTGCCTTACATACTTTGGGCATGTTGCTAGAAGGGGCTATTCCTTGGAGATGGAAATGATGTTTTGAAGGGTGGAGGGTCAGTGAAGAAGAGGAATACCATTGATCAGATGGATCAACACAGTGACTGCTACAATAAGCTCTTGTGTGTTAGAAAGTGTGAAGAAGGCACAAAATAGGACAGGGTTCAGATTTGTTGTTGATAGGGTTGCTGTGAGTCACACTCGACTCGATGACACCTAACAACAATCACTATAAACTTTCTTGTTGTGATTGTTGTTGTTACGTACCGTCTAGACGAGTATGACTTATATCGATCCTATAAATGACAGATCTTAATGCTACCATATCCTATATTATCTTCACCATCTCTGACACACTTGAGACAATTGCTGCAGTCACTGCATCAATATATCTCTTTGAGGGTCTTCTTCTCCTTCATCTATGCTCCATCTTTCCAAGCTTGATGGCTGTTTCCAAGGAATCCCCTTGCCTAGCTACATATCTGAAGTATGAGGGATGAAGGTTAATCATCTTTGTCTCCAAGGAGGACTCTGATTGCACTTTCTTCAAAACAGATCTGATTTTTCTTTTTGCAGTCCAAGAAATAGTCAGTACTCTTCTCCAGAACCACAACTCAAAGGAACCAATTCTTCTTCTGTCATCCTTAGTCACTGTCCAGTTCTCTGATGCATAGCAGATGATTGAAAAGACTATGGCCTGAATTAGGCACAATTTGGTCTTCAAACTGATATTAATGCTCTTCAGTATTTTGGACATGTCTCTCACAGTAGACCTGCCCAATGCAATAAGTCTTCTATCTCCTGAATGCTGGTTCCAAGAGTGTTGATTGTTGATCCTAGAAAGATGAAATAATTGACCACTACAATCCTTTCTGCATCTATTGTATTGTTGACTTTTGGTCTTGTGGTGACCTTTTTAAATTGATGTTGAGATGTAATCCATACAGAAGGCTAAGTTGTAGCTCTCAATCTTTTGTGGCAAGCATTTCATGTTCTAACTTTCAGCAAGCAAGATAGTGTCATTTGCATGATGCAGATTGTTGATGAGTCTTCCTCTAATCCCTTCTTTATTTTAAATCATGCGCTATTCACTTGCTTCTTTCAGACAACAGCTTCTTGATCTACATATAGATTTTGTACGAGCACAGTTAAGTAGTCAGGGATTCCCATTCTTATTAGGTACTATTGTTATCTTCTTTTCAATGAGAGTTGTAGACATAAAAAAAATTTCCATAGTTACGTAAGTAGAAAGTGTTATTCAGAACCATTGTTCACATCACTCAATTATAGTGATATTAAATTATTTGACAGACAAGGAAGCATTCTGGAAAACTGAAAAAGCAAAATAATTATGAACTAACACTTGCATTGAAAGGAAAAAAGAACAGAATTGACAGTGATACAATAACTAATTGTAACATGGAAGACTTCTCGGAAACTATTGTCACAGATGAAAATGCTACAATATTAAGGCCCTGATTATAGATACAGAGGACCGATAGTAGAGTTCCAATCTTGGAAATATATATGTATATATTGTTGTTGTTGTTAGATGCTGTTGATTTGGGTACAACTCATGGTGATCTCATGAACAACCGATCTGAAACTTGCCCTATAGTGTGCCATATTCTCATCTCTCCGACACTAGAACCTTTGCTGAAATCACAGTATCAATCCACTTGTTGAGAGTCTTCTTCACCTTTTTGATCCTCTCCCTTTCCAATCATGATGGCCCATTCCAAGAATCAGCCTCATCTGGCTACCTGTCAGACATGATAGATAAAGCTTTGTCATCCTTGCCTTCAAAGAACACTCTGGCCATACCCCTTCCAGGACATCTGTTTGTTCTTTTGACAGTCTTCTGTCATCCTTGTTTTATTGTCCAGATCTCTCATGTGTAGCAGGTGATTGAGAAGACCATGGCCTAAATTAAATGCACCTTAGTACTCAAACTGATATAATTGCTCTTCAATATTTTGGAGAGGTCCTTGACAGTAGACTTACTCATTACAATGCCTCCTAATGTACTGATTTCTGGTACCACAGGTGTTGATTGTTGATCTAAGCAAGATTAAATAATTAACAGCTTCAATCTTCACCATCTATCACAATGTTGACTATTAGTCCTTTAGTTAGGATCTTTGTGTTCTTCATATTGAGATATAATCCATACTAAAGACTGTAGTCCTTGATATTCTGCAGCAAGCATTTCATATCCTCCTCACTTTCAGCAAGTAATTTGTGTCATCAGTAAACGCAGGTTGTTAATGAACCTTCCCCAAATCCTGATGTCACACTCCTCCTCATAGTGTCTGGCTTCCTAAATTATTTGTTCAGCATACAGATTGAACAGGTACAGAGAGAGAATAAAGTCCTGACACACCCTTCCTGATCTTAAACCATTCAGTGTTCCCTTGCTCTGTTCTCACAATAGCCTCTTGATGTAGGTATAGATTTCTTATGAGCACACTTATGAGTTCTGGGATTCCCATTATTCTCAATGTGAGCCATTATTTGTTATTTTACATGCAGTGAAATGCATTTGAATAGTCAATAAAACACAAATATACATTCTTCTGATATTTTATGCTTCCAGCTAGGATCAATCTGATATCAGCAATGATATCTCTAGTGACATGGCCTCTTCTAAAACCAGCTTGTACTTCTGGCAGTTCCCTGTCAATGTTTTAGATTCTTTTGAATGATCTTCAACAATATTTTACTTGCATGAGATATTAAGGATATTGTTTGATAATTTCCACATTCTGTTACATCATCTTTCTTGGGAATAGGGAGAAAAACAATGAATCTCTTCCAGTCCGTCTGCCAAGTTGCTGTCCTTAAAATTTCCTGGCATATATTGGTGAGCACATCTAGGGTTGCATATGTTAATTGAAACATGTTAATTGTTATTCCATTGATTCCTGGAGCCTTATATTTTGCCAATGTCTTCAGTGCTGCTTGAACTTCACCTTTTGTTATCATTGGCTCTTGTTGTCAACCAATTTCTTTTGATATAGTGATTCCGTGTATTCTTTCTTTCAGGGCCACAGAGCTTCTCTCCATCCCTTTCCCCAGAACAGCCACAGATCAAAGCAGAAGCTGCAACTGTTTGTCTCTGTTAAAACTACAAAATTATTTCACCTCCCTTTATGACCCCTGACTTGCTCCCTTGTCTTGTACCAAACAGCTGTGAACACCTTAACTCTCAATTTCCTTGTAAGTCAATATAAAACTCCACTGTATCTTTAAGTAGATGATAATCTCTGCTTTAGAATCAGGCCAGCAATTTCTCCTCAATAAACTGTCTTTCTTAGCCTGAACTGAGTTTTGTCCTTCCTCAGCGACCTTAAATTACTGGAGGTGAAAACCCAGGAGAGGCACCTGCCAGAAGGCAACAATCCTAGATTCCCTAACTTTCTTTCACTTTCTTGCACTCTCGCTCACTCCATCTCTCCCTCCCTCCCTTCTTCTTGCAAGCCTAACCCACAGAGACAAGAAATCTCTCCTGAGCCCACTAATAGGCTCAGTGGGGGTCAGTGAATGATGTGTGCCCCCTATTGCCTATATGGAGCTGGACTGGAGTCTGCCCTGATTCTATATTGGGATTCTCTGGAAACTCTAAGAAATAGGCTTCTGTCTCTCTTCTATGTAACCTGTCCCTCTATCCTGGCCTAAAGGCACCTGGGACATTCTGGATTGCCTTTATTCTTTTTACTACTTAATCTGCCTCTTTGAATGTTGAGAGGACACCTTTCTCTGGGACTTTCTGCCTCTTGCCATTAGCTAGCCTTCTGGACAACACCAGACCAATTTGGGGTAAGTGGTGGTGGTTCTCCTTTCTTGGGTCTCCTGCTCTCTTTGGACTCTAAAAGTCCTAACACTAGGCCAGGCAGATCCCTCAGCTACTTAGGCCAGTCTATCCTGATAATGAAGATTCCCATATCATGAGCATAATTTCTTCTCATGAGGACAAAATGGAAAGAGGAGAAACATTATTCTATTCAGTCTCTCTCTCTTCAGGAACCCCCACGACTTATCCCCCTCTAAATCATGGGAGTCAGACAATCTTGCCTCTCTTGGTATACTACACTGTGTGGTATCTTCTCCATTCCCTTGATAGTTTTTTTATTACAATGTCATAGCCACACTATCAGTTAAATAATGGTCTCAGTAGTCCTAAAATGGGACATTCGATTTCAACTCTCTCAGAGATCTTGACAATTTCTACCAACACAATGGCAAATGGTCAGAAAATCCATATGTTCAGGCCTTCTTTGCTCTCCCCTCTTTGTGCTTGTATCTGGCAAAACTGCTGTACTTATAAAATTCTTTTAACTCTTTCTAAGCCCTCTCCTTTCCTAATCAAAACTCCATCATCTTTGATCTAACTGTTCTCTCAGCACCCTTTACCGCTCCTGCTCTCCCATCTTTGCCATATGCAGATGTTGCCTCACCAAAGAAGGCCCTCTCCATGTCCACCTCAAAGCCCCCCTGCCTTTTCCTCCTCTATTATCTTTATTACTTACTCCACATCAACCCCCACCAACCCAGATCCAGCCTGAAACTTTAGCCTGACTTTTTCACTCTTTACTTTTCTCTATCTGGCTCTCTACTCATTCTGCTCAGCTTTTTTTATCTTCTCATAACTAACTTCCTAGCTATCAATAAATTTTTAAGAAGAAATTTTCTGCAAATAAAGGATCACTCTCTTCCTTCTCCAACTCTGACCTGCAGAAAAAAACTTCACCTCCCCTCTTTTTCTTATCCCAAACCAGTAAATAATTTCACATACCACCCTCCACCAGTGCTCCAGACAAAGACACACAAGTCCTCCAAGTTCCCACTCCCTTCTTTTCAGCCTCTAATACAGCCTTACCCGTGTAAGTAGCACCCTTCTTTCTGCTTTGTGAGGTATAGGGAGCAGAGAGAGTTGTCTGAGTATACATTCAATTTTCTCTCTCAGACCACTCCCCCCAAAAAACCCCCCAAATGCTTAGGCTCCTTTTCAACAGACCCAAACACTTATATCAAGGAATTAAAATATTTAACTCAGTCATACAACCTCATCTGGCATGACCTGTACATAATTCTCTCTTCCACTCTACTTCCTGAGGAAAAAGAAAATTGGGCTAGCTGCCTAGGCACATGCTGATGACCTACACAGAACAGACAATTGCAATCCTGCAGGTGCAGCAGCTGTGACCCAGGAAGACCCCAATTGGAATGACCAGGTTGACATGCCTGGCTGTGACCAGTACAACCA
The DNA here is from genome assembly GCF_000299155.1 of Elephantulus edwardii. Lineage (NCBI taxonomy): Eukaryota > Metazoa > Chordata > Mammalia > Macroscelidea > Macroscelididae > Elephantulus > Elephantulus edwardii. The sequence goes on along the minus strand of NW_006399979.1, from coordinate 745,718 downwards.
CATTGTTACTTGTCTAATAGGCAAGCTACAAAAACCAGCCCATAAAGTTGTCAATTATGAAAAACTCTGGAAAATATCTCAGAAACTGGACAAAAATCAGGCCTAGTTTTTAACTAGGTAAACAGAAACCCTCCAAAAATACATTAAAAATGGACCACAATTCATCAGTAGCTCTAATAGTTTTCAATGCCCATTTTATCTCCCAATCAGCCCCTGATATTTGGGAAAAACAAACAAACAGACAAAAAAAGAAACCACACCAAAAAACTTAAAACGAATCAACCAACCAACCAACCAACCAAACAAACAAACAAACAAACAAAGAAACAGAGGAAGGCCCTGAAAATCCTCAATGAGATCTTCAGAATATGACATTTAAAGTCTACAGTAACAAAGAAGATCAAGAAAAGGCAGACAAAGCACAGAGAGAGAAAGCTAAATCTTCTAAATCAGAACCCACTCTTGGAAGCTACCCGTAAAGGTTCCAGGGCCTCAAAAGCATAAGTACCCCGTAAGACTTCACCCAGGCCCTGCTGTAACTACAATAAAGAAGGTCATTTGGCTAAAGTATGACCTACTCTCTGACTTCTACCAGACCTTGCCCCAGGTGTGATGAAAAGGGGCATTGAAAGGTAGACTTCCCCCTCTCTTTCCAGAGGGAGGAACCAGTCTCTTCAGATTCCAAGTAGACCACATCCCAGCCAGACCTGAGCTTACCCAGCCTACTGGGCCTAGACACTGAAGACTGAAGGTGCCCAGGGACATTGGCCCATCAGACATCACCTTTGAGGAGCCTAGAGTAACTGTTCAAGTTGCAGGTTAGCCAATCTTCTTTTTAATAGACATGGGAGCCACTTACTTTGCCCTACCTAATTTTTCAGGACCATATTCCCCCTCATAAATCTCTGTTGTTATTGTGTATGGTCTCCTTCCCTCACCTTTAAACATTTCTCCCCTACCCAGCCTAATACACGGAATTCCTTTTTCACATATTTTCCTTCAATATCCCCATGTCTCTTTTAGGTCAAAATGTACTTTAAAATCTCTCTTGCTTTCCTAGGAGAGTCCTAGGACTCTGAGGCCTATTCCTTGGTGATCAATAACATATAGAATGAAGGATTTAGCCAGGTATGGCTAAAGCAGAGGCTGTAGTAAGGGCTTAGTGTAAGGTTCTGAAAGTTGTAACAATGGGTTTGGTAGAGTCTAAGAGTTGATTTTGTTGCCCTTAGCTGCCTCATATAATTATCAAACAATATCTCTCATATCACATGCAAGCAAAATCCTGCTGAAGATTATCCCATAACAACTGAAACAGCACATTAAAAGAGAACTATCAGAAATACAAGCTGGGTTTAGAAGAAGTTGTGGCACTAGAGACATTATTGCAAATGCCGGATGGATCTTGACAGAAAACAAAAAGTGCCGGAGTTATGTGTATTTGTGCTTCATTGACTATGAAAAGGCATTTTACTGTGTGGATGACAAGAAATTGTGGCTAATCTTGAGGAGAATGGGAATCCAAGAACACTTGATTGTGCTCATGAAAAACCTATCCTTGGGCCAGGAAGCAGTCTTCAGAAAAGAGAAAGGAAACACTGGATGGTTCAAAATCAGGAAAAGTATGCTTTAGGGATGCATATTGTCTCCAAACCTTTTCAATATATATGCACAAAAGATCATTCAGGAGTCTGAGCTTTATGAGAAGGAATATGGCATCAGGATTGGAGGAAGACTCATCAACAACCCATAGATGACACAATCTTGCTGGCTGAAACAGAGAAGCACCTGAAGCGTTTGTGACAGAAGGTCAAGGACTATAGTTTTCAATATAGATTGAAGCTCATCATCAAGAAAATGAAGTTTTATAATACTTGAGCACCACAAGAAGATAAAGGTAAATATTCCAATTGAGAAATGGGCACAGGATATGAACAGTTCAGATGGCCAACAAGCACATGAAGAAATGTTCAAAATCCCTAGCTCTAAGAGAGATGCAAATCAGAGCAACTATGAGATATCATCTCATCCCAGTAAAAATAGCAAAATTTAACAGAACAACAAGCAACAAATGCTGGCAATGATGTGGAGAAACTGGAACTCTTATTCACTGTTGGTGGGAGTGTAAAATGCTGAAACCGTTGTGGAAAGCGGTGTGGTGCTTTCTCAAAAAATTGCAAATAGAGATACCATTTGACCCAGCAACCCCATTACTGGGAATATACCCCAGAGAGACCATAACTGCCATCCAAACAGATATATGCACACCCATGTTTATCGCAGGTTTGTTTACAATAACAAAGAGTTGGAAACAACCTAAGTGCCCATCAACAAATGAATGGGTAGAGAAGCTGTGGTATATCCACACAATGGAATACTACTCTGCATTGAAAACAAGGAACTCATGCAATATTATTCAAAATGGGTGACCCTGGAGGACATTATGGTGAGTGAAATATTTCAGTCACAAAGGGACAAATACTGCATGGTACCACTGTTGTAGAATGGGTCTGACGTCAGGATTGGGGTAAGACTGAGAAAAAATTGGATAAATTATGTATACTGTATTGAAACAGATGAGGGAAAGAACAGATTAGAGGAGATATATGACTGAGTATTATGGTTAGCATAGGAATCCAGAATTAAGGTTGCATAGAGAAGTGTACTCGGGATAGGGGGTAGGTGGCAAGGGGTGGGGGAATTGTATACCAATGAAGGAAATTTTTTTTTCTGGCAAGGGGTGGGGGAATTGTATACCAATGAAGGAAATTTTTTTTCCCTTCTTTTTCTTTTCGGAGAAGGGAGTGAACTGGTGGGGAGGGGTGGGCAGGGAGAAAAAGTGTGGCAATGAATGAATGGAAATCCAAAATCTCTGTAAATGTTTATTAAAATTAATAAAAAAGCGAAAAAAAGAAAACTAAGTTTCTCACCACTGGACCAATTGGCAGTACCATGGTAAATGGAGGAGAGATAGAGTTTAACAATTACAGCTTGCTGCGCTTCATAATCAATACTCTTGGCACCAGCAGTCAGGAAATAAAAAAATGAATTTTACTGGGAAAATTTGCTGTCAGGCACCTTTCCAGAGTACTGAGAAGCAACGATGTTATTCTGGGTACTAAGGTGTTCCTGATCCAGACCATAGTCTTTGTAATTACTTGCTATACATCAGAAAGCTGGACAAAAACCAAGGATTACAGAAGAATGGATTATTTGAGATGTGGTACTGGAGAAAAGTCTTGAACATCCCATGGACCACCAAGAAAACAGGCCTGTCTTGGAGAAGCTGAAACTGAGCTGCTCCTTGGAGGTTAAGATTTTGAAGCTCTGTTTCACAAACTTTGGGCATGCGGCCAGGCAGAACCAGTCCTTGGAAAAGGACATCATGCTCAGAAAGGTGGAGGGACAGCACAAGAGTGGATGAGATGGATTGATATAGTAACTGGGGTGATGGGGAAAGGTATGTTAGGATCAGTGAGACTGGCTCAGGACAGGGCAGACTTCAGAGATATTATATATAAGGTCAATAAGGGTTGGAGGTGACTCGACGGCACATAACAACGTCAATGAGTCATAGTCAACTCTACGTCACATAATTACCACAACAGCAACAACAAAGCAGATGTTTTTCACTCTTAAAATTTAACTATTATTTGGCTTAATAAGACTACATCATCATGAAACAAGGAACTACAGGGAATTTTCTATTTAAACTTTAAAGATTATCTTAGGGCAATAATTGGAAGGTTTATTTAGCCTGCATAGTTATAGAAAAGATGGATTCTTTGGGTAATTGAAAATTTGTTTTCCTTTATACTCTTTTGGGCTAGGATTCGTCTATAGAATCTTTGGTCAAAATGTTCAGTATTGAAAACCAGGCATCATTACATATTTTTTCCATTTATTTTGCATCATTATATTTTTTGTCTCATGGCAAAGGAAGTAGCTATTCATGGAGTCAAGTAGCCATGTATTCCATTTCCTTTTCCTATTTCTGACTCTTCATCTTCCCCTGTTGCCTACAGAGTAGAGTTTTACCCTGGAAACTTAAGATTTCAGGCACTATGCAATGATCTAGTCGAAGGTAGAATGGAAACATTGAAAGGCAACTTAATGAAGTGCCCATGAAATCACGACCCTAAACTTCCAAAGGAAAGAATGAAATTTTACAAGCTTTTTGATTGCGTATAAGCAGGCTCAGCAATATTCAGGGTTTTTTGTCATTATTGTATATATATCACAAAACTTTTACCAATTCTACTTCTTTTTAATAGGTATACAACGTAACAATAACTTTACTGATTGTCTAATTTTACCCTTGATCATTATGATTTTTTTCCACTGCAAATGGAAACTTAATATTCCGTAAGTAACAATTTTCATTTCACCCTTCCCTCCTACTTATGACCATTGATACACTTTATCTCTATTAATTTGTCTGCTCTTCTTTTTTTATATAAGTGAGGTCACTTAGAATTAGTCTTTTGTATTTTGTCATTCTATTCAGCATAATTTCTTCATGTTCTGTTCATATTATAGTGTGTATTCATTTCCTGTGATTGAGTAGTAGTCCATTTTACATGTAGTTGTTATGTGCTGTCCAGTTGCATGTGACTCCCAGATACCCTATGTACAAGAGCCCTAAGTCCTGCTCTATCTTGAGCCAAAATTATTGTCCCTAGTCATTATCCAGCTCTCTGACCCATAGAAAGCAATTGAGAAGACTATGGCCTGGGTCAGGTACACCTTAGTCTCCAGAATGACATTGTACAATTTAAACAAACAATCCATTCACTCATTGATGGTCATTTCGGTTGTTTTCATTTTTTGACTATTATGAACAATTCTATCATTGACATTGGTGTATATATGTCTGTATATACCCTGAAGTCTTTTGTATATAAACAGAAGAGTGAGATTCCTGGGTTATATGGTAATTTTACTTTTAGTTTTTGTAGGAATTATCATATTCTTATTCACATGATTATCTTTTTTCATTTCAACCAGCATTAGATAAAAATTCCAATTTTCCTCACAAGCATTACCTTTTTCTTTCTTCCTTCTGCTTTAACCTTAGCTGTCTATGTATAGTTTCAATTTGCATCTCTCTGATGACTGACCAACTTTTCATGTGTTTGGTCACCTTTTGAATGTTTTCTAGTCTTTGCATCTATTTAAGTCCTTGTATATTTTATGAAAAAAACGCCTGTCCTTGCTTATCTGCGGTCGCTGCGGCCCTCAAGCCTCATTTCCGCCCAAGACCACGCTTGTCAGAGCTTCCGAGGGCTTGCTCCCGCCGGAAATCCTGG